>NW_022631055.1:11171744-11518091 GCF_010015895.1 Lontra canadensis | reverse complement strand
AGATTTTATTTGAGAAAGAGATAACAAGAGAGTGAGTGAGAGAGAGAGCAGGAGCAGGGCAAGAGGAAGAAGCAGGCTCCCTGCTGAGCAGGGAGCCCAATATGGTGTTTGATCCCAGGACCCTGAGATCATGACCTGAGCCAAAGGCAGATCTTAACTGACTGAGCCATCCAGACACCCCCTAAAGCCTGTGGTTCTATGTAATTAATTGCTCTGCATTTTTTATACGTATATGATACGATCTTTGGTACCTTCAAATCTAATAACAAAAGGTACTATCTGTTAGCTGTACCTGTTAAAATGATCTCCTGCTGACATAACATTCCACAGGGGCATTTCCAGAGGCAGTAGGGCACCATGGTTACCAATATGGACCTCAGAGTAAGACTATTCAATTGTAAATTCAGATCTGAACACTTACAATAAATGAACAACAACTGGGGGACAAATTACTTAACCTCTCTAAACCTCAGTTTCTCCATCTCTAAATGACACCTGCATTACTGGCCGTTGGAAGGATCACCTGGAATATAGTCCAAAGAGCATTCAGCACAGTACCTGCTACCTGCGACATTCTCTATGAAAATTTGCGATAGTTAATTTCACATTCGCCATTCACTGAATCTTCACAATACAAGACAAGCGTTACTATTCTCCTGATTAACAGGAAAAGTTGAGAATCAAAGAAATGAAATGACTTGCCAAAATTCACCCAGGAAGGGCAGAACCAGGCGCACCTTCGCCTGCCTGAAGGAACTAAGACAGATGAGCTTAGGGAAGGGGGAAGGGGAAATAAAAGGGAATGGTTGAGGCTGGGAGCCCCAGGCGCAGAACGTGCTGACCACACCGGGATGGCCCCCCACAAGGTAAGGAAGGGGAGGAGGATTCCAGAGACACATGTGACTAACTTATAATAGTGTGTGAGACTGGGACACAGTGGGGCACAAGCCAGGATGTCATGGTAACCTCTCCACCCATGCAACTCCCAGGCAAGCCTGCCCCTTTACAGGATCAGCGTTCAGAGTACATTGCAGAGACACAAGTTGGAATTTCCTTACTGTTATGATACATTTATATATATATATATATATGTATATATATATATATATACATATATATATATACTTATATGTATATATATTTTTTCACATATGTAAAAGTATGAGACGAACTACAAGAGTTGGCCTTGTTCCCTCCAACAGATTCACACACATGGGTTGTTTCCATTTTAGCAAAAAGGACAAAAACAAAGGACCAGAAGGGTTAAATAATCCCAGAACGGCGTGACCTCATTACTTGTGTGAAATCCCCACCTCATCTCAGGGACAGCATGTTCAATCAATAGAGACTTGAGCTGTTAATTTCCAAAAAGGAAAAGATGATTGAACAAACATAGTCTGTGTCCAGTCCCTGCCCACAGGGAACGGGAGACCCTTCATTTTCAGGTCTCTCTACAATTAGGTACCCTCCAGGATCTGTGAACCACTTTACAAAATTTCTTGCTTTTGGGGGGTGGGGTGGAGGTGGGTAGGGAATATTTTGTGGGCACAAAAGCTGTAGTTTTGTACAACACTGAGTTTACCGTAAGAGGTGTAGTTTTGTATATAAGTGTGTGAAGGTGATGGGGGTGGGGGCTATGGGGGTGGGGACCGTCTGTAACTGGTTATGCGCTTTTTTTCCCCCCATTTGCTTTCCTCCCCTGGGCTATGCCTCTGCATTGAAAGTCCAAGGAGAGGAGATTTCACTTTTACTTCTTAGTGATCCATGGCCCTCTCTTGTTACTTTTCCCAGGCAGAGGGTGACAAAGAGGCTGTTTGCACTACGAGCAAGCAGTGATCGATGACTTTTGCATGCAACTCATTGCATGCAATCGTTGATCGATGACTTTTGATCAGATTGTCATGAGCAAATATTTGTAGGGTTTCAGGAGGACCAGAGTGATAAAATAAAGGACAGCTTTTACTAGAAGTTTCTTCATTATGCTACTTCTCGGTGGGGCTACTTCTTGTGAACTGTAATGGGTATCATCATCCTCATTACCTTCTATGTGTAAATTGTGGAAATCCATGGAGAAGAGAAGAGAACATTTTTCAAATAAATGTCAGCTGATTCTAATTTTTTAATGAGTTCCTCCCTTAATTTTTTCTCATTCTTGGTTATGACGTCTTCAAACTGAGAGTCTGCTGCAGCTGACTGGGAATTCATTTCCTATCCAAAAAAAAATTCCTTACATTCTTAGAATGGCCATGAGCTTTATGCTGCCATCTCTGAGCTGTTCTTCCACGAGAAGTGAGAAGAAGCTCCCAACTGGCTTCCCCCTCTGCTGCTGGAGGGGATATGAAGGAAAGCAAGGTGCTCCTCCCCATTACCTCTCAAAGGACCTTCTTCATCCTGAAGAGCAGCTGGTTTCCTTAGGGGAGGAGCTGGAGAGGCAGGATGGAGATTTGAGATGGGGACAAATGTGTCCCTTAGCTTCATTTCCCTAACATTATCTCTCCCTGTTCCCTGTTCCCTCTCCACTTGGTCTGTGGACGGGAGAGGACTAATGCGAAGCTTGTCCCAGCCAGGTCAGGTAAGCAAGGAGCAGCCAGTCCCCACCATATATTACTTCAGCTATGCCCAGGGGACCCTCTGGGGTCCTAGTGACAAACTTAGTCAGCTCTGGGAGGTGTGGTGCTCCCTCCCCTCTCTGGAATGGGCTGCCTTCACTTTAGAGTAGTGATTCTCAGCCCTGGCTATATCTGAATTTCTTTTTCCTTTTTCTTTTTTAAGATTTTATATTTTTAAGTAATCCCTACATCCAATGTGGGACTCCAACTCACAACTCCAAGATCAAGAGTAACACACTCCATCGACTGAGCCAGCCAGGTGTTCCTACATCTGTATTTTCTGAGGAGCTTTTTCTTTTTTTTTTTTAGATTTTATTTATTTATTTGACAGACAGATCACAAGTAGGCAGAGAGAGAGAGAGAGAGGAGGAAGCAGGCCCCCCGTTTAGCAGACAGCCCAATGTGGGGCTCGTTCCCAGGACCCTGGGATCACGACCTGAGCCGAAGGCAGAGGCTTCAACTCACTCAGCCACCCAGGTGCCCCTCTGAGGAGCTTTTAAAGATGCCCAGTCCCTGGTCTACCTGAGAGTACTTGAAACCAAACCTCTGGAGGTGGGGACCAGCTGCGTGTGTTTTTCAAAGCTCCGGAGTGAGGGTGAGAATGTGTTTCCTACTGTCCATTGCCAGCTTACGGCACTGGCAAGTCTGACTCTGAGCCTTCAGCAATGGCTCGGTCACAGTCAAACCCTGCATGCCAACTCACAGAGACCTCCTGTGTTCACTGTTGTTCTTCCTTGTCTTGTTCTCCATCAGCTCAGTTAGCTTTTCCTCTCTAGATGGAGTCTGGTCTTAATTCTACCCCATCCTGCCATCTCTCTGCAGAGATGGCCAAAGTCACAGTGACCCACATCAGCCTCTCTCACAACTGACCACGAGCCCATAAACCCATTTGGAGCTTCTCTTTCTACATTCCCTTCACTCAACATTTATTGAGCACCTACGATGTGTATGTTAGGCTCAATGCCAAGTACTTTGTAAATTTATCATCTTTAATCCTCACAACAGCTTATGAGGATTACAGCTAATGACACAGAGCTCTTGAGGTGATACAAATCTTGTCCAGGGTGTCTTACTTCAGGTTTGATTCTCACACACAGGTCTGGCTGACTCCAAGGCCCTTGGTCTCCCCATGGCTGCAGTGCTCCTTGGGGAAAAAGACCTGCTTTCTGCCTGGGTTGTCCACAAGTCTGGTCCGGAAGATCTACACAGGAGACAAGTAGGAGGACAGAGGGAGTTGGGGGCTGTGGAAGCAGGTGAGGGAGCAGAAAGATGAGAAGATGATCCTTTGAACTGAGTCCCAAAAGATGAGCAAAAGTGACTCAGATGAAGAAAGTGAGAACTTCATGTACCTAGCCATGGAGTCCAGAGAAATGAGGGCTTCCTCAGGGACCTGCCAGAAGGTCAGTACAGCTGGGGGCCGATGAGGCAAACGGGCACGAGATGATGATGGGCAGCAAGCGGGGCAGGTCATGAGTCTTTAGGTGACACTAACAGGTTCTGCACTTTATCCTGGGGACAATGGGCACCAGGTAAAGGATTTTAAGCAAAAGAGATAGAATCGAAGTGTATTTAGGAGGAAGGATGGGCAAAGGACGTGTATGTCTAGAGGCAGGCAGAACAGATAAGAGGCTGCAGTAAAATTCTAGTGAGAGCTGATTTTGACCAGAATTAAGATTTTTGCAGTGAATATGAGGGGGAAAAATGAGGAGCTATTCAGAAGGCAGATGTAACTGGATGGGACAAGAGATCCAAACATGGCACATGAGAAGAAGGAGGAGTCAAGAATAAGTGCTTTCCTTGGGACAAAGATCATAGAAAGAGGAGTGGTTTGGGGGAAAGTTGATAAGTTTCTTTGGACATGTAAGTGTAGGGGTCCAGTGGGCAGCCAGCTGGAAGGTCTGGAGTCCAGGAAAGGGGTATAGGCTGGAGATCTAAAATAAGAAGTCGTCAAAATGGTCACCAACTCCAAAGATGTAATAAAGCATCTGGAGACAGTGGGTATGAGGAGCTACATCCACAGTGGCTCCTAGAAGAGATCTCGCCTTCCCCCCAGAACTTGGTAATTATTCTCCAGCTTGCTTACCCAGGGTTCTGATACCTGGTCTTTTTCTTGCCAATTTCTTTCCCCAGTAGAAAGCGTACTCTTCTCTGTGCCCTCATCCCTTTGCTGATACCCTTTATGAAAGCTCAGCTCTTTCAAGACCACGTCCCTACTGGATCCAATCCCTGCATTCCTGCAGCTGCTGGACTGTGTCCCTGTCCTCCAACACCATATAAAGAGGACCCTACAGTACCACTCCTTGCCTAGCCTTTCTTTTCTCTTTGGGCCCTGACATAGACTGAGCACTGTTGCGGGACCAGCCTTTGAAATCAGGTTAGTTCCTATACCCTAAGTGGGAAGGGCCCTCTCTGTCAACCATTCTCCCTCTTTGGCCCAGGGCTGTGGCCTGATCCACTTCACAGCCCGAAGAACAGGCCTTCGGGCCCCCAGAGGGGTCAAGGCTGGGGCCGACAGAGCCTGGGTTGGGGGTGGTGTTTCCTCTGTCTACGCAGCCCCCCTGGAGCAGGGAAAGAGGAAGCACAGCTGGGCTGACAGAATGGGAAAGTGGAACAGCAGAATTTGCTCCCGAGGGAGACTGGCCATAGAACACCTTAAATTAGAAGTCTTAAAAAATGTGCTAGGGATCCCTGTTGCCCTGGCTGGCTTTGGGTGTGGTTCTTTCCAATGGAGGATGATTGGTAGAGTGTTTCCAGCCCTGTAATTCTACTTGTGATGAGGTAGAATTAAAGCCGAAATGTGAGTTCATCAATTGCCTCGTTGGTGAATAATAGAGTTTAAATCTCCTCAAAAAAAAAAAAAAAGTTAAATACGAAATCATATTAAAATTCATAGCCATCTGCCTTCAACGATCTAATTTAAAAATTCAGCACAATTAATTTTTAATCCTAGGTCAGTTTTCCCACTCCCACCTGTCTCTCTCCTCAGCGCCTCCTCCATCAAACAGTCAGTGTGTGCTTCGAGAACTCGAGACCATTTTAAATATTAACTGGAGCCACCCAAACCCAGGAAGATGAATCCACACGCAATTCTCCTCTTCCATCTATTATTACTAGTATGGTTGCTCACATAGTTCTAAATGCAGTTCTGGTTAAAAATAAATTCTGTAAACTAGGAATGTGGGGTGTGTCTGCCTCCATAAAAATCCCTTTGTTCTCTGTGCAGAATCGAGCAGAGATGCAGGAGTAGAAAGCAGGGCTGTATTTCGGGAAAAGATCCCAGGCCAGGCTTTGGCATCCGTCTTTCCGTTAGCAGGAAGGGTCCCTGAGTCTGGGGAGAGATTGGGATGCTTCAGGGTTTTCCAGCAGAGACTGCTTGACTTCCTTCTGCAGCTGCTCAGTTTGGATGGGAAGAAATTCCACAAGAGAGGGTATAGGAATAGACTCGAGCGTGGCCTGCTAAAGCCAGGAAACTGACATGATCAAGCATCCTCCAGGAGCAGGCAGGCCAGGGCTGAATCAGCTAAGTCCGGAAGCTGCTATCAGCTCCTTGAGAGGCCAGCACCCTTTGGGAGAGAAGCTCTTCTGGTGGAGATCCTCTGCTGGCGGAGGCCTCTCCTTTGCATGAATTAAACCATGCACTGTTTTTGTTTTTTTTTTTTTAAGATTTTATTTATTTATTTGAGAGAGAAAGAGAGAGCATGAGAGGAGAGAGGTCAGCGGGAGAAGCAGACTCCCTGCCGAGCAGGGAGCCCGATGTGGGACTCGATCCCGGGACTCCAGGATCATGACCTGAGCCGAAGACAGTCGCTTAACCAACTGAGCCACCCAGGCGCCCCATCCATGCACATTTTTAATGAGGTTCTCTCTCCTCAACACTGGAGTCCTCATCTTCTAGGACACACCCACTCAGCCCTGGGGGCAGGAAGACCAGGGTTCTAGCCCCGAACCTTGTAGAGAGGACGAGGAGCAGGGCAGTGAATCCTGGGGGTATGTTGGACCATGTTCAGTGAAAGCAGAAACCAGAGAGGGTTTCCGCCAGTTTGACACCATTCTAAACAAACCCCTGCATTGTGCACCGTCCGAGACTGTTAGGCAGCCGAACGGTCATGGATCCAAAGGGCCGCTCGCAACAGTATAGAGCCAAAAAGGAGACAAGTGAGAGGTTTTAGAGGCAGCTATCTGTGAAGGCTGAAATGTGTCTTTAGTACAAATTCAGTAGTGATCACCTGTGCTGGAGCCAGTGTTGGTCCCTAAGACCTTCTGAAGAAACCACCGTTGGCTCTTTAACAACTCATCTCAGCTGCGTGACTGGGGAGACTGAAGCGTCGAGGGGTCAGTATTTGCCATGATGTGGCCCCTTACAAGAAGCCACAGAAGGTGAGCTGGAGCTGGGTTCTTTCTCTCTCTTTCTTTCCTTTTCCTTTTTAACTTTTTTTCTGATGGGCAACAACTTAATTTTTAAAAATATTTTTATTTATTTGTGTGGTGGGGAGGCAGGCAGAGAGAGAAGCAGGCTCCCCACTGAGCAAGGAGCCCGATGTAGGGCTCCATCCCAGGACCCTAGAATCATGACCTGAGCCGAAGGCAGACGCTTAACGGACTGAGCTACCCAGGCGTCCCTCTCTCTTTAAATAAACTCTACACCCAACAAGAGGCTCAACTTTACAACCCTGAAAGCAAGAGTAGCATGCTCTCCTGACTGAGCCAGCCAGGTGCCCCAGGAGCTAGCTTCTTAAATGGAGATGAAAAGCTATGATTGGAGAATGGCCATTTGGGGAAAATGAAGCCAATGATGGGAAATGGGCTGCATCTTAGGCGGAGTCTCCTTCTTTAGTGAGTCCTGAGTTAGAGGGCATTTGGGGGCTGAAAACTCAGAATGTCAGCTAAATTTGGCCTCTGCAAAGAGAAATTAGGTCACAAGTGCAATACTTTTCACCAAAGGTACTGCAAAGAAAGAAATTTAAAGTAGTTGCTGCTAGTGAACAAACAAGGTAATCGTTAATATCAGGAAAAACAAAAAGTAACAAAGAAAAATAAAAACGCTACTATGTTCTGCTTTCTTTGCACATGTGTAATAATGTAAACACCAAACACTAATTTTTTTAAAAGATTTTATTTGTTTATTTGACAGAGAGAGATCACAAGTAGGCAGAGAGGCAGGCAGAGAGAGACAGAGAAGCAGGCTCCCCGCGGAGCAGAGAGCCCGATGCCGGGCTGGATCCCAGGACCCTGAGATCATGACCTGAGCCGAAGACAGAGGCTTAACCCACTGAGCCACCGAGGAACCCCACCAAACACTAATTTAACCAAAAATTATAATATGATGAGGTACAGAGGACTAGGGAAGGGATAGCTGAAAAGAGCACTAACTCCTCATTTACCAATACAGGAACTGAAAGAGAATGGCCTATGTGGATTATTTAAAATATGGCAATGTGTCCACACCAGAAAAAAGGCAGGAAGACTTAGGGGTGTGAGAGGGAATGAGGAAGGAGACTCCCACAGTTCGCTGGACTTTTAGTGTTATTTTTTTTTTTAAGATTTTATTTATTTATTTGAGAGAGTGAGAGCATGAGGTGGGGAGGAATGGAGAGACAGAGGGAAAGCAGACTCCCTACTGAGCAGGGAACCCGAAGTGGGGCTCAATTCCAGGACCCCAAGATCGTGACCTCAACCAAAGACAGATGCTTAACCGACTGAGCCAGCCAGGCACCCTTATTACTTGACTTTTTAAATTACATGCATGTGTTCGTTAAAAGATTTCTAAAAAGATTTATTTATTTATTTGAGTGAGAGAAAGTGAGAGAAAGAGCATGGGAGGGGAGAAGGTCAGAGGGAGAAGCAGACTCCCCATGGAGTTGGGAGCCCAAAACAGGACTCGATCCCAGGACTCCCGGATCATGACCAGAGCCAAAGGCAGTTGCTTAACCAACTGAGCCACCGAGATGCCCCATTAAAACAATTTTTAAGTGGTTTACTCCAAAAGGACAAGACAGAACAGAACATCTTTTCAGGTAAAAGTGTGTTGAAAAGACAAACGAACTTCAAGCTCTAAATAACCTGGATAAGGAGGACAGTCAGGAAGCAAGAGGAAGACCTAAACCTCCCTTAGTTGATTTATGCACAGTTTGATAACAGTTAAGCTGAATAAAAAGGGTCGTTAGTTCCTACCTAGATCTTGCATAATTTTAAAACCTATTATTGATTCTGTAGTATTTACAAGAAAATGAATTAAAACTTCCTTTAAAATGAGGTAGTTTGGAGGGGCGCCTGGGTGGCTCAGTGGGTTAAAGCCTCTGCCTTCGGCTCAGGTCATGATCTCAGGGTCCTAGGATCAAGCCCTGCATCGGGCTGTCTGCTCAGTAGGGAGCCTGCTTTCCCCTACCCACCCTGCTGCCTGCCTCTATGCCTACTTGTGATCTCTCTCTCTGTCAAATAAATAAATAATTAAAAAAAAAAAGATTTTATTTATTTACTTGACAGAGAGAGAGAGAGAGAGCACAAGTAGGCAGAGCCGCAGGCAGAGGGAGAGGGAGAAGCAGGCTCTCCACTGAGCAGAGAGCCTGATGCAGGGTTCAATCCGAGGACCCTGGGATCACAACCCGAGCCAAAGGCAGCCACTTAACCCACTAAGACACCCAGGTACCCCAATAAATAAAATCTTTTAAAAAACAGATTAAGAAAAAAAAAGAGGGGGCACCTGGGTGGCTCCGTTGGTTAAGTGACTGCCTTCAGGTCAAGTCATGATCCCAGAGTACCAGGATCGAGTCCCACAACAGGCTCCCAGCTCCATGGGGGGGCGGGTTCTCCCTCTGACCTTCTCTCCTCTCATGCTCTCTCACGCGCTCTCTCTCAAATAAATAAATAAATAATCTTTTTTTTTTAAGATTTTAAAATTTTATTTATTTGACAGAGATCACAAGTAGGCAGAGAGGCAGGAAGAGAGAGAGGAGAAGCAGGCTCCCCGCTGAGCAGAGAGCCTATGTGGGGCTCGATCCTAGGACCCTGGGATCATGACCTGAGCCGAAGCCAGAGGTTTTAATCTACTGAGCTACCCAGGCGCCCCAATAAATAAAAAATCTTAAAAAAGAAAAAAAAAAGAGGTAGTTTGGAGACATGCTGAGTGGACCATATTCTATAGATCTGCCTCTTTTACTGTCCACACAGGAAGAGTACCTGACCCGGGGGCCCCAAGCATCCATACACATCATCGTTATTCACCAAATACCATCTGAAGAGCCAGCATACTGGCCATAAGACTTGAGACTATGATTGCCATGGATTCCATCCATTTCTTTATTCCCAGCTCTCTTGCAGAAATGTATAATGTGAAGGAACCTGCCAAAACAGGTCTTTGGGTGGCAGGTGACACTATTTAAGCAAATGTGCTGAGACCTTGAGTGCACCACCAGTGTTGAATGGACCTTCACGCTTTACACCAGGTTCTTTAATCTCAGCATTACTAACGTTCTGGGTCAGATAATTCTTTGTCCCGGCGTCTATACTGCGCATGGTGGGATGTTTAGCAGTGTCCCTGGCCTCAAGTACGACATGCCAGTGGCATCCCTCCTCCTCAGTCGTGACAATCAAACACTGTCGTTGGTAGCTCATCAAAGATTTAGGCCTAGTCTATATTACTAACTCTGCAGCAAAGAACATCTAAACAGTGATTAAAATTTATTATATACCATTCTGCATCTGATAACTGAGACACGTTAAGGGAGAAGTTTCTCCCTAAAGTATAATTAGGCTATGTAAATTACCTAAGTATTTTTAAATCCGGAATAAAATTGAAAACGAAAAGAATCTCACCCTGACATTCTGACACACCAGTTAGATCTTTCTCTGGGGAGGAGACTCTTGTTCCCCACTCACCTGAGCTTGTAATCTCCCCCTCACCTAAGCTTGTTTCAGCTTTCAAGAAAGCTGGAGTAGAACCCATGAGAGCTTTGAGTGGGCAGAAGGCACTCCAGTATGGATTCCTTGGCCAGAGTGGGGAGGACTGGATCTGAGACACAAACACTGCTTCATCATCAAAGCCTCCTCCTGCCCGAGAGCAGGCTTTCATGAGAACTCAGGCTCATTGTGTGAAAATTCAGATGACTGAACTATAATTAGCTCGATTAGTCAACATTTTAATTCATAGGATTCTGGCTTTGATGTGCTCCTTTCTCACAGAATCAAAGCTAATAATTCTGGAATCGTAATTGGGAGCCGAGTGCCAGCTTGAAGCTTGGGGAACTCCCTCACCTTCTTGGCGAGCCCTGCTTCTAAGATGGTGCTTCCTGGCCACGAATGAACCCGGCCCAGCCACCTCCACCTTGCCCTTTGGCTCCTTGCTTCAGAGGACATTTCCCGAGCATCTCCTCTCTGTGAGTCAAAATCTCCAGCATTTACGTTCTAAATTTGCAATGGTTAACATTAAGCTATGAGGTCAGTCCCTCCAAAGGCTGAGTGTTCAATAGGTATGAGTAGGTGTTTCATAAACCCTTTTTTTGGATGTCGTTAAACAAACAGCGGAGCAGATCATTGGTTGGTTGTCTATCCAATAACCATCCCTCCTGCGTCAGGAATAGAAGTTGACTGAAACAACCAATTGCAGTGATTGTCTTCTTGTTCAAACATAAGCACATGAAATCATTCTGGTGGATGAGAAATGAGAAGTATGCTGGTTGGATTCTCAGAAAGATCTCCTTGCTTAAACAGGCATACACAAGAAGAGACAGTCCTCTCCCACTGTTGGATGTGGTTGTGTTTCTAAGTGACATCTAGAACTGTGCCCATTATCTTGAAAGCATGAGGAAGATGACTGGGGAATAGAGCAGACAGGCTGAGGAGGTAGATAAGATGGAAGAACGAGTAGCCTCTATGACATTGTTAAGCTACGGATCAGTCCTCCCTGAGGCTGCCTTGGGATTTCTTAAGTAGAGGATATATTTTCCTTACTCTTCCACCCCCCCCAAAGATTTTATTTATTTATTTGACAGAGATCACAAGTAGGTAGAGAGGCAAGCAGAGAGAGAGAGGGGGAAGCAGGCTCCCTGCTGAGCAGAGAGCCCAATGCGGGGCTCGATCCCAGGACCCTGAGATCATGACCTGAGCCAAAGGCAGAGACTTAGCCCACTGAGCCACCCAAGCGCCCCCATTTTCCTTACTCGTAAGTTCAGTTGGATTGTCTGCACTTAGAGTTGAAAGCATCCCAGTTGATAGAAGTGACTTGCCAGATTTTTTTTTTTTTTTTTTTGGTATAGAAAGGGATTTAGGTAAAAGGCTAGCCTAGTGGGCCCTTTATCATACCAGCCACTGCTTACCAAGCACCAACCATGCACATGTGCAGAAATCATATGAACACTGACTCTGATCTCCGCAATAACTCCACGAGGTGATTTTTACTATTTGCATTTCAAAGATGGGGAACCGGAGACTCTGAGCACGTGGAGATCACTGGTGATTATGCAGCTCACATTCAAACGCACATCTAATATGACTCTGTGCTTTTCTCTACATTCTACTTCTTTTTAAAAATTTTTAAAAAGATTTATTTATTTATCTGAGAGAGAGGAAGAGCATGCACGAGTAGGGAGACAGGCAGAGGGAGAGAATCTCAAGCAGACTCCCCCGCTGAGCACGGAGTCCCATACAGTACTCGATCTCACAACCCTGAGATCGTGACCGGAGCCAAAACCAAGTGTTGGACACTCAACCAACCGAGTTTACTATACATTCTATTTCTCATTAGCTTCCCAAAGACATGGTGCAAGAGAGGAGGATGAGGAAGGCTACTTGGCTCAAGGGTGTGGGATGGAAGGAACGGAAAACCCATCTCCTAAAACTGCCTCAATGGGGAACGAAACCACCATCCTCACCCGAAACATCCCTTACCAGGGTCCCCGGATGCTGCTTCAAGCAAGAAGGAGGAATGGGAAACCCTCAGATATTTTGCCACTGGAGCTCTAGACTGATCCTGCAAACTTGGCCATGACACAATGTATGAAGGCTGAAGACCACCACTGGCGTCTCTCAAGTATTTCTCACTCCATCCTCTCATCCTCATGATGTAATCTCTGAAGACAAGATTAAAAAGAGCCATTTCCTGTGTTTGTCTCATCCATTCCCATTCCCTCTTTGTCCTAACACTTTCCTCCAGTACACAAAAACAAGGCACCCAGGACCGACAAAGAATCGTGATGCTAAGTTCTTGGACTACACACTGGTCCCAAGTCTGCTCTGGGTTCGCTCAAGAGAGGATTCTGGCAAAAGTCTGGAATGTACTATAGATTGAGTTTTATGTTCTGGAGACCCTATAGGACATGAGTGGGGAAGGGTGAGGGCTTCTGCACAGAGCCCTGTGGGGGCATGGCCTCGCCTCATATGACCCTGACCGAGAAAATGAATGAATTCCTCCTCCTCCCTGCTTCCATTTTCTTCCCTTGTAAAACAGAAATAATAAGGGCCAGTTGACCATAAAAATGCAAAGATGAATGTCAGCATCTGACTGCTGTGAGCTGCCAGGGCTGTGGGGTGGGATGACGGAGCTTATCCTGCACCATCTCCCACTGTTTCTCCCTAGCTACCTTCCCCTTTCCAACTCCCATCAGCTTCATGCTTCCAATGATCAGCAAAGATGGAAGTTTCCTCACATTTCCTGAGTGCTGTGAAGAACTGCTAAATGAGCTCATCTCTCCATACTACATACCCCAAGGGCTCTAGAGGAGTAGGCTTGCTGGCCCAGCACACTGACAAACCTGGAGAGGCCGGAGGGGATCTCTGCAGGTCCTCGGAAACTGAGGCAAGAAGATGTGTCAACACAGAGTGTTGTCCCAGTGGGCCAAATGCGGCTGAGAGGTTGAGAGAGATAACAAGGTGACATTAGATGAAGCAATGTGGAGATTATTGGTGACTGAGAAGAGTGGCTTGGGAGAACAATTTGGGGCTGAGATGTTAGTGGATCCATTGAGGAGAGAACAGGAGGGAAGAAGTGTTTACAGACAACTCTCGGAAGGAATTTTGCTATGGGACCAGAGAAGTGGAAGTTGTGAAATTGAAGAATTTAAGATAAGAGACATTAGAGCATCTTTCTTTAAAAAGATCTTATTTATTTATTTGTTAAGGGAGAGAGAGAGCACACAAGCAGGCAGAGGGAGAAGCAGGCTCCCTGCTGAGCAGGGAGCCAGATGCAGGACTCGATTCCAGGACCCTGGGATCATGACCTGAGCCGAAGCAGATGCTTAACATCCCAAAGTATTAGAGCATCCTTGTATGCTGATGAGACTACTCCTTTCCAGAGGGAGAAACTGACAATGCTGGAGAGAGCAGTGATGTTTACAGAAGAGGAGCCTTTAGGAAGGGGAGCAATGGGGGGGAACTTGGTTCTCCCAGCGTGAGATCTTTCTGGCAACTTCACTTGCTCTGGTCTTCTGATGGACATCTGCTCTGTGTGCCCTCAAGTGGCAGCCTAATCAAGGACAGGGCCAAGAAGTACTGGGAGGATTCCATGCCTCCCTTAGCTTTCCATGCTGGTCCTGGCATCCAAGCTGTGGCAACTTGCTTCAGGGTTTGCTTTCTGATTTCCCAGTGCATCGTCCCCAAGGGCTCCAGCCCTTGAATCTGCCCTGTATTTTTCAAAGGTCGAAAATTTTCAAAGGCCTGATCTTCCTCAGTAATAAAAAACTGAAAATGGCCCAGCCATTTGCATTCATGGACTCATTTACTCTTATTGTCCAACCTTACAGAGGGGGAAAGTTAGGCTCAGGAATGTTAAGCGAACTGCCAGAGGTCATACATCTGGTTGGTGGAGGAGCTGGGATTTGAACCCAGGACAGCTGGCTTCCTGAGCCCACCTCTTCCATTCCCTAGCCCGTCCACCCGCACCCCCACCTCGCCCCACCCAATTCTGTTTCTTCTCTTTAGCCCTTCTCCCAGAAGGCCTAGGATCTTTTCTGCCAACAGAACCCTTGTGGCTTATTGTGTCTCAGAAGGCCCTAAGTCGGCGGGGGGCCCTCAACCTCATTCTGTCGTGCCAGGACCCCCTCTCTCCCCACAGAACATCCCGGAGCCCTTGCAATGAGAGGTCATTCTGATTCACCTGTGACTGGTCCCGTACCCATGAGGAACGCTGCCCACGCAGGGAGAGAGGACTCAGAGCTGCTGCTTTCCTGCCTTCCTATTTATATCAGGCCAGACCCGGGCAGGAAACAGATGGCACACTCAAGTTGGGTAATTTGAAGAAAGTTGAATAAAGGGCCTATTTACAAAGGTGTGGGCAGGATGCAGGGAAACCACAGAGGCAGGGCAAGAAGTAACAGCTACTTGACCCCCGCCAAGGCCTAAAGGGGCGAGGGGCGGTGTGGTCACCGAGACCTGTAGCTGGCTGCCTGTGTGCTTAGAGTGACCTGACCAGAGCGGCCACCATGAGAAAAGGGATGCAGCCAGGCCCCACCCAGGCCACCCTCCCACTTCCCCTTCCCTCTGTTCTCCCATCTGGGACACCCGCTGGCTAAACCCAACCCGAAGCCAAAGGGTGAGCAAGGGAAGCCACTGACAAGGTCTGTAGCACAGGTAGGGAAGGATGGAGAGTGGATCTTGAAGGGCAAACAGAAGTATCTACCATATAACCAACTTATCTAGGGTGGTGGTGAAGAACGTGGGGGCTCTGGAGCCAGGCTGCCTGACTTCAAGTGCCAACGCCTCTTACAAGCCACGGGACCCTGGGCAAGTTACTTGACCTCTCTATGCATCAGTTTTTTCATCTGTCACGTGGGGATTGTAACCCAAACCTCACAAAGTTATAGTGAGCATTCATGCTTAGTGGATCTCAATTAGAGATAACATAAGTAAAGCACTTAGCATACAGTAGGTACTCAGTAAATGCTGACCCCTTTCATCTCTCACCTCCTTCAGGTAAAATGTGTGGGGATGAGATCCTATACTTTGTTTGTGGCAGCATTAGATGTAGTCCATGAATACTGCTTGGCTGATGGCTGGAGGGTCATCTGCCCCTTGGAGGCTTCCAAACATCCTCCAAGTGACCTGTTTGCTCCTCTGTCCTTTTAGCCTGCAGCAGTTACTGTGGCTTAAAAAGTTCTTGCTGGGATCACCGGCACCGTTCTCTCTCCTTTCACGGGTGGTTGCAAGGTTACAAAATTCTTGGCTTATAATTTATTAATCCGTATGCTTGTTTTATGCTAAGTCTCTATTTGTTTCATAGCTAACAATTAAAAAGTTCTTTAGAATCTCCTTTAAATTTCGTATAACCCTAAAAATTTTAAAAATTTCATTGTTTGCTTTCTCTCCATTGGCTCTGCCCTGTGATCAGGATGTTTTTGAATTATCAACCAGGTTCATGACAAGGGGCATTTAAAAGGGCACCTGGGTGGCTCAGTCGTTAAGCGACTGCCTTTGGCTCCAGTCAGGATCCCAGGGTCCTAAGATCGAGCCCTGCATAGGGGCCCCTGCTCCATGGGAAGCCTGCTTCTCCCTCTCCCACTCCCCCTGCTTGTGTTCCCTCTCTTGCTGTGTCTCTCTCTGTCAAATGAATAAAATCTTTAAAAAAATAAAAATAGAAAGACGAGTTTATGGGTGATAAGTGGTCCTGGGGCTGTTTGTTTTTTCCTATTTGGATATCACCTCCTATTCACAGATGTAGGAAACCGAAGGTGAGCCTACATCTTGTCCAATAGCAAGCAGGTCTAGGGAATGCTCCTACTGGAGGCAGCTATGTTATGCTCCCTATTCCTGAACCTTCTCTGGGGAATTCCATGGTTCAAATCCTTGCCCTTCGATGCACCATTTGACCCTGAGCAAGTGTCTCCCTCTTTCCTCTTTCCACCTCCCTCCATCTCCTTAGAGCCCCAGAATGCCTGGGATGCTGGGTCCCCTTGTCCACCAAGCAGATCTGCCATTGTTGCCAAACCCTGTTCCCAACCCACTTTTTTAAGGTTTTATTGATTTATTTGAGAGAGAGAGAGAGAAAGAACACAAGCTGGGGAGCAGCAGAGAAAGAGGGAGAAGCAGACTCTCCTGCCGAGCAGGGAGCCTGATGCGGGGCTCGATCCCAGGACCCTGGGATCACAACCTGAGCGGAAAGGAGACGCTTAGCTGACTGAACCACCCAGGCGCCCCCCCTCAACCCTCTCTTAAGTAGACACCCAAGTGGAAGTATGCTTTTCAAACTACTTACCTGACATTGTTCTTTTCTATTATAAATCTCTTTCAGAGCTTCTCTCAGCATGTGCTTGCCAAAAGGAACGAAAATTCCCTATGAAGATAAACACCACGAAAACTCAAAGTTCTGCAGTGGCAGGGAACCGTGACTTTCCTTGTTTTTATAACCTTATATTGCCTGCCTGAGTAGCTGACACAGATCAGGTGCTCAAGAAATGGTTGTTGCCTTGACCTGAAGAGAATTTTCCTTCTCTTCCTGTCCACGTGAAAACCATCTATCTCTCCAGGCCGATACTGTCACTCTGGGGGACTGCAGAAGGACCTGAGGGAGAGGGACTCTGCCCTCTCCGGGAGGCACTTTATATATGCAGCAGCAGGCGTGCTAAAAGGATGAGATGGGAGGTGGACAGAGAGGAACAGGCATTTAAAAAAACTTTGAGCCTCGGGGCACCTGGGTGGCTCAGTGGGTTAAAGCCTCTGCCTTCGGCTCAGGTCATGATCCCAGGGTCTTGGAATCGAGCCCGCATCGGACTCTCTGCTCAGCGGGGAGACTGCTTCCTCCTCTCTCTCTGCCTGCCTCTCTGCCTACTTGTGATTTCTGTCTGTCAAATAAATTAAAAAAAAAAATCTAAAAAAAAAAAAAAAACTTTGAGGCTCATTTATTTTTAACAGTATAGATTTTCTCTTGCTTTCCTTGAGCATATGATGTGTCTACCCTCTTCTTGTAAAGGATTGTGTAACTGCGGACTTCTATTTGTTTATTTTGCCTCATGCACAGTCACTGGCAAACTCTGGAACCTTCCATCCTCTACCCACCAAAGCTGGCGCAGAACGAGCAGAAACTCCAAGGCTTCTGATGTTTTACTGGTGCTCAAACGACCCAGGCCTGGAGATGAGAGAGTGAGCTAGGCCCTTTAGCTCCTCTGGGCCTCACCTGTCCTCATCAGTAGCTGGGTAGCATGGGAGTAAGAAATAAGCAATGCTTGTTATTGTTGGCTTGAAAAGTTCCAGCCTGTGAAATGTGGGATCTATGAGACGTTCAGATCCAATTCCTGCGCGAGGGCATCTGAGGCAGGTGCCTCTGGGAGGCCGAGAGCTTCAAGGTGTCCCCCAACAGTGAATCAGGACACAGATTGGCCAAATCAGCTGTTTTCCTTATTCCTTCAAGTTCCAAAGTCCAAAATGTTTTCCTGCTGAGTAATTATTTTATAAAGGGGAAAGGGAAGTGCGAAAGGCATACTCCTCCTGCGGGCTCTCTGATGGTTCTGGAGATGTCACCCAGATACCACTGTAGTATCTGGCCTCCCCGCTCTCCCTAGTTCATGCCCTCTCATTCGGACTCCAAATCTAAAATGACCCCAAAACAAGCCCATAGCACCTACCAAGGCGCAGCTTTCGCATCTCCTAAAGATGAAATTCCAAGCGTTTGCAAGTAAATACTCCCCGCAGCAAAATTTCATCGTCAAGAAGGACATCGTGCTTGTCCTGACGCCCACAAGAAGGGCGTTTTGCCAAAACGAATGGGAAATCATTGGCCCAATTAACATCCTGTGATCTTAGATCTAAAAATGACCCGGAGCCGGGTAAACAAGGTGACGTAAGCTGCCGGGCGGGAAACGGCTCTCTACTGCCACCTGGAGGAGAGCGTTTGCAATGGCGCGGAGGCTCCGGGCGGCGGGGAAGCGCACCTCCGCCGGCTGTTGGGACTTGGACCCGCTCGAGGTGGGCAGCCCCGGGGAGGGGAAGAAAAACACGGAGGAGTCCAAACAGAGAGCAAGGACCGTCCTCCGCGACCTCGGCTAGAGGAAAACGAGGTCTGTGTGATCCGGGCCTTTGGACGTCGTGGCGTTGACCCTTGCTGCATGGCTTCCTCCTTGGACTCGGGCCCCATGAACTCCTGCTGGAAAAAATCATGGCTTAAAACGAGTGGGGCAGGATCCCCAACGCTGGAGACCCTTGACAAAACAGCTGGCAGTTTCTGAAAGGAGAAGCGGTGGCATGGCCACGCCAATTTAAACACAGGGCCACCAGATTTTCTGTTTTACTTTGGGCTTGGCAGGGACTTCATGGGGGAGGGAGCGCAGGAGTGTAACAGTCCTAATTTACTTTCTTGTCAGGCTAATGTGAGAAGGAGGCTGCGGAGCTTTCTGCATTATGCAACCGGCATGCTGGGAGATGCCCCAGAAATACGCTGGGGGCTAGCAGAAGGTCAAGTGAGCGTTATTACCACCCCCGCCCCCCCGCAGGTGATCCACAAAAGGAAAAGGAGGAGTTGATTTTTAGCTTGATAAAAACGAAAACAAAACAAAATCCTGTTTGCTTTGGGGTTAGTCAGTTTTTGCTTCGCTGCAGCCCACCTCAAAAATCTCCGTGGCTGGGGACAAGACACATTTCTTTTTCTTGGTCCTGGGTCTGCAGGTCAGCCTTGGTGTGATCTCAGCTGGGCTCCATCCGGCAGGCTGAGCGAGGCTGGACTCTTGGCTGAGGGTCAGATAAATGGTTCCACGTGGTTCTGTTTCCGGACCCAGGATGAAAGGACAAAGGCTACCTGAGGCATGCTGTCCTGGCAGAGGGTGTTACCTGTTCAAGGGGTCAAGCAGAACAGGCAAATACATTTGGAGCCTCTGTGTGTCATGTCAGCTAATATTCCATTGGCTGAGGCCAGCCTAACATCAGTGGGGGTGGGGGGGGCTATACTCTGCTGACTCTAGCAGGCTAATCTAGACTGGGATTTAACGAATGGGTCACCGTCTGCCCACTGCTTTTTTTCCCCCCCACAAAGATTTTATTTATTTATTTGACACAGATCACAAGTAGGCAGAGCAGCAGGCAGAGAGAAGGGGGAGGGAAGCAGGCTCCCTGCTGAGCAGAGAGCCCCATGTGGGGCTCAATCCAAGGACCCTGAGATCATGACCTGAGCAGAAGGCAGAGGCTTAACCCTCTGAGCCACCCAGGCGCCCCTAGACCATCTGCTTCTTGTGGAAGAATTGCAAAATGAGGACGGCCTACATAATCATTAAGCAGTATCGGTGGTCCTCAGCATGAATTGTTTTGCTCAACAGATACTTTTTTTTTTTAAATTTGTTATTATCATTTTGTAATCTCTACACCCAACAGTGTGGCTCGAACGCACAACCCTGAGATCAAGAGTCCCATGATCCTGACTGAGCCAGCCAGGCACCTGCCTAATAGATACTTTCCATTTTTATTCACATCTATCACTTGTGACCATATGTATTCATAATGGATAAGGGAGACAATACCCTTGTCTATGCCCGGTCTACTCTGTGCCATTCTGTTTCATGACTAGGTATACTTAAAACTCCCTGTGCCAGGGTGCCTGGGTGCCTCGGTGGTTCAGTTGGTTAAGTGTCTGACTTCAGAGTCCCACCTCGGGCTCCCTGCTCAGAGGGGAGTCTGCTTCTCCCTCTGCTCGTGATCTTTTTCTCACTCTCTCTCTCTCTCAAATAAATAAAATCTTTAAAAAAAGAAAAGAAACTCCTGGTTCCAGGAAGTCGGAGTTAGCTACGCAGATATCACCTGTGGAATGAAACAATAGGGAGAGGTTCTTTGAGGAGCAGCATGGTATGCTGAGAAGAGCGCTAGACTCAAGAATCAAGAGACCTGGGTTTCTAGTCTGGATTCTGCTAGGGTTAGAATGTGGGAAAGGGCAGCAGAAACCAGCAACCAGGTGCTTTTCACGTCTTGCTGAGAAGCTTGGACTTAATCCTGTGCACTAGAGCACAATAGGATCAGTTCAGAGGTTTTTTTTTGTTGTTGTTGTTTTTTTTTTAAGCCTTTTTGGCAACAGTGTGGAGGGTGGATTGAAGGAGGAAAAACTGGATTGGAGGCAAGGAGATGAGCTAGGATATCGTCCAGGTGAAAGGTAATGAGGGCAGAGACCAGGAAGGAAGCCCTGGAGGTGGAAAAAGGGATGAATAAAGAACCTCTTCAGAAGCAGAACTGACAGGAAGAACTTGAAGACAATTGATTATGGGGAGAAGAAAGACAAGGGCCCGGGCGGGGGCGGGGGTGGGGGTGGGTGGGAAGGGTGTCAAAGATGAATCGAGGGTCCAGAGGGCATCACCTGTATAGCGGTAAAAGTTGTTTCTCAAAGTCTTTTTTTTTTTTTTTTTACATTTTATCTATTTATTTGACAGACAGTGATCACAAGTAGACAGAGAGGGCCGGCAGAGAGAGAGCAGGCTCCCTGCTGAGCGGAGAGCCCAATATGGGGCTGGATCCCAGGACCCTGAGGTCATAACCTGAGCTGAAGGCAGAGACTTAACCCACTGAGCCACCCAGGCGCCCCTCTCCAAGTCTTTCTTACAGCTGTGTACGTGTATTTGTGCACGGGTTCACAGGCATTGTAAAATGCAGTACTTTCCAGAATCGGTGCAGAAAAATCATATGCACTTCAGCCACTGGCAATCCTTATTCACAATCTTTGCTCTGTTCAAACACCTGCACCATTAATACTCAGTATTGTTCTTTCTTTCCTTAAAGATTGTATCTTTAAGGGGCACCTGGGTGGCTCAGTGGGTTAAGTCTCTGCCTTCAGCTCAGGTCATGATCTCAGGGTCCTGGGATCGAGTCCCGCATCGGGCTTTCTGTTCTGTGGGGAGCCTGCTTTCTCCTCTCTCTCTCTCTCTGCTTGCCTTTCTGCCCACTTGCGATCTCTTTCTGTCAAATAAATTTAAAAAAAAAATCTTTAAAAAAAAAAAAAAGATTGTATCTTTAAGTAATCTCTACACCCAAAGTGGACTTTAAACCACCAATCCTGAGATCAAGAGTCCCATGCTCCACCTACTGAGGGGGCCAGGCACCCCCAGCATTGTTCTTTAAATGAAGTCATTTATTTAACCCAAACACTTACTGCAGGCTTATCCTTAAAAACCATATGTGGGATCATGACTTTGTTGGGCCAGTTATGTATGGATACATAATGAAACAAATACAAGGCCGTTATAATTTCAAATGAGTTTGTATACTACCTAAAAATATTATTTCCCATGGCGAAGGTTGTGTGTAGGCCAGATTTAGGGAACCCCTGCCCCAGGCAATAGCTAAAGCAACTAGGAGTACACAGATTTTGCTTTCTCTGCCCTCTTGTTAGTTTCCATTCACATTGTATCAGTGTCTAGTCCTGGATGGCAGGTCTGGTCTTTGCATCCATCAGTTGGCAAGGGTTTGCCCTGCAGACAGTGACCTTTAGCAGAGCTGGGCTGGAGGTTGTCATCCAGACAAATGGGGGCTGACCTGCAATGTCTCTTTAACTCAGTGTCTCACATCCAGAGCCTCTGAAAGCCACTGCAAGAGCAGCAGAGCCAAATGAGCTCGGTCCCACTCACCCTGCAGACAAGAGTGCAAACGGGGCCCTGGGATCTCCCTTTGCTTCCCGTGTTCCCTGATGTTCTTCTGGAAGCCACGCACAGCGGTCTGAACGCAGAGGGTGACAGCTTCATCTTGTTTCGTTCACTTTCGATGCACAAAGAGCTCTAGAGACTGTTTTCAAGGTAAAGTTGAATTAATTCTCCTCTATGGGCTGGCAGCCATGAGGCCGGTCACTGAATTTCTCTGAGACTCAGTTTCCCCCTGCAAAATGGGGCTGTGGGCTGATAGTCTCCGTTTCACATCTTAACTGGGCTCAACACTTTGGGGACATTTATGCTTCTTCTTTGAACTTCTTGTACCAGTCTTTGCCCATTTTTTGTAGTATTGTTTGTTCCTATATATAAAATTTATTATGGTCATTGTGTTTTATGCATATTTTTTCATATTCTTTTGTCATTAATATTGCACATTTCCCCCCAGTATTATTTCAAGCTTGTTTCTGCGAAATAAGGAGACATTTTAATTTTTGCTGTGGAGACATTTTAACTTAAAAAGAAAGAAAGAAAGAAAAAAAGCCCCAACTGACAGTCTTTCCTTTGAGAATTTCTGCTTGAAAAGAACTTCCTTACTCCAGGATTATAAAAATACACACTCAGTTTATCTTCTGGAATTTTAATGGATTCACTTATTTTATGTTCAAATTTTTAGACCTTTTAAATGGATTTTATATAAAGAGTCAGAGATTTTATTTTTCTTTATTTTCTTTTTCAAACAGGTACCCCATTTATCGAATAAGCTATCTTTTACATACAGATGTGAAAATATGCTCTTTCTGAAATTTTTAGAAATCATACATTATATACTTCTGGTAGTAAAAGCTATTGTGCATTATACCATGGCATATTTTAACTATTGTACTAATGGATCTACTATTTCTATTTAGATCTTAAAACCATAGCAACAATATGTATTTCCAACCTTCCTGCATCCACTTTAATGTATTTAAACACTTACCATAAATGATCACTATAATGACTGTCCATCTATAAAAACTCTCAGAAGGGGCAGTCTTCTCTTTTCCATCATGGTAATTAGTAATGGTAGTCATAGCAATTAGTATTAGTAAAATATGAATCGTCATTGTAAAGAACTCAGTTGCTATGATATGGAGGAAAGCAGGACTTGGACCTACACAGGTTATTCCAGAGACCAGAGTTCCTGTGCAAACTAGGAAGTTAAAGACGTTTTCTCCCCGGGGTGTCCCCTCCCTGCTCCAAGTACCCACTGTTCTTCTCCTTCTCACTACTTCACTCCCTCTCGGAGAATCTAGTCTCAGATCTTCATTCACACTGAGGTGTTGATGACTGGTTACTGTCCAACACAGCTATCCTCATTAGAGTGTGAGGTATGTGGAAATTAACTTGTTACTAATAATAGAATACTGAAGTTTGAAATACTTTTTAATCAATCTGAGCTCAGTGTTTTTTCCCTGAAATGAATTCTCCTGATCCTATTTGCGTCCTCCTTTTGTGAGAGAGAAAGAAGGTGTGCTAGTAATTGACTGTAACCTCTTTCTCACAATCCATTGGGATATAACAATGTTCCATTCATAGGGCCAACTGCAACTGTCACTGAGTTGAGCTTATGTGGTTGCTTTCATTTTCTTTTTAATGTTGTCCCCGGATAAATTTTTAATAACATCCCCAAATCTGTATTGCAAGCAAAGAAGAATGATGCCAGAAACATATTAGTTAGTAAAATTACAAAAATTACTTAATGAAAGATAGATAAGGCGAGGATACCAATGTACTGTTATTCACATTGGGTACTCAGTAAATATTTGTTAAATGAATGAATGAATATTTAAAACTCATTAAAATCTGTGTTTCTGTAGTTAATAAATGAAACCGGGTTTGTTTATGCTTTTCTGAAATATTCACTCACTTTTCCCCTCTCGCTTTTAATAAAATCTGTGATATAAAAACAATAGTTTCAAAAAATTTTTTCAAAATGAAGTTTCATATTCTTTTAAAAGTAACAAATATTTTTCATCATAAAATCATCTATTTTAGAATAAAAGACTGAGTGATGGACTAAGACATACAGGACAAGAGAACGGTAATGTTTGAGGGTAGAAGCATGTCACCTGGCCTCTAAATTTTTGTCTAGCATCTTTGACTTCAGGAATATCTGGCTACATCCTGTAAAACACATTTATGAATACCTCATACTTTAGAAATATTTTCAATAGCGTTTGCTTTAATTCTTCGCCCGCTCCCTGGGAGTTATTTTGTCTGTTAAATAAAACAAAACTGGGATCTCTGATAGGAGTAAGCCTTTGCCATCCAAAATGAGGATAATTTTGAGAAACAAAATTTGAGGATTGAGAGTCTAAGCTAATGTTCCCAATATCTCAAACACACACACACACACTCGCGCGCGCGCACACACGTACACATGGCATCTCAGAGCCTTAAACTAGAGGGACGAGGCCCCACGAGTAAAATGGAGGCACTAGCTAACACAGTGAGCCTCTGACTCACTGCTTTATGGGCAGTCCCCAGCCTCTGTCCCCTTGCAGAATCAGCCCCGCTGAGCTGCTCTGTGTTTTTGCGTTCCACGTGCCATTTCTGTTTGCAGGAAGGAAAGTGGAGCTGGGCCCATTCCTGGGAGCCACTGACCGTAAGTGCTGCTTCTACCAGCTGGGTAGAATATAGACAACCCTTCTTTCCCCAGCCTGCTCCCCCTGCTCCTCCCCCTGCCATCAAAGAGGAGGATAATTGAGGTCTCGCTGGCTTGCGGGAGCCATCAAGCATTCACCTCAGGGTCCCTTCCAGGGGATTCAGTGACTTGGGATTTCAGTTCCTACTCCCCAAGCAGTTTTCTCAGCACAAAAGGTTTTCAGTTCTTTTAAATTCATCTAAGGACACAAACTATGCAGAGCAGTCAGGATATAAGCCATGTGAGCAACAAATAACAAAGCACTAATTGCATCTAGTAGGCATAGAGTTTCAGTGACTTCATGTTGGCTAAATATAGGCGAACACTTGGTGTGTTGTGCATGCCAGCGGGAACCATGATGCAATTATCCCCTCCCTTTGATGGAGGGGGAGGACCCGGGTCAGAAGGCAAGAATGAGATTGCCTAATAAACGGTCACTTGTGATGGTCCCCAACTCCGCTTGTGTCCAAGGTTTGTACATGCACACACACAATAAAACAAAACAAACATGACTACACAGCTTCGATTTTTTTTTTTAAAGATTTTATTTATTTATTTGTCAGAGAGAGAGAGAGAGAGAGAGCACAAGCAGGCAGACTGGCAGGCAGAGGCAGAGAGAGAAGCAGGCTCCCGGCTGAGCAGGGAGCCTGATGCGGGACTTGATCCAGGAATCTGGAATCACGACCTGGGCCCAAGGCAGCCACTTAACTGACTGAGTCTCCCAGGCATCCTGACTAGACAGCTTTAAAACAATATAAATACTCAGCTTCTGACCAGGGTTAAAGATAATGGTCTTGCTTAAAAATTTAATTATTTCAATTTTCTTTTTTTAAACTTTTATTTATTTTTAAAATTTCTTTTCAGTGTTCCAGAATTCACTGTTTATTTCAATTTTCTTTTAAATCTTTATTATATAAGAAATTCACATCCACCTTAGAAAATTTAGAAAAATTGTTATCAAGCGCTTAACAGGTGCTCGTCACTCCCTGCAGTAGAGGCTTTCCAAAATCAACTCATTTAATCCTAACAATAACTCTCTGAGCTAGGGCACAATCATTATTCCTGTTTAAAAACTGAAAAAGAACAAGGATGAGTTCTGTAACTTGTTCCAGGTCACCTACTTAGAAAAGCGAAGACTGGGAGTTGAACTCAAGTGCCCCTGATAAAGAATTTCACGCCCTTGAACTCTAGACCGGTGGTGCTCAAGAGATACATACTGTGAGCCACGTATATACGCAGAATTTTCTAGTAGTGACATTAAAAGAAGTAAAAAGAAACAAGTGAGATTACCTTTGATAATGTTTTATTTAGCCCAGGGCATCCAAAATAGAATCATTTCAACATTCAATCAGTATAAAAATAAACTAAATGAGATACTTCACATTCTTCTTTTCATACTAAGCCTTGGTAACTCAGTATGTTTTTTACACTTACTTCTCAGTCAGGACAAGACAAATTGCAAGAGCTCAACAGATGTGTATCCAGTGGCTACGGTACTGGGCAGTGCAGACAGAGAACACTGCCATCGTGACAGACAGTTCCAGCCGATAGTGCTGCTCTAGGTCATGTTGACAGTCAAAACAGAAAAAAGTCACCTATAAACTCCCCATCTATTCAACATATCATGGCCTTCCTGCATTCTTCGTATGTATTTACATGCATAAATATGTCTTCCAACAGATGAAGGTCCCACACTGTGAATATCGTTTTAATCCATTTATTTCCTTAATGATAGTGTGCCACCCTCCAGTGGTTTTTTCTCTCTGTATAAAGGTGAGGCAGTGCTGATGTGCTGAAAATAACATGGGACTTGGGAGTCAGAGGACTCCATCGTTTTCCATCCGGGTGATACTGGACAAGCTATTCTCCAACCCTCCGTTATCTCATGTGAGGATTAAACAGGATAATGTATGTGAAAAGCGTTTTATAAATGAAGGCTCTTTTTTTAAAAAAAATGTGTTTATTTATTTATTTTTTAAAAGATTTTATTTATTTGACAGATGGAGATCACAAGCAGGCAGAGAGAGAGGAGGAAGCAGGCTCCTTTCTGAGCAGAAAGCCAGATGTGGGGCTCAATCCCAGGACCCTGGGATCATGACCTGGGCTGGAGGCAGAGGCTTTAACCCACTGAGCCACCCAGGCACCCCTAAACAAATTTATTTTTAAGTAAAGCTCTATACCCCGTGTGGGGCTTAAACTCATGACCCTGAGACCAAGAGTCACTTGTTCTACTGACTGAGTCAGCTAGGTACCCCAATGCAGGGTCCTTTAGAGGCACGGCTAGTTCTTTTTATATATATATGTGTGTATGTATATATATATATATATATATACATACACACATATATATATATAGTGTGCACACGCCTGCTATGAGACCATACTACAGAAATTTCAACAACCAAGCCAAAGATTTGCACTCCCAACCCAGGCAGAGCTTTTACTGGTCATTGATAACTGGCATTTTTTTTCCCCCAAAGTAAGTGGATTTCTCTTGATCTTTCCCTCCCTCTTTACAGATGAACTTTGAGATGTTCTTCTAGGCTGGAGAGAAGTTGCTGCATGAGGAAGAAGAATATCTATTTCTCCACCACCATGGTTTGCCCTAAAGGAAGAAAACTCCGCAGCCCACCACAGGAAGCAGAGGAGTAGGTTTTAAGTACAAAGGAAGAAAACAATCATGATTCTGTATCTCTATACATGGATGGACAGCAGCTCACACTCTCCAATCAATAAGGAATCTATGAAAATCTGAATTTTCATAGGATCTGGTGAAATGAATTTGGCCGGGCTCAAGATACACCACCCCCAAATATGGCACCTTGGTATTCTGAATATTTTAAGCTGAAGAAAAAAGAATGAAAATAAATACAAAGAACATCAGTGAGGTTTAGGACAACTTTGAGCAACCCGATATATTTATAGTTGCGATCTCTGAAAGGGGGTGGGGGGACACAAAAATCTATTTGAAGAAATAATGACAGAAAAACTTCCAATTTGATTAAACTATAAACCCACAGATCCAAAAAACCTAATAAACCCCCAATACAAGAAATATGAAGAAAGCTACATCTAGAATGTTTTGAGTTGAGTAAATATGCATTATTTACCCTATATATGTAAGGCTGGACACAAATTTAAAATTAAGGGAAAAATAATCTGTCCTCCACTAGCTAAGAAAACCTTAGTAGCCCCTTGACTGTCTTCCTGGGTATCATGGAGGACTCAAGAAATTTCAAAACAGTTTCTGTCTTCAAGTAGGTTTTAAGCTACCTGGGTGCATTAATGTGGGAAACACCATTCCTTAACTCCACAATATCCATTCTCTCTTCCTCCATTGCTGGCAGACACCCCCTGGTTGTGTTCAAACATCTACCTCTTTTCCACACGACTCCAGAAGGAAAGACCCATCTGCAGACGTGGGAATAAATGAGGGTCTGATTCCCCTTGACAGTAATTGACACGAGGGTGGCTATCTGACCCATTTCTGGCTAAGAGAAAGATTCTTGGCTTCCAAGCAAGGTAAGAGGAAAAGACAATCTCTTTGTTCTTTGGACTCTGAAATGCCTGATGCCTGGAACTTCTGTACTCAATTTGTGACTAAGCTGGGCCAGTCTGAGGTCAGAGTCAACAACATCTTGAGGACGACAGAACAGTGGAAAGAATCTGGATCTTTGATGATGTTACTGAGCTGCTGAATTAAGCAACTCTGAAGCTTCCATACCGGTGAACTTCTTGTATGACATAGTACATTTCCTTACTGTTGAATTCAAATTAAGTTTTATGTTCCTTGTAGCTCCAGATACTCTGTTAGCACTAACTAAATACATGACTCATTCTGCCATGGAAAGTGAAGGACATAGACTAAACAAATTCTACAGTTACTTTTGGCCCTAACCAGCCCACCTTAAATGTAACTGATTAATCTAGGCAGTCAGTAATAACTCATGTGTGTGATTCAGAAAATAGGTGCTCCATGACTCAGCATTAATAGTCCAGGGATAGACTCAAGAGAAACCAGTGCATATATCCACCAAAAGACATACAAATAGGTGCACAGAAACTTCATTCATCGTAGCTCAAGTCTGGAAACCCCACATCCGGATTGGCCAGAGAAACAGAATGACGAGGTTCTATACATACATATATTAAGAAATTGAAGGGGTGTCTGGGTGACTCAGTTGGTTAAGCATTTGCCTTCAGCTCAGGTCATGATCCCAGGGCCCAGGGATTGAGCCCTGCATTGGGCTCTCCGCTTAGCAGGGAGCCTGCTTCTCCCTCTGCCTCTGCCCCTCCCCCTGCTTGTGTTCTCTCGTGCTGTCAAATAAATAAATATAGTATTTTTTAAAAAAGAAAAGAAATTTTAAGAAAATGGCTCAAGCAGTTGTGGAGGTTAGCATCTCTGAAATCTCCATGGCATGTCAGCAGACTGGAAACCCAGGCAGAAGTTAAGGCTGCAGTTTTGTTTTGTTTTTTAAAGATATATTGATTTTGGGGGCGCCTGGGTGGCTCAGTGGGTTAGAGCTTCAGCCTTCGGCTCGGGTCATGATCCTGGGATCCTGGGATCGAGCTCCATATCGGGCTTTCTGCTCCTCAGGGAGCCTGCTTCCTTCTCTCTCTCTCTCTGCCTGCCTCTTTGCCTACTTGTGATCTCTGTCAAAGGGATAAATAAAATCTTTAAAAAAAAAAAAAGATATATTGATTTTTGAGAGAGAGAGAGAGAGAGAGAGTGAGCAGAAGCAGGGGGAGGGGGAGAGGGAGAAGCAGGCTTCCCGCCAAGCAGACAGCCTGATGCGGGGCTGGATCCCAGGATTCTGGGATCACGACCTGAGCTGAAGGCTGACACTTAAGGACTGAGCTACCCAGGCACCCAATGCTGTAGGTTTGAAGCAAAATTTCTTCTCTGGGAAACCTGGGGTTTTTTTTTTCTTAAGACCTTCAACTAATTGGAAGGCCCCACCCCCATTATCAAAGGTAATCTCCTTCACTTTAATTCAGCTGGTTGCAGATACCATCACATCCACAAAATATCTTCACTGCAACACCCAGGTTAGTGGTTGGTTAACTGGATACTACAGCCTAGCCAAGGTGGCGCAAAAAACTAGCCATCACAGACCCAAGGTCCACCTGCAGAAGAATGGACCGCTGGTATATTTGTACGAAGGAATACTACAGAGCAATAAAAAAGAATAAGATGCTAATAAGCAACAGCATGATGAATATTATAGACACATATCCCAGGATGAGGAAGCCAGATACAAAACTACACACTGTGTGACCCGTTCATTAGCATTTTAAGAACAGGTGAAATTTGCGCATGGTAACAGACAATGATGGCATGTATGGACAGAGAAGGGGCCCAAGGGAATCTTCTGAGTGCTAGAAATGTTTGACATCCTGATCTGATGGCTGCACAGGTTATGTGTGTGTGTGTGTGTGTGTGTGTGTGTGTGTGTGTGTGTTTCATTGTGGAACACCTAGGTGGCTCAGTTGTTGGGCTTCTGCCTTTGGCTCAGGTCATGAACCCAGAGTCTTGAGATCGAATCCCCCATATGGCTTCCTGCTCAGCGGGAAGTCTGTTTCTGCTTCTCCTTCTGACTTCCCCCCCTTATGCTCTCTCTTTCTTTCATTCTCTCTCAAATAAATAAAATCTTTGAAAAATAAAAAAATAAAAATTCATTGAGCTATATATTGAAATTCTTAACACTTAAAAACAATAGTTTATTAAAAAAAATTTTACAAAGTGCTACAGGAATCTAGAGGTAGGAGAAACCATTCTGATCTAAAAGGACAAGGGATGTCTTCATGGAGACTGTGGGCCTAAACTGAGGTTTGAAGGGTGAATAGAATCTGAGAGATGAAGAGAAGTAAACAAAGTTATGGCAGAGGAAATGCATAGCATGTGGCTAAAAGATTATAAGTTTTGTTGTTTATTTTTCCATAAAAATGCCACTTTTACCCTGGAAACACAGTGAAATCAATACAGTACACCAGAAGCAATGCTGAGTAGCAGTTACAAGCATAGGCTTTGGGGTCAGATATTTTTAGGTTTGAATCCTGGCTCTGACACTTTCTGGTTTGAATGGGTGCTCTGGACCTGCTTTTTATCTCTTAAATAGAATTGACCCATACTTTGTAGGGTAGTGGAGAGAAATACGTAAACAAAATAACATGTGAGTAAGCCCTTGATAAATGGGAACCATTGCTGCTACTAGTATGTCTATAATTGCCAGTCTGGGTCATCTGGTCACCTTTCACTTGGAGGGCGGTAGTGCCCAAAGGAAGAGGAATGGCCTAACAATGATCATGTTGGGTCCTTTCAAGCTCTCAAATCTATAATGCCTAATACAACCCAAATGACCAGATCAGAGCGAATGAATGACTGAGGTTTACCTTTCCAAGCTATCTTGATATCATTCCCCCACTGCCAGTAGTCTGGTCCTTGGTCATTCCTAACTATACTCCTTGATTACACCAGCATACATCTCTGCCCAGATGGGACAGCCCAAACTCCAAGTGCTCTTACATGTTGGCTGCGACACACCAGCATACATCTCTGCCCAGATGGGACAGCCCAAACTCCAAGTGCTCTTACATGTTGGCTGCGACACACATATGCATGGAATCCCGAAGCGTGTATAAATGTGCTTTATCTTGGGTGTATATCATATATTCCGCTTCTTTAGAGATCACAAGGAGAGTTAGGGACATGGGAATGTTCATATGTTTTTTTTTTTTTTTTTTTAAGATTTTATTTATTTGACAGAGGGAGAGAGAGAGTGCATGAGAGCACATGCAGGTAGGAGAGGGAGTAGCAAGCTCCCCACTGAGCAGGGAGCTCAATGCAGGGCTCGATCCCAGAACCCTAGGATCATGGCCTGAGTTGAAGACAGATGCTTAACAGACTGAGCCACGCAGTTCATGTTTTTGTTGGCAGTACTGGCTCCCCTTCCACTGCCAGTGAGTTGGGTTCTCTTTCAAATAAAGTAAAATTTACACAACATCAAATTAACCAGTTTCAAAGTGTATAATTCAATGGCATCTCATATATTCAGTGTCATAAAACTACCACCTCTGTCTAGTTCCAAACATTTCATTGCCCCAAAGGGAAACTCCAGACCCATTAAATGGTCACTCCTCATTCCCTCATTTCTCCAATAATCAGCTTTTTGACTCTATGGGTTTCCCCATTCTGGACATTTCATATAAATAAAGTCATACTATGTGACTGGCCACTGATTTTTTTTTGCACCAGTGTTCTTGGCCCCTTTTAAATGTGTGCTCCTCCGGGTTGACATAGAAATCACTTCAGCCTCAAACTGTCTATGTCTTCTTCTTCTTCAATAGCCCCTTAGTCACTCTATATCCTTTTGCTCTCATCTCCGGGATCTTTTTTTTTTTTCTTTCTTTTTTTTTTTTTTAATTTATTTGACAGAGAGAGAGTGAGAGAGATGACAAGTAGGCAGAGAGGCAGGCAGAGGTAGGCTCCCTGCTAAGCTGAGAGGCCGATGTGGGCATTGATCCCAAGACCCTGAAATCATGACCTGAGCTGAAGGCAGGGGCTTAACCTACTGAGCCACCCGGGATCTTACTTCTTGTTAGGCTATCTATCCTTCACTCCAGAGCTATGCTCTCCAATACTAGCCACTAGCCACAGGTAGCCACTTAAATTATTAATTAAAATTAAATAACATTGAAAATTCGGTTCCTCAGTGACAGTGGCAACATTTCAAGTGTCCAGGTGGCACATGTATTTAGCGATCTCCATATGGGCCAGCACAGATAAAGAATATCACCATCACCACACAAAGTTCTACAGAATAACACTGCTCTAGAGGGCACTAGAACCTGGAAAGTGAGAATGGGATTAGGAAAAGAGAACTTCACAGTGGGCTGCCTTCTGGGCACAAGATCTCTAACATTACACGGCCTTCGGCATCACCTAGGACTCTTCCAGGGGCGTCACTCCCTGTCTATGTGAATAGCTCCCCCTCAAATTGTACAGTGCACAGCCAGTACATCTGTACCCAGGCATGCTATATAATAGTCTGTCTCCCTCTGCATCCCACCGTAGTTGGTGCCCAACTCCAAGAAAAAGAGAGAGAACAGAAACAAAAACCCCTTCCCACCACATCTGCTTGCTAGCTTAGTTTTTTGCCTCTCTAGTTAGGCTATGAACCCCTTGAGGGCAGCCCACACATGGTTTCTTTATCCACCCTGCTTCCTAGGAAACATCTAGCACACAGGTGTGCCCACAGCAGGCATGCAGCTATGATTTCTGGATTATTGATTGAACCATTCAACTCAGGCTCTGTCACTGAGCATGGGGGTACCAGTACCCCTAGATCCAAATGGAGGGGGTATGCTCTCCACATTGACCCTTGCTCTGCCCTCCAGTGATGGATGCAGGACAGAGAGAGGCAGTGGGTTTCAGACTACACTTTGGGATGTTCATTGTAGCCTTGCCTCAAAGCAACAATGGCACCATGCTCATTCCACCAATAAAACAATGATCACTGGTGGTTTATGTTACCTGCCTGTGCCTGCATTCCCCAACAGAATGTGGAAACTGGATGTTAACATGAGCTCATTAGAAGGCATTCAACAGGGGCACCTGAGTGGCTCAGTGGGTTAAGGCCTCTGCCTTCCGCTCAGGTCATGATTTCAGGTCCTGGGATTGAGCCCTGAGTCAGGCTCTCTGCTCAGAGGGGAGCCTGCTTCCCCGTCTCTCTCTGCCTGCCTCTCTGCCTATTTGGGATCTCTCTCTCTCTGTCAAATTAAAAAAAAAAAAAAGAAGAAGAAGACACTCAACAATTTAGGGCAAAAACGAACAAACCTAAACAGATATGTTCAAAGAGATCCTTCTCCAGTAGGAGGTAGGAATGGCAGTGAGGGACATGAAGGCCACCAGAATGGGGACACTTCAGAGAAGAGAGTGGGGTTGGGGGAGGCAGAGGCTGGGGCCTGTGTTCTGTTTCCTGTGCGACAGGCACCCTCTAACCCAATCAGACTTGATGTAACCCCTCCTTCCTTACCCCAGGGGTAGGGGGTGGAAATATATTTCTCCTTTCAAATTTACTTGTTATAATCTTTGCCTCAAGAGGCAAAAGAAAATAATAGCCAAGTCTACACACCAATGAGCTGAACTGTCATGGAAAACATGAAACAACTTTTTTGCACTTTGGATTTTGATGCCCAGTAAAACTTTCCACTAGAAGCCAGTATTGATTTCTCACCACCACCCAGGTCAATAACGCTTAATGAATCTTGAGGTGACCTGCTCCCCCTCTACTCCTTTTACTCAACACTGCTGGCCACACCCATGCATCTGCATTCCCATTCAGCCCCTTTCCAGCCGATTAATTAGAGCATTTTCCTCCTGTCCTCTGAAATACAGATGGTAGTAGCTCTCAGATGTCAATCTGGGGGCTTTGTTCCGGCAGTCATGGGAACGGCTGCTTTTGGCAGGCTCTAGGGGCACTTGGCAGAAGCTCCCACGTTGCTTCGGTTCCAGGTAGACTGTGTGGTTTCCTTAAAGGGCCACTGGCCACTGGTAACTGGTGGGGAAGGAAGTCTCTAGGCTTACACCCTCCAGCCTGGGGAGCGGTTGGTGAGGTAGCCCTGCACTGATTTCACATTCCTCTCCTGCAGATGTATTCCTCTCACCTTATTACCTAGTAATTAGCACCCAATCATGCTGGAAGCACCAAGCTTTGTGTCCTTTACCAGTGTCATCTCATTTGTTCTTCTGGACAGATCTGTGATACGGTACTACCACAACAACCTCATTACTGACCTTGGACGGGTTAGTTAATTTACCCAAATCCACAGCAGCAGCAGCTGGCCGAGTGTGATGTGAAACCAGCTCTGTCTGACCCCTAAACCCTTGCTCTTGTCCTCAGAGGTGAACGGTCTGCACCATGTTGCGATGTTAGCTGGGTTCTCACTAGTCTGAGTTTAGAGATGAGGATAACTGAGACTCAGAGTAGGTACGTAACTTACGCAGGTTCACCCAGCTTAGAAGAGACGACACCAGGGTTCAATCCCCTCGGTCCAGCTGACTGCAGTACCTAGTTGGTGGGATTGCCTTTTCTGTGCATGTCTTTGTAGACGCTAGTCCCAGCCCCACCGCCATTCTCCCCCCATCCTCTCAACTCTTAGCAAAACACGTCCCTCTTCCTAGAAAACATGTCTTCTCTTCCTAGGTCAATACTCTCCTTCTGTGCCGCCATGTGCACCTACAGTCATGAGCTTCAGAAGTGGAGACGCCGGCACTCCTGAGCTAGATCCCGTGTCCCTTGGTCCCGTACTTCTTCGCATCACTCACTGCATAATGGGCCTGGCACCCAGGAAGGGTGAACACCTGAGGATGGTACTTGAAATGGTGTCGGCAAGTCCAGCAAATATATTTATTTATTTATTTATTTGAGCAAATATTTCTTTAATGTCCACTTTGGGCTAGGCTCTTTCACATGTATCACCTCACTTTAATCTTTTTTCACTGCTCCTACAAGCTCATTGGCTTCTCTCTTGACACAGGATATGAGATTATGGTTTCTTTGTTCTTACACAGCAGAAACTGGCTTATGTGATTCTTATGAAAAACAAAAGAACGCATCTCCTGAGTTTCAGAAGCAGGCAGCTACCTAGGCACCAATGCTTAAAGAAGAGTTAGGCAGCTAGGGCGCCTGGGTGGCTCAGTGGGTTAAAGCCTCTTCCTCCAGCTCAGGTCATGATCTCAGGGTCCTGGGATCGGGCCCTGCATCAGGCTCTCTGCTCAGCAGGGAGCCTGCTTCCCCCTCTATTTCTCTGCCTGCCTCTCTGTCTACTTGTGATGTCTCTCTCTGTGGCAAATAATTTTAAAAAAAGAAGAAGAAGAGTTAGGCAGGATTCCTTATTTCCAAAATGTCCATCCGACTAATGGCCACTATGCTATGAAATCTTCAGTCTCTTAGACATAATTTTTATTTCTCTTCTGAGGTCCCTTCTAAAATGAAATGCACCCTATGCTCACCTCCCCCATGAGTATTAAGCCTTATCAGCACACATAACAAAGGGAATCAGGAGGAACTGGACACGGGACAAGTGCTTGAGTGTAGGGAATACAGTGTAACTCCTTACCATGGCTCGAGATACCCATCAGGATCTGGTCCCTGCTTGCCTCTCTAGCATTTTTTCTTATCACTCTTGCCTTTGTAATGCTACAGTCCTAAAACACTCAATATCCTTCCCTCCCTTCACCATTCCTTGCTCTCTTCTGCTTTCTGGCCTTTCGATATACTGTGCCCACTCCTTTGGCTACCCACCTCCTACTCATCCTCCAAATTCCAGTTCAGACATCCCTTCCTTTAGGAGGCCTTTCCTACTCATCTCAGTCTGGGCTTGATGCCCCTGCCGTGTATCCCTATGGCTTCCTCTGCTTTCCTCATCAGAGCACAGAATGCACTGTCTCACATGACCGTTTATTGTCCATATACCTGGTTGACTGTGAACTCTATGGCTCAGGTTCCATGTTTGACATTTCACTCTCCCAGCACCAGACATGCCTGGCACCTTGTAGTTACCCAAGGAACATCCACTGAATGAATCAATAAGCGGGGCCTCAACAGGCAGATGGGAGTACCAGGGACAGACTTCAATTCCTTCACGGAAGAGGTCAAGGACATGACTTGCTACAGCTCCATGTAGCTTCCCTAACTCCAGAGAAGCCCCCACTAAATACCATACTAAGGATCACAAAAGACTCTGAGAACATGAACAGTTCTGTACAGACCATTCCCAAGCCTAGATGTACAATTCAGAGCTCATGTCATTTTCTTCTGATGGGACAAAATATGCCCATGTCCCCTGAAGTCTGTGCACCTACTTCAGAAGCTCTAGACATCCCCGTAGGCCACCAACACTGTATTAGCATGAATGGGGGTTCTGGGGTCCTTGGGAAAATTATAAAGGTGATCTTGGAGCCAATGGTCAGATTCCCAATTGTACAAAGACAGGAAAACAAAGGCTGTCTTTTAAACCCTGAGACAAGTGCTTAAGAGAAGCCAAGAACTCTGCCTGATGCAGGAGAGCCATGGAGGCCAGGCCTTGAGTAATAAAGGCAGCACAGGTCGTGCTATGCTTAATAGCTTTCAGGGACCCAAGCTCCAGGTCCCTGGGGGGAGGAAGATCTGCTCTTTGGAAGAGTCAGAAGAGGCAGAATCACAAGAAGCCAAGCCTTCCAAGACGACTGAAAGGCTCACTTCTCTCCATCTGAGGTAATACAGTAACAGTCACAGCCGGACGTGTTTGAGAGCTTACAAAGGACTCACTCCTGGTTTTCGTGCTGTACAAATAGTACAAAAAACGAGTCCTCCCCATGCCCTGTGATAAGAGAGGTCCTATTCTACTCCCATTTCACACACGAGGGCACCGAGGTACAGATGTGTTCGGTGACTAACCCAGGATTGCACTAGTAAGTGGAGGAGGAGGGATCTGAACACACGCTCTGGCTTTGGAGCCTACAGGCTTGGCTGAGATTCCTGGAAGGAGTGGAGCGCACTGGTCAGCAGTGCAGATGATGGGAATGACGACCCAGCGGAACCAAGGCTGGGTGGTGGCGGTTCCCACGTTGTGCCCTCCTCGCTGTACTTATTAGCGTCTTCTGGGCTGTGGGGTTAGGTACTGGGCACATGGGGGTAAGGAGAATCTAGTCCCTGGCCTTGAGAGGCTCTCAGTCCCTATAATGGCTGGGACGTGGGATTAAGGAGGGCACATGTGATGAGCACTGAGCATTGAATGGAAGTGTTGAATCACTAAATTCTACTTTTGAAACTAATATTGCACTGTATATTAACTAGCTGGAATTTAAAAACTTGGAAAAAACTAAAATGGTGTAAATTTTTCCTGACATGGAAAGATATTTAAGACATTAAAAAGTGATAAATTATATATATACATATACATATAATATAATATATACATATACATACATACACACACACACATATAAAGAAAAAGCTGGGTAGATATCCATCAGAAGATTAAATGTTGGTTATTGTAGATTGTGTCGTCATGGATAATTTTTATTTTGTTTTCTAGCTCTATTCTTAGTTTACATACAATGAGCAATCAATGAGTAATCATAAAAGGTCTGAATGAGTCTCTTGGATGATTTTAAAAGCAGAGAGCCTAACTTAACCCTGGAGCTTCATCAACCCCTCCCTACCTTGCAAATAATCTGAAAGACCCTAAATGATCTGGAATGGGGGACAAGAGCATGTCAGGTCACACGCTGCTGATTGGAGGCTGGAGTGGCAGGAAGCTGCCAACTCCAGTAACATCTGCCATGCTTGGGAGGTTTTTTGGACAATAACATAGAGTTCTGATTGCAGGCGTTGTTAATTCTCTCCTTTCTGCCATAGTTTCCTGAGTCAATGGCGGCACCATCAGGTGAATACACTTGGGATTGGGAGGTGAGCGCTCTTGTAGACGGTGGAGATGGTCCGGGTCGGCTTTGATAACCCTCCCACACCTGCCAGTTCTACTTCCTCTCCCGCAGTCTTTCTCAACTCAATCAGGGGTGAGCCTGATTGACTGGGAGCAGATCACTTTACTCACCATTATTTCATTGTCTGCATTTACCTCCTGCCCAAGACGGCAGCTCACTTTTCCACTGTAAATTATTGATATACAAAAGCTCAGAAAAGATCCTTGATCTTTTTCCATTCCTCCGGGGTCTTACCTCAAGCATTTAACTGTCTCCCTGGGTTGTCTTCTTGGACAGCCTCCCTAGCTCTGGGGTCTGTCTTTCCACTACATTTAGGGCTGGAGCTTAAGGGATGTGGAGAACTGAGACAAGGGATAAGTTCCCGAAGAACCAAATCCTTGGGCAATTTAGTATCCTCAAGGCTCCCCTCTCCGGCCAGGATTAGAACAGCCTCCACAGTCATGCTGAGCTGCGCCACCAGGGAAGGACAGGGGAGCTCTTCCCCACTCAGCCCTTTTCCACGCATGCCAAGTACCGCCACGCATGCGTACACAGAGGGGCGTAGCACGTCCGGAAATGACACACACACAGCCATGCATACATGCATGTTCCACACACACACCCTCAGACACACATAGATAGGTACTAACATGTGTTCTCCTAGACATCCACACCTATCAAGTCTACAAACGCAGAAAACACACAGGCATTCATACGGGCACTGGAATGTACACAACCACATACAGACACACACAGACACAACTGCGCATTCTGACACGAGCAGACATCGATCCTTGCACATATATTTAATCACCCGGACACGAGCACACATAAATCTACTACAGGCGAAGAAGAGAGTTGACAGACATTCCTAGACAGAGACCATTACCCTTCACCCTGATGTGAGGACTGCTTTGTTTTGTAGGAAGTTTTTGTAGAAAGTTGGCTGTGCCTGTGACAAGCCCTCTTCTGCCTCCTGCTCCCCAGCCAGGGTTCTCCTCCCTGTGCCCCTGTAGCCCTATTTTCCATCCATTGTTATGCCTGGCCAAAGGGGAATGCTAATCGCCATGACAGGAACCATTTCCACCTGTTTACATCCTGCTCGCCTCCCCTTAATGCCATTTTTGACTCTGCCAAGTAGTGGAGGAGGCCTGCTGTGCAGACCCTGGCGAGGGGGGTAAGGAATGAGCGAGAGGACAGTTGGAGTGTGAAAGGGACCCGTCGCTAAGTGACTCCCCATTCCAACAGCCACACACAAGATGCACATAATTGCTTTTAGCACAGTGGGATGAATAGAGATACAAAAGGTCAAATCAAGGATTTGTCCCATAATATCTTTGCTAAGCAGCAGCGTCAGACATTGGAAAAGCATATTCATGAACTGAGGTGCCAGAGTGTGGGGCAGGCTTTTCAGAGGCGGCTGTGTGTTCCCTCTTTGAGGTGTGCCTGCCGTGGTGATTGGATTCACACGGAGCAAGTGACTTCTCAATGCTCAACAAAGCTGTGCCTGTGAATTGGACTAAATAGACTACTTGGCAGGCAGCTGAGATAACTATGCTAAGTGAATTCCATAGTTGTGCTCCCACTCCCCTTATGCCCAAGCCTCCTGGAAAATGCAGGTTAAACGCCGAACTCCTGAGCATGACATTCAAAGCCCTCCGCCTATCTTCCCAGGCACCTCCCAGCATGAATGTTGCACACCCACTTCACCGGGTCCTTCTCCCATCTCTGAATACATGTGAGCCTTGTGGCTTTAGGGACCCCACGTGCGGCATTCCCCAGGGCTCACTGTGCCCCCCCTTGCCCATTCGAATGCTATTTGTTATTCAAGCTTGATTCAAATTCTAATCCCACCAATCCTTTCCTTGTCCCCCACCTAGAGGTGACCTTCTTGGAAGGAGGAGGGCAGTAGGATATTAGAGAAAAAGTGCAAGTGTGATCTTACAGGTAAACAAGCTCACTAGCTCACTGTGGCTTGGGGTGTTGAGACTAGTCTGTAAGGCAGGGAAGCAGAAGGCAGTTTGGAGGTTCTTGTCATCATGGGCTGAGGAGGGTGGGTGGTGTGAACCAGGAAAATAGCAGTGGAGACGGTGAGCAAAGGTTAGATTCTGTTATATATTTTGAAAGCAGATCTGAAAGGTATTGCCCAAGGACTGGTGGTGGGGTGTTAAAAAAAAAAAGAAAAAGTCAGTCATGAGATTTTTGGCCTACGTATTAATTGGTAAGCAGCAAGAACAAACTTGGATGGTGGATATTAAGAATCTAGTTTTGGGGGCGCCTGGGTGGCAGTGGGTTAAATCCTCTGCCTTTGGCTTGGGTCATGATCACAGGATTCCAGGATTGAGCCCCGCATCCGACTCTGCTCAGCGGGGAGCCTGCTTCCCCCTCTCTCTCTGCCTGCCTCTGCCTACTTGTGATCTCTGTCTGTCAAATAAATAAATAAAATCTTTAAAAAAAAAGGAGTCTAGTAAGGACTTACTTAAGGGGCCTCTTACACATCCATATAGAGATGTCAAGACTGAGAAGGACAGGTAGTAAGATGGAAGAAAACTAGGGGAGGGTGGGATCCTGGAAGAGTATTTCAAGGAGGAAAGCATGAGCTGTCATGTCCAATACATAGCTGAGAGGCCTAGTGAGATAACTACAAAAACCGACCATTATATTTCCTGTGCGGAGGCCTTTTGCGACTTTGGCAAACATGGCTATGCAAAGTAACAGACACTAAAGCCCGAACCTGAGGGGTTTCAAGAGGGAAGAGTGAATTTTTGAGAAATTTTGCTGTTAAGGGAAGTCAGTTAGTGAGGCGGAGTAGTGGAATCAAAACTGATTTTTCTATGGGAAAAACAGTGTCTTCAAGACACATTTGCCCACACCTTCTACTACCCAGAGACAGGCAGTGTTTCCGGGTTTTGCCAGAAAAAAGTGCAGCGTTGAGTTCTCAGTGACAGAAAGAATCCTCACCCCAAGTTTCTCTGAAAACCAGAGAACTCTTTCTTATTGAAAGCCCAGTCCTGTGGCTCTGGCCACCTTCACCTCTCTCCTTCCCAACATCATGGCCAATTTGTCATTCTTTCCAAATTTCTCAATTTCACCCACGGAGGCAGGGGGACCTTCTTCAGAAGAGTCACAGATTTTCCAGTAAGTAGTACTGGCAAATCACGGTTATTGCTAGCAACTTAAAAAGATATATAAATAACTTAAAATTTTAATGTTCTTCTCTGTAGGAAAAAAAATGTATCTGGCATATCAACTGTAGAGATGTTAAGTGCATTTGCAGTTCTCAGAAAATACTCCGTGTGTCAGGCACATAATTCATTTAGCCTATTGTGCGGAGCGAGCTATTGTGAGGGGGTCTGTCATGTCTCCATTATTCCCAACCTCCATTGGGGTTTAATCATATTCAGGGCTATTTGCAACTATGGTTTTCCATTTCAAATGACATTAGGCTGAAATTAAGCCTATAACATATACTTTGGGATTTATTATGCAACATTTTCCATCAGCGTATTATATTGGTTAACTCGCTTTGGAGCAATGTAAAGGAAAAATAAAATATAAATATCCAACTTAGTAGGAGAACTCGAGAACCACTCATTTTGTAATTTTCCTGAAGGTCATCTCCAGTAGGGAAATAACTGGGAGGGCCACTCATCTTTCATTGGCTGTGTGGCCGGAATCCTGTCAGTCTCGTACCAATATTTGTGAAGAGGTCAATCGCCCCTCTCAAGGCAATGAGTGGATTTTTTTTTAAGATTTTATTTTATTTTTAACTGTATTATTATTATTTTATTATTAAGGAATCCACTTCTATGACTGTCATGAAATGAAACCAGGCTGAGTTAATGATAATAAGTCTTGGAGGTAACTACACTGGACTCTAGACTTTCTGGTTTTAAGCACTGGCTTCTCTCTCTACCTCTATGGAAAACCCATGAGGCCTCAATCCTTGACTCCCTATTCCCGGGAGATGCCAAAGCCAACTACGTAGGAGGCTTTTTCAGAGGAGAAGACAAACCCTCTACTTTGCTTTTTGAGGTAGGCAGCACCCCCAAACCATGGACAGGTGGGACCTGTGCAAGGCTCAAGATTTTATCTTTAAGTAATCTCCACACCCAATGTGGGGCTCAAACTCCCAACCCAAGATCAAGAGTCACATGCTCCATCAGCTGAGCCAGCCAGGTGCTCCAAGGCAATGAGTCTTTTTGAAATAATGGTTTGGGTTGGCTCCTGGGTACCCTGTGGTCTCTGACTGCACATAGAGCTGCAAGTTGAAATTGCACAAGTTGGGAATGGTAACTCCTGGACTTGGGCAGTGCACAACCTACACAACTATGGTCCTGCTTCAGGGGGCCTACATGGATAGAAGAAGAGAATGGCAGAGTACAAAGAGCTGGGAGTTTCTTCAACAGTGGTCCTACCTTTATGGACACTGAGTCCCTCTCTGCTCCACTCCGATGTAGAGGGCACTAAATGTGCCACTGCCACCATACTGTTCAAAAGATCCCACATGTCATATTGACTGCTGGGTCAGCAACCATGATGCACAAAAAAACTAACAAACAAGCAAACAAAAACCCCCAAAACAACCACAACAACAAACCACAATACAACTGTAAGTTTGCTATACAAACTGTACTCAGAAAAATGGCTCCTAGGTCTCTACACAGGAAGTACCATGTTCTCATGGTAGCCAGAGAACCCATGTTCTGCACATGCCCGGCTAAGTCTGAACCACTAGCTCCCACTGCTTCCAAAGCACCGTAACACCCAGGCATTCAGGAGCCCCTTCCCTCACTTCTCTTGTCCTCCTCCACAGGCTCCTTGGGTTTTTCCTCTACTTCTGCCCACTGTGGAATGCCGGCGTCGTTGTAGAGAGCACTCAGTTCCTTGGGGTCCCTGAGGAGATTCTAGGTCTGTCAGAAGGAAACATCAACAAGGTAATGGCCATTCTCTTATTAATCAGTTACATCTTACCAAAGACCCTTACCATGGACTGAACAGGTGTGTCTCCCAAATTCACACGTTGAAACCTAATCTCCATTGTGATGGTATTTGGAGATGGGGCCTTTGGGGTTATGGTTAGACTAGGTCATGATTATGGTTATGGTTAGACTAGGTCATGATTATGGTTATGGTTAGACTAGGTCATGAGAGTGGGATTCATGATGGAATTAATGTCCTTACAAAAAGAGCAAGAGACTTGAGATCCATCTCTCTCTCTCCCTGCCATGTGAAAATACAGAGAGAAGATGGCCATCTATAAACTGGGAACCAGTCCCATACCAAGAACCTGACCACGCTGGCACCCTGACCTTGGACTTACAGTCTCCAGGACTCTGAGAAATGTGTGTTGTTTAGGCCATCCGGTCTATGGTATTTTGTTACAGAAGCCCAAGCTAAGACAACCCTCTCCAAAGACAGAGGAGGAAGGAAAAGCCCATTCTAACCTGGAAAGTTCTTTCTTCCTTTGATCTGAAACCGACTTTTGCAGGGTTAGGTCCTAGTTTTGCCCTGAGAACATATTGACACATGCCTCTTCTACCATCAACCTTCACCTCCTGAAGCTTATGCCATGGTTCTCTTCAGTATTTTCTTCTGTAGGCTGAATTTCCCTAGTTCCTCCTCTGTATGGCCTGGCTTCCAGAAGATTTCCACCACAGTTAGCTTGTTGCTCCATGTTGATGTGCTTTACAAAACTTGGGCCTAGAAATGACCATCCACCTAGACTTGGTTACACAGGAGCAATCTCTATTTTCATGTGCATGTTAGAATTTTATTTGACATAAAGTAGTTAGGGGATATTTAAAGTGCTTTAAGAATTGGCTTTTAAAGAGACTAGATTGGTACATAGGCCAAAAAAAAAAAAAAAAAAAAAGGCCTGTATTTGAGCTATTACTCTATGGAATGTGGTTTTTTTGTTTTTTGGTTTTTTTTTTTCCTATGGAATGTGTTTTGAAGTGGCCCACATGGCTACACTGGGGTGATATCTACTAGAAGATCTGATCAGTCTTGTGTGACTTTGGCAGGTCCTTTATCCCATTTGGGGTCTTGATAACTTCATCAGGGAAATGGGGTGTTAAGTGATGATATTTACGCTTTTCGTGGTTTGTTCTTCTTTCTTAGGGGCTCAAGTGTTTCCCAATATTGAAGTGTTTCCCAGCTATGCTGCCCACAGACACATGGTTGGAGCTGCAGGACCAGATTCTCCTCCATCTGTCCTTGGGATGAGAAATGTGGTGAGACAGGGAGGTAGGTGGAGGGAAGAGGGGAGCTAATCCCAAGTCCAGGATCAAGAGACCAGGGTTTATTCTTAGCTCCCTCATCTGAGCCAGACCAAGTTAGAAATTAGGGCAGTGAGAAAAGCCCCTTTCTCCACTTCCCTTCTTGTAGGTCTGTGCCAAGGTGAGAGACCCTTTGTATGGGTGATGATCTCCTTACTATGTGAACTCCTATTGGGGTGTCTCTCTCTTCTCCCCAATCATGTCTATTGATACTGGCATTTAGGGGAGGAGAGGCAAGGTCTCCAGCAGCGCGAGGAAGGCGTGGCCTCACTGTGTCACAGTCACTTCTGGCCACATGCCCAGGAGAACTAAGTCTCAGTTTTAGCTTCTTCCATCCATCCTGGCCCCCTCCACCTGTAATGTGACCCACAGTTTCCACTTTAGGGAGTGAGTTTCCTATAGTCAGTCCTCACAAGACCAAATCCTACCGTGTCAATGTGACTCTGGAAGGAGGGAAGCACTGCCTTGTTTTTCACAGCTCCCCCTTCAATGGTCTCTGACCCCAAGGTGTTCTGTGTCTGCTGAGTTGATTTTTGCTTCAGTGTTTCAGCTTCTTGATGACACTTCCACAGCCAGCCCTGTGCCCTGCCTCCTTCCCTCCCATGTCTTCCATCCCCAGGCTGGGAGCCTTTACTCAATCTTCTCTGGTCTAATCTAATAGCCAACAAGCGGCCTCTTCCGCTGCTTTCTCTCTCTTTCTCTTTCTTTCTTTCTCTATCTGACAGACTTGATTTGTCTTGATGTGTCAACATTTGGGCCCTGAGGCCATGCTGACCTCTTTGGGGAGCTCAGCTTTTGTGGTGCCCAGGAACCCACTCTTCTGAGGGCTCTCTCACCCTGTTCTTCATCACAGTGGATGATGGGTTTTTCTAAAAAGGACCTGGGAGAGCTGCCTGGGTGGTGCAGTTGGTTAAGCATCCGACTCTTGGTTTCGGCTCAGGTTGTGATCTCAGGGTCATGAGATAGAGCCCCATGTCAGGGATCCTGCTTGAGATTCTCTCCCTCTCCCTCTGCTCCTCCCCCACTAAAATAAATAAATGAATCTTAAAATAAAAATAAAGAGGACTGGGACACCTGGGTGGCTCAGTTGGTTGAGTGTCTGCCTTTGGCTCAGGTCATAGTCCTGGGGTCCTGGGATGGAGCTCCACGTTGGGCTGCTTTCTCAGCGGGCAGTCTTCTTCTCCCTCTCCCTCTGTCACTCCCCCTCACCCCCTGTGCATGCTTTCTCTCTCTCTCTAATATGTAAATAAATAAAATTTAAAAAAATAAAGAGGACCAGGGAGGGCAGCCCACACCATGACTAAAGCTGTCAATATCTCTCCTTTCTTAGGAGACCTTTCTTTCTCCCTCTTGCCTACCCAGCAAGGGCTGGGGCCGGAGGTGGGGTGGAAATTTCAGCTGCCTTCACATCAATAGCACAATAGTTCTTTAGACCATGGACATGCTGATAAAAGGGGCAAAACATTATGCATCATGTTTATTCCTATCCAATCCTATCCTATCCTATCATCATATTTCTATTCATTTGCTAGGGCTGCCGTAACAAAATACCACTGAGTGGTTGGCTTAAATAACAGAAATTTATTTGCTCACAGTTCCCAGAGACAAGAAGTCCAAGATCAAGGTGCTAGCAGAGTTGGCTTCCTCTGAGGTCTCTCTTCTTGGCTCGCAGGTGGCCTCTTTGCTGCCTCTTCACATGGTCATCTCTCTGTGGCCACATCCCGTGTCTCCATGTGTGTCCAAATCTCCCCTTCCAGGGCTCACCCTAACAACCTTGATTACCTCTTTAAAGATCCTGTCTCCAAATGAAGCCACATTCTGAGGTACTGGGGGTGGGTAGGTGTTCAATGTATGGTTTTGGGGGACACAACTCATCCCCTAACAGCATCTTCTCTCAATCCCATCATTGACTTGTGCGAGGTCATAGCAAAAAGAATGGTCTCAAATTGCAGCATGGGAAGTTTCAGGTAGATGGAAGAAAGGTTCAGGCATAACCCAAATTAAGATCCTGGGTGGGGGGATCTCATGTGGGGTGAGGAAGAAGGGGTACAGGTGAAGGCAGGCATCCCGGAAAACACACATTCCCATCCACTTGGGACCCCTTCTAAAATTATGAGGTTAAACGAAATGACTTTTCAGTCCTGACATTCATTCATTCATTCATTCATTCAATAATTTCATTTAGCAAACATTCACTGAGCCCTCACCATGTGCCAGACACCAGGAATCGAGAAGCAAACCCAGGAAGTTTCTTGGCCCCCCCATGGAGGATTTACACGCATTGATTATCTAAAACCTGAACACGATGGGAGGAGGGCAGGAGCAGCAGAAAGAAGTGTCAAGTATACTATGAGGCTTGAATAATAATGAAACCACAGACCTCAGCTTATGTATTTCCTCGCTGGTGCTCATTAGTTCCCCACTCAGAGCAGAACCCTCTATTTGAGAGAAGCTTGCAAAAAGCATCACCTCCCTGGGTTCGGGAAATCTGAAGGACCTTGCACTTTCAGCCAGCCCAGGGGAAGCTGGAGACATGTCTAAGCCCCTCACCCAGGGCAGCCAGTAGGAGGGGGGCAGGGCACTGCCATAGAGTCACCTTAGCCACAGCCAGGAGGTTTGGGATACAGTGAGTCCTGACTCCCCCAAGCCTACTAGAGCTGAAAGTCAGGCAGGCATTGCCAAACCAGTCCCCTCTTCTCCCTGCTTCTCACCAAAGCTGAGTCATACGCTCCCTGGGGAGCCCATCAGGTGTTTCTAGGATCTGCTGGAGCGTGTGTGGCAGGCAGCTGGACCCCAAGGCAGGGCTGCCAGTGCCAAGCATCTCTATCTGGAAGGTAAGCCTGCCATCTAGTGTCCAAGTCTGAGCGGCGCAGGGGAAAGCAAGCTCTCCAGGCCCCGTTGGCCACGCTCAGGCTGTGGCATCTCCTCCGGCCACCCTCCATGAAGGCACCCCACTTGGCTTTCAGGGTGCATTTGATTTTTTGCAGATAGCTAAAAGTCACTCTAAGACAAATGGTTACTGATGGCAATACAAAGAAATAACACAGATTTTCCTCTGGGGTTTGTAACCATCTAAAGGCAAATGAGTATTTTGAAGAATGTATATATCTTCAAGGAATGTCTTGAGATTAAAAGCCTCATTATTTTCAAGCCAATATGTGTACCATGGAATCTGACTAAAGCATATTTTTACAGAGAATTGAAAATACATATACAGAATATAGAGAGAATTTAAAATAGAGAATTTTAAATCTGCCCCCAGAAATGAGTTCTGGCGTGGCTTTTTCCATGCAGACCCATCTTTTCTGTAAGAAAGGAAGAATGGTTTCTTTGATGCGGTCAGCTGCTGGGAAGGGAGTCATCCACACAGCCTGACAGAGCCCAGTCTTCCCTCAAGTGCTGGTCCCTCCGAACTGAGTACTGAACCCACAGACTGGGTCTTGTTTGTCATGGGGCTTTCTTCAGACTTCAGATCCAGGAAAAGGCTAATGGAGGGACATGAGGCAGGACGTTAGCTCTGTTCTTGTTTTTCAGAGAAAGTGTGGAGCTCAGTGCCCAAGCCAGGGGGGGCAAAGGGCCTGGCACATCTGGAGGGATGTGCCAGAAAGCATCAGACTCAGCTATGCGGTCCTTGGGATCACTGGTTGAATGGTTGTTGCTCCCCTGTAAAGCAGAAAAGTCAGAGTCCTAGACAGCCTGACTGAGGTAGGAGAGGCTAAAGAAAGTCCTACCCAAACCAGCAAACTTCCTGAGCAGCCCTGAGTTCCTTGTGTCTTAGGAAATGGCCCCTCTTACAACACTCAGAGCCCATTTTTCCTGAAGCAAAAGGTAGACCCCTCTCTCTTAGGACCCTTGCTAACTTCAAAATTATCTGAGTACAAAGGGTCAGTTGGACCAAGCCTGGAATTTAAGCCTGACCATCAGGTGGTGAGGATGGTGAACTAATCTTTTTTAATACGGAACAAGGTCAGGAAAACGGCCCTCACTAGGCCTTGAGTGCCTAGCAACTCCATTATTCCCTTGATTAGCAGTATTCTGGAGCCAGAAGAGTCCCGGATTGTAATCACAGAAGGAATAAAGAAGTTTTCAAAAATTACTAATATTCCAAATGAAATAATGGACCCAGGTATCAATCACCAGTGAATGCTAAAATCATCGGGTAAAAGGTTAATGGGAACTCTGTGGGCTGACCCTACCTAAACCTACTCATCGATGCTGGCAGAACTAAGAGAGAAACATCCAGATATTCTACGTCTCACAGCACCAGCACCAACCAATGAAGTAGGGGTGCCTACAAATGATCTTGAATCTAGTCGAGGCCCTACAGATAACTCTCAGCTTATAGGAAAAATGGAGACTAGAGGAACATGCTATCTGACTCCACAAGAAAACAATCAGGCAAATAGAGAACACAGACATTATACAGAACAAATGACCCAGTTCCTCCACACATCAATGGCCAGGATGGACTGCTTCAGAATAAAGGAGACCATGAGACACAACCACAGGCAACATGTGGATTTTGAAAAAGCCAAATGTAAAAAAGGGGTCTGAGATAATTAAGAAATTTGAATATGGATTGGGTTTAGATGATTTTGAGGAATTATTGTTAGTTTTGGATATTGGCATTGTGGAATGTAAAAAACGTCTTATTGATTAGAGATACAGGGGTGCCTGGGTGGCTTAGACAGTTAAGCCTCTGTCTTTGGCTCAGGTCATGGTCCAGGGTCCTGGGATCGAGCCCTGCATCGGGCTCTCTGCTAGGCAGGGAGTCTTCTTTTCCCTCTCCCTCTGCCTCTCTTCCAGCTTGTGCTCTCTCTCTCTGACTTACTCTCTCTCCAATAAATAAATAAAACCTTAAAAAAATTAGAGATACAAAGTGAAATGTTTCAGGTGAAATGATAAGCTATCTAATTGCTTAAAATACGCCACAAGAAAAAAAGGGAAAGAGACAAAATATGGTTGGCAAAATGTTAACAATTATTGAAGCTGGGTGAGGGCTACAGGAATGTCTTATTCTAATTTTGAGTAATTTTAGAAATTACATAAACACACACACACACACACTGTGGTGTCCCTGACTCCCATACAGATCTTAGTTCATACCATATTATGTAAAACCCAGCCTCAATCTGGGGCCTAGGGGGAAACGGTAGACTCAGATGGAAAAGGCAAGGAATGCCCCTGGCAAGTTTGGGAGACTGTTCCTTCAGGCATTTGGGATTTGAAAAGATAACTGGAAACAGCAATGAGACAGCACTATATACCTACTAGAATGGCCAAAATCCAGAACACTGATAACACCAAATGCAAAATGGTACAGTTACTCTGTATCAAAGTATCATAATGGATACATGTCATTATACATTTGCCCAGAGCCTCAAAATGCATAAAACCAAGAAAGAATCCTAATGTAAACTACGGACTTTGAGTGATAATGTCATCAATGTAGATTCATCAGTTGTAACAAATGTACCATTCTTGTGGGGGAAGCTGACGCTGGGGGAGGCTATGCATCTGTCCAAGCAGGAAGTATATGTGAAATCTCTCTATCTTCCTACCCATTTTGTTGCAAACTTGAAGACTGATCTAAAAAATAAAGTCTAGGGGCACCTGGCTGGCTCAGTTGGTTAAGCATCTGCCTTCAGCTTTGGTTCCAATCCCAGGGTCCTGGGATCAAGCCCCTCATGGGACTCCCTGCTCAGCAGGGAGTCTGCTTCTCCCTCTCCCTCTGCTGACCCCCCCCCACCCCGCCCCGGCTCATGTTCTCTTTCGAATGCTCACTCTAAATGAATAAATAAAATCTTTAAAAAAAATTAAAAATAAGGTATATTTTAAAACAAGACAATTGAGGGGTGCCTGGGTGGCTCAGTGGGTTGGAGCCTCTGCCTTCAGCTCAGGTCAAGACCTCGGGGTCCTGGGATCGAGCCCCGCATCAGGCTCTCTGCTCAGCAGGGAGCCTGCTTCCCCCTCTCTCTCTGCCTGCCTCTCTGCCTACTTGTGATGTCTGTCTGTCAAATAAATAAATAAAATCTTAAAAAAAAAAAAAAACCAAGACAGTTGAAATGATCTTTTAAAAGCTACTCTACAGTCTCCAAAATGGACAGAATTGGTACAAAATGAACTTCTATGTGAGAAGACTCTAAAAGGCTACTTCTTGGCAGTACTGGGAACTGGTTACTAAGCTGAAATAAGCAGCATCTGTCACAGACACACACGCAAAAACATCCTCAGGGCACACACACATCAACAAGTTAGGACACAGAGGAGCTGATGCCCATGTGTGCCGACATACCCAGGAAGGCACACCCAGGCTACGCACATGGAAACTGACCCCAGCACAGCCACCCTTCTGCCCCAATGCCTGAATGTCTCCAGGGCACCAGAACACACCTGCTTCCTGGACCCCTGCTGACACAGAAATCCAAAGACAAACAAATGAATTTAGTAGCGCTGAACATGAACACGTGGCTAGACAGAAGCAGAAGGCTTGACACATGAAAACCAAACTCTCAAACATCCACATCCATCCTACAATGACGGAAACATCTCGATTAACCTGAGGGTAAGCTGAAAGTTATGTCTCAAAAACAAAGAAGAATCCACAGGAAAAAGACAGCACTTGACTTTCTCAAGCTTCATTCTTCTCACACCACACATTCCCTCTACAAGACCTCGTCCAAACTAAAGCCTCATTCAGCGCGGGTCTACTAACCACTCCTAGTTCTTGGGTCTTTAGCTCTCGCCTCTTTCCCTAGCTGCAGACCTCTACGTTCAACTGCTACTGAACATTTCCTCTTGGATGTCATACTGTAGTTAAGGGCCAGGCTAAGCTTATTTCTCCCTCCTGGAACAATTCAGAGGTAGACGGCCCAGGGCAAGTGGCAGGACACGGCCACCTTCAAAATTTTCATCTCTCAGCCCAAGCTGGCTCCTTCAGTGCTAGTGATCTTTTGGCCAGTGGAAAGGAGGAAAGAGGCAGGAGTGGTTCATGCCCAATCCTTCTTTTTCTTTTTTTAAATTTATTTATTTATTAGAGAGAGAGAGCGCATGCATAAGACAGGTAAAGGGCAAAAGGGAGAAGGGGAGAGAGAGGGAGAGAAGCAGACTCCCTGCTGAGCGCAGAGCCAGAAGCAGGGCTCCATCTCAGGACCCTGAGATTATAACCTGAGCCAAAATCAAGAGTCGGGCACTTAACCAACTGAGCCTATGCCCAATCCTTTTAAGAGCAAGACACACATCACTTCGCACATTCCATAGGCCAGAGTCTGGTCATACAGCTACTTTCTGCAGGGGAAGCTGGGAAGTAGAATCATTAGCTGGGGGCCATGTGCCAGTGACCACTATCCTTGCAGAAGGGCAGAAAGGTATTGGGGGATAATCGGAACGCAGTTATATCCCTTGGATACCTCAAACTCAATATAAATAAGTGTAAACTCATCATGTTCTCTGCCTCTGCTTCCAACGGTCCCTCCTCCAATTCTCAGGTTGACAAATGCCCTACCACTTATCCATCTCCCCAAATCGGTTTGCTGGATATTGAATTAAATGTTAAATGTTGCATTTGAATTTCAGATTTCAGGGATCATTTTTTAGTATCAATATGTCCCAAATATTGCATATATTTTTTATCTGTTAAATCCGGCAGCCCTACATCCAAGCCAGAAGCCTTAGAGCCATTTTGAATTCCTCCCTCTTTTCCCACTTCCTTTTTTTTTTTAAATTTCTTTATTTATTTGACAGAGAGAGAAATCACAAGTAGGCAGAGAGGCAGGCAGAGAGAGAAGGGGAAGCAGGCTCGCCACTGAGCAGAGAGCCCGATGTGGGGCTCGATCCCAGGACCCAGGCTTTAACCCACCGAGCCACCCAGGCGCCTCCCCCCTTCTTTTTTTTAAAGATTGTATTTATTTATCTGAGAGAGAGAGAACATGAGTGGGGAGAGAGGCAGATGGAGAGGGAAAAGCAGACTCCCCGCTGAGCAGGGAGCCTAACACAGGGGCTCGATCCCAGGACCCCAGGATCATGACTTGAGCCAAAGGCAGACGCTTAACCAACTGAGCCACCCAGGAGCTCCTCCCTCTTTGTTTGCCCACTTTCAATTCCCCTCCAAGCCTGCTGATTCTTTTCCATAATATTTCTCATTCTGTTCCCTCTTCTCCATCTCGACTGTGACTCACCCCCTCTCTCAAAGACTTCTGTAATTGCCTCCTACTTGGCCTTCCTGTTTCCAGCCTTGCCCCTTCTAATTCCTGCTACGCGCAACAGGCAAACCGGTCTTTCTAAAATGCAAACCTGACCACATAGCTCTTCTGCTTAAAATCCTTCCACTGTTCCCCACGGCTTTCAGGATAAACTTCAGACTGACTAGACAGGCTGATAAAATCCTTGATCATTTGATTTCTCTTTCGCCCCTCTCAGGCTCTAACCCATCACCCATGCTCAGGCCACATCTAGCTTCTGGGAGTCCTAGAAGGGTGCTCCTTCCTACCACCATCCCCACACCCACCACACTCTTTTACCTTGGCTTGGCTACACCCTAGTCATTATGAAAAACCCAGTTTAAATGTTAACTTCTGCAGAAAGACTTCCTAACTTATTACTTTGGGCGCATACTTTTGCTCCCATCGCCCTTGACGCACTGTACTGCAATAGCTGACTTGTCTGTGTGTTTCCCCAAGCACAGTTTACATTTTCCTTCAGGGCAAGGACTGTGTCTTATTTATTTTTACGCAATGAGCAACCGATACGGAAACCGGCACTAGTAAACAATGAATCTGTGTTTGTCCTATGAATTATGATTCTCCGGCTTGCAAAGCTCCTATTCCCATCCCCGGCTGGTTCAGCTCATCTTAGCGGGACACTTCCTTCCATTCCAGATGTGGACCTTTCTGCACCAGTCTTAAGCCTGTTATACCTTTATTCTCACTGAAATTCTGAGCTCTGATTTCCATGGCTTGACCATGATGAAAAACCTTCTTGTCCACTCCATTACGCTCCTACCTAATGGACGTTAGGAGAAGGAAATGACACCTTACTGAAGGAGGCCCTCGCCAGTGCCCCTCCTGAGCTGAGTTTCAGATCATGATTCCGGCTGACGTTGGGCAGCTGTTAGATGAGAGTTTCTTGCCTGCCCTCCCAATCCCCATAATGTGCCCCCAGCCCTTCCTCATCCCCTGGGGAGTAACTTCTCTTTCTCTCTCTCTCTCTCTCTCTTTTTTTTTTTTTTGGGTCACAGCAGTGTTTAGTGGGAGCAGGCAGCCATGCCTTGTTTGTACTGTGATCTAACACCAGCTGACAGGTGGGTTTCGGGGTGTCTCTGGGGCTGTGGCCTGTTTAGTGGATTTACCACTCTAAACTCAATTACAGGAGACTTTCACGCTCCACAGGCAATTTCAGTCCCTTTTTGATAAAAACTCTGATGAGTAAATAAGTCATGATGGTGATAGGGGCCTGCCATTTAATATTCATTGAAGTACACATGTTTGGAAATTGGAAGCAGAGTTTAATCCATTTTCATATTTATATCAACATGAAGCTTTAAAAAGGATCCCTCCTTTTCTCCACCAATCTTGTCAACTCCTCCTCTGGAAAGATAAAGGCAAACTGGATATAAACTTCATTTTTTTTTTTAATTAGAAATATGTGAAGTTATAATAATTGAAGTGTGAGCTTCGGATCAGTTCATTTTCAACTCAGAACTTACTCTTGCATTTCATTTGAACTCCCGGAAGAGGTAGGTAACAGATAAACCAAAGTCACTGCTGTTCCTGGCGGCCAGATTTTTGGATTTGACTTTGCTACGGGAGCTCAGTGAAGAGCAGAGGTTGGGAACAGGGGGATCTAAGCCCCAAGATCTTACCATTTAGGAGAAGGTCTCATAGCCATTCCAAATAATGCAAAAGCACCCTTCCAAATAATGCAAAAGCACCCTTTTTAAAATAAAGGCGAGGCTCACAAAACAACAAGCATTCGTGCTCACCAGTAAAGGCTATAGAACTGTTCAGTGAGGGAGACCCAAAACCTAGGGAGAAAGAGTTAACACAGGGAAGGGGGCGGGGCACTGTTTTGCTGTCCCCCACTCTACCTTTTTTTTTTTTTTTTTAATGTGGATGAATGTTTAAGTATGGTGCTGTGGTCAAAGGCATCTCTTTTAATAATGCAACACTCAGCTTCCTGAGGGGACAGCCGTTGATTTGGAAACTGAATATGGTGCACTCTAAATTCTCCTCCCCAAGGAAGACTGACTAACTGATAAGTGCCACAAGCTAGCATGGGGACTCATTCTGTCAAATCAACTTGCTGGAAAGGCCCCATGCGGAATCTTCTCCAGTCTCTGGGAGCTAATGTGAGCAGACACTTGTGACATTAGACCGTGCAGCAGGCCTGGCATGAAGGAAAAGTTCACCGTCTGCCAACAAGGTGGTCTTTAGATGACAAGGATAAAGAAATCAGTGCAAATTTGTTAATGTAACAACTTGGAAAAGTATGCTTTAAAAAAAAAAAAAGCCACTCTATGGGGAGAGAGGATCAAAAGGAAGAAAGGCAACAACAGGACTTGGAAGCTTTCTTTGGGCTTTCTGTACCTTTTGGTGACATGGCCTTTTCCCCTGGTCCTTTTTCTCTACTGGGGGATCTTCAGTTAAGTGAGTGAGTCCCACTGCACAAACCACTGCTCCATCTAAAACCAAAGAAATGAGGGGCGCCTGGGTGGCTCAGTGGGTTAAAGCCTCTGCTTTCGACTCAGGTCATGATCCCAGGGTCCTGGGATCGAGCCCCGCATCCGGCTCTCTGCTTGGCAGAGAGCCTGCTTCCCTTCCTTTCTCTCTGCCTGTGTCTCTGCCTACTTGTGATCTTTCTCTCTCTGTGTCAAATAAATAAATAAATAATCTTTAAAAAAATAAATAAAACCAAAGAAATGAATAAAAATAAAATAAAAGTAAGAAAAGGAATAAAAATAAAAGTAAGGAAAGGAAAAGCAATGGAGAGAAAAGAAAAGAAAATGCTCGTGCCTTTGCCTTACTGGGGTAAAGAGCATGTCTCCTCTTTCAGACGGGCGATCACCTGACTGTATCTCAGAATTCTCATCTGTCTGATCTTGGTGCATTCGTCCTAGAGGAAAACTGAAGTGACTCTTATCTGGGAAGAGACATAGAGATAAGATGTTACCTCTGTGTCTGACACAAAATGTAAGTAGATGTCTATAACTGGATCAAGTATTTTAAGAATCAAATAGCACTACAGGGAAAAAATGCAGTTATTAATATCAGAGAGACAAATTTGATGGTGTTGAGCGTCTGATTCAAAGAGGTGGTTCTGCCAGGTTTTTTTCCCCTTGGTGGGGTCAATTTAATAAGAAAAGGCAATTTAGTGCAGCATACTTACTCCATATTTAAAATGGGGAAAAAAAAAAGGGCGCCTGGGTGGCTCAGTTGGTTGAGCAACTGCCTTCGGCTCAGGTCATGATCCCGGACTTCCAGGATCGAGTCCCATATCAGGCTTCCAGCTCTTTGGGGAGTCTGCTTCTCCCTCTGACCTTCTCCTCTCTCATGCTCTCTCTCACTCATTCTCTCTCAAATAAATAAATAAAATCTTAAAAAAAATAAAAATAAAAAAATAAAAAAAAATAAAATAGGAAAAAAAAACCCCATAACTTTTAGTATGGTGAGCTGAATCAACTCTTCTGTGGCAGCTGAGAGAGCACGGGCTCTGGAGAGAGATACCCTGGGCTCAGGTCCTGGCTCTGCCACTGCTTTAGTCTTGGGAAAGTTGTTTCATAAAAACACTTCTACCCCATGAGATTGCTCTAAAAATACCTGCTTCAGAAGAATCTCATCATGAGTTAATACATGTGAAGTCCGGAGCTCAGAGTCTGCAATATACTAAGTGTGCCATAAATTTGGCTGTGATTCTTATGTAAATGAGTCTAAATGGGCTTCCATAGGTTCTTTTTTTTTTAATTCAAATTCAATTAATTAACATAGGGTGTATTATTAGTTTCAGAGGTAGCGTTCAGTGATTCATCAGTTGTATATAACACCCAGTGCTCATTACATCAGCCAGTTACCCTATCCTCCCACCCACCCGCTCCAGCAATCTGCAGTTTGTTTCCTATGGTTAAGAGTTGGTTTCCGGGGCGCCTGGGTGGCTCAGTGGGTTAAAGCCTCTGCCTTCGGCTCCGGGTCATGATCCCAGCATCCTAGGATAGAGCCCCGCATCCGGCTCCCTGCTCGGCAGGGAGCCTGCTTACCCCTCTCTCTCTGCCTGCCTCTCTGCCTACTTGTGATCTCTGTCTGACTTGTGATCTCTGTCTGTGAAATAAATAAATAAAATATTTTTTAAAAAAAGAGTTGGTTTCCATGGGTTCTTTTTTTAAAAATGTTTTATTTATTTATTTTTAATTTCTTTTCAGTGTTTCAGAATTCATTGTTTATGCACCACACCCAGTGCTCCATGCAATACGTGTCTTCCACAATACCCACCACCAGGCTCACCCAACCTCCCACCCCCCCTCCATCAGTTCTTAATGACTGTAACTAAAAGGAAGGGTTCAGTGGTCAGGTTTAACACAATTAAGCAATTTTTTTAACTGTGGTATTTTTTCATGCCTTTGTTATGTAAACACGCATGATGAACACCCAAGGAAGAATCTGCTTTCTAATATTTGATCCTATAAGCCCTTTCACAGCCAAGGCTGTCCCTCAAGTGAAGGAAAACAGTATTCCCAAACTCTGGGTCAGGAGTTAAAGACATTTTTGAGTCATGGTGCCTGACCCACTAAGGCAGTAATTTATTTTTTATCTTTTTTGTTTGTTTGTTTTTTCCTAAGTAAGCTCTACACTGAATGTGGGCCTTGAACTCACAACTCCAAGATGAAGAGTCGTGTGCTCCACCAACCAAGCCAGCCAGGTGCCCCCAAGGCAGTAATTTAAAAGCATGGTAACTAGTTACATACAGACCTCAAAGGTCTCAAAACACTCCCTTTGAAAAACAGTATTTTAGGGGCGCTTAGGTGGCTCAGTGGGTTAAGCCTCTGCCTTCGGCTCAGGTCATGATCTCAGGGTCCTGAGATCGAGCCCCTGCATAGGGCTCTCTGCTCAGCGGGGAGCCTGCTTCCCCCTCTCTCTCTGCCTACTGCTCTGCCTACTTGTGAACTCTGTCAAATAAATAAATAAAATCTTTAATAAAAAATAAAAAAACACTATTTTGTAAAATGGGATTGTGGGAGGCAGGAGAGTCTAAGGTTAAAACCTAGACACGGGAGTAGGGCAGACCTAAGTTTAAATCTGTCCGGTAAGTGATTTCCTGTCTCAAGTGGTCAGTGCTCTCAGCTGTGACATGGGGTGGGTAGGGCTATTTACCTCCCAGTCTTGCTAGATCAATTAAATGAGGGAATGCCTGGCTCTATCAGCTACTGTTGATGCACATATCCCAACAGAGGGGCTGATAATTTGCCAACAGATAGAACCAGTCATTTTGTGCCCAAATGCTCTACTCATTCAGAGGCCTCGGTGCCTCTAGGTTGCAGTGGAAAAAGCACTGGAACAGGAATTGACAAGCATGGGTTCTAGCGCACCTTTGTGCTTAATTGAGGAGTTAGCTGATGAGCAGAGGACATATTTACCAAGATTAGCACACCTCTGTGCCCAGCTTTCCCATCTGTGAAAATCAAACCTGCGGCATACCTTTCCTGCTTGTCTCAGGATTACCGTAAGACCCAGAGATGCTCATGTACATATGATTTTCTTAAACTGGAAAGACCTATTGCTGTTTCAGACATAATTCATTGAAAGCTTACTATAGTCCAGGTAGCATACTTGGTCTTACATGTAAGGTCTCCTTTTAACCTTCAGTACAAGATGGGTATGATAATACCAATTTTAAGGAGGAGTAAACAAAAGCCCAGGGAGGCTAGATACTGCTGATTTTCCCCTCAAGTTCTCACAGGTAATAAGTGGTAGAGTCAAGAATCAACTCCAGATTTGTCTGACTCCAAAGGTCCTGGAATCACTGGACTTTAAAAAAAACATTAAAATACATTTTAAGTTCAAAATTAGTATGGCCCACATACACTTCCTCTACTAGCTTATACAGACATCTTTTTGATATTGTAAAAATCCCTAACTTGGACAGCAGCCACCAGTTAAATGAATGAAGATGCAGCATTGGGTAGAAAACAGAATGATCAATGCGGCATCCAGACTCTTAACCAGATGACGATTTATGGATAGTGGTTGGCTGGTTAACTTTCCCTGGGACCTACATATGTTTGCTATGATTATTATCATGACTAGCAAACGCTGGAGGGCACCAACTCGGAGGAAGTCGTAACCTGTGTTAACTGATTTCTAGCTCCTGGATGGCAAATTGATGTGCACAGCAAGTGGCTTCACAGACTGGAGTAGAGCAAGGTCTGTCAGAGCGGGAAAATCCATATTAATGATATGCTATAAAACACTTTTTGTTAGTTATATATATTCCTTTACTTTCATTTCCCAAGAATAGCTCAGCTGTCAAAGCATTTCCAAGATTTCCATAGATTCGGCAAATACTGTGCGATCGAATTATTGCTCTGAGAGAAGTTGCAATTAAAACACATTAATCATTGTAACAAAGGATCCTTATTGAGGCTGACAAAGGTGGTGAAATCTGATGAATAATTAGTCTGGTTAATCTTTAAAAGTGAATTAAACTGCTAACAAGTTAAATCACTGTGATTTTCAAAATAAGCCTCCAGGGTGAGCAGAGAATGGGAATATTATCTTCATTTTTAAAAGATATTTTCTTCCTCATTCTTAATCTCTCGGCTTGAGCTAGAGGCCCTGGCTTACAAAGGCGGGGCCCTGTGGAGCAACTGAGGGGAACAAGGCTGGCCAAGGTCAGAGGGCATGTTCTTCACTACCTGCCCCCCCACCTCGCCCCACCCAGTGATTTCTTAGTATATCTAAAATGAACAGCAGATAGAAGAACCATGGATGACCTTTAAATCTGATCCAGAACTAACATGGCGCCTGCTCACCAGCCATTCACAATGACCTGAAGTAGATCCATCCCTAGTTCTGATTTCATCCCCTGTAAGCCAATCAACCATGACAATGGGGTCGTTCTATGATTTCCTCTTTTGTTCTTCTCTCCAGTCAGATGGCTTATTCTTCCAGTCAAAACCTCTTCTCTTTGCATTTCAATTACTCTGGAAGGTTTGCCAAGCTCTGAAATAAACCAAGATGGGCAAATACGACTGATGAGTCATGGGAAATGGACAGAAGGGGACCATAATTGTTTGGGTCTTGGCGTTGGCTCAGCCTCCACAATTGTGGGAAGTTCTCATGGATGCTATGATGTGTTGTCCAGACCCCCTTCAGGAAGGAAGGACTTACTCCTCCAGCACCTGGGAAAGATGCTGGAATCTGGCCTTCGGCTATTAGCCTTGGAAACTGCCCCTCCTCAACAAGGTCACACTTCCTTTCAGAGGCAGCTGACAACCAATTACTGATCAATGTCAGGGTACAAAGACCAGCCCAATTTGGGACAAGTGAGGGTCATCCTGATGCCAGAGTTCCTTGTGGGGTTGGCTAATGCCTTTGCTGGGATGGCAGCACAGCCCAATTTCTCTCCTATCCAATCCTCATTTCTTCTCCTCTCATAGGTATCAAACCCAAGAGCACTCCTTAATAAGTAAACTGATTGCTAAACCCCACCTTGGAATCTGCTTCCTGATGGCCCCAACCTATGACACCTCTGAATGGTGTCTCTGATGACTCCTGATCCCATAAGCGCCGGGGCGGGGGAGACAGAGGGCCGGAAATGAATCTGTGAAGCTCCCAACTCCACTGATGGAGAAATGCTGCTACTTCCTGGCTCTGTATCACTCCCACGGCAGGTGTGTTCCTGCGAACAGATGCCACAGGAGATATCAAGGATCACCTAAAGAGGAGAGAGATGAATGCTATCGCAGATGAAAGGCTTATAGCTTTCAAAAGTAGATGGATTTTTTTTTTTAAGATTTTATTTATTTATTTGAGACAGAGGGAGAGAGAAAGAGAGAGAGCATGAGTGGGAGGGGAGAGGCAAAGGAAGAGGAAGGATAAGACTCCCTGCCAAACAGGGAGCCCGACGAGGGGCTTCATCCCAGGACCCCGAGATCATGGCCTGAGCTGAAGACAGATGCTCAATGGACAGAGCCACCCAGGCGCCCCAAAACTAGATGGATCTTAAGCAAATTCTTTATTTTAGGCTAGCTACTTTTCTATGGTGGGCAAAGTGGGAAGGTACAACTGGCCTCACAAGCTTACTGGTTAAGTGAGATGATGAAGGTCAGTTGCCCTATCCCAAGTCCCCCTAAGGGTTTTATCCTCTTCTATACCCTCCTTCCTCCTCAGCCTGTTTTTCAGATCCCAGGAAGATCACTGCTTTTCCCTTTTTCTGCCTGATTTCATCTACTCGGGGTGGGGGTGCCTGATGATTCCATTTCAGGCTGAGGGTGTTTTAAATGATTTTTTTTTTTTAAAGATTATTTATTTATTTATTTGACAGAGATCACAAGCAGGCAGAGAAGCAGGCAGAGAGAGAGGAGGAAGCAGGCTCCCCGCCGAGCAGAGAGCCCGATGCGGGGCTCGATCCCAGGACCCGGAATCATGACCCGAGCCGAAGGCAGCGGCCCAACCCACGGAGCCACCCAGGCGCCCCCAGGCTGAGGGTGTTTTAAAACACCACCATCCATCTTCTGCCCATCTAGTCTCTCTCAAGATGGCTATCTCATCCGTTACATGTCTATACATGTTAGTTCCAGTCGTGGCCAAGGGTACCACACAGTAACCTCCTGGGAACAGATGACCTTTCCTACTGAGAAGATATAGGGGACAAGTCAACGATGCTGAAGTGTTTGATTCTTTCAGTTTAAATCTGGGCTCCATTCTTGGTTTCATGTGTGGTGGCCATTACTCCCCCTAAACTGTAAGTTCTGTGAAGGCAGGTCACATATCGTCTCTTGTAACCCAGAGGATTTAGCTTGGAGGGAGTGGGTTTTTTGTTTTCTTTTTGCCAAATCACTTGGGGTCTTGACAAACAAACTGCTAAGCCATATCCATAGAAAAAGCAGTATGTCCTGGGATCTCCCCAGTCACTCTGGCAATTTTCAAGCCATTTTCATTCCTCTTTAATCTCCCTGTGATGCCCTTGCCTCAGGTCACTGTGAGAGAAAGCCAAATTTAAATGTTCTTGCCATGAATCAGACCCCCTCTCTACCTTAGGTTTGAACCCAGGGAATCTTAACAAACTGTAAAATATCAAGGGAAAGTTCGGGAAGCAAGCTAAAACTGAACCTCAGAAAGGTAAAGAGGAAGGGAAGTCACTTGGCCCAGAATAAGGGAAGTTCTGTTCACTCCCTTGTGAAAAGTCTATTATGAGAAAAGTGTTCAATTCTTCTTTGACTTTCCATAGGAATAAACAAGACTAAAACAGAAAGGACCTTACTAGGATTACCAACACTGAACATTGAAATCTTTAGAGAGATTAAATCAAACTAGTGTGCCTGTATGTGTGTATTTTCAGGACTGCTTTTAAAATATTATTTTCTTTTGGAGCACCTGGGTGGCTCAATCAGTTAAGCATCTGCCTTTGGCTCAGGTCATGATGTCAGTCAGGGTCCTGGGATCGAGCCCTGCATCAGGCTCCCTGTCCAGCGGCGAGCCTGCTTGTCCCTCTCCTTCTGTCTCTCCCCCGTGCTCCTGCTCTCTCTCTTAAATAAATAAAATCTTAAAAAAATAAATATTTTGTTTTACTGCTGTGAAACATACTCAGATGCTTGCAAAGTTAAATCTACAGAGTAATGTATATTCAGAGAATTCTAATGATCCCTTATCCTCCCACCCTAATCCCTCCCTCTCCCACAGGAAGTATTTTTATGTTTTTATTTTGTTTTGGCCTATATTCCTTTAAAAAAATTTCTTCCTTTCTACTATTTCTCTTCAGTCATTTTTCTATTCTGCTTATTCTCTTTGAGTTTTCCTAATCTACTCTTCATTTTTAAAGTAAATCTTTCCCTTTTTTTCGAATTCTTTCCTGGGTCTATCACCTCGTTTCTGAATTTTTCTAATTCGAAGTTGCCACTCTTTTATCTCTTCTATCATTTTCCCGATTTCTTTTAGCTTCTTTGAAATATTAGGACATACTTTTCATTTGTTTCGTAAGCATATTTTTCTAAGTGGTTTTAATTTGGGAGCAAAAAGCTTTCCTTGATGTCCCAGCTTCAGTGACCTACATCCTCCCTCCTTTCTACAGGCCTCCACCCATTGTCAGGCTTTCCAGCCCTCCCCACTTATCCAGGATCCTCCTCCACCAACTGCCCTCCTTTCTCCTCTTTTGTTCTTTTAACCTCTCCTTCCCTACCGGAACTTTTCCTTCAGCATATGAACATATATGTATCTATTTTTATTTTTTTGAAAGATTTTATTTATTCATTCATTCATTCATTCATTCATTTTTTTGAGAGCATGCAAGAGGGGGTGAGGTACCCCTGTATCCACCAATCTTTAAAAATTATGATAAACTGCCCCCTTCCCACCTTCTATCCCCCTTTGCCACCTTCTTCTCCAATTCTTTTCTTGACCAACCTTTTGCAAGTTCTACCGGTATTACTTCATTTCCCAATCCCTCCTCAACCCATGCCATGAAACCCCTCTCTACACTCCTCTGCCGAAACCCTTGCAAAGGTCCCCACTGACTTCCTTGTTGCTAAATCCAATGGGCATTTTTCAGTTTTCATCTTATAGGACCCCTTCTACTCTTGGACATCAATGACCACTTCCTCTTTCTTCAAGTGCTCTCTTTTGCAAGTTCTCCTTCTCTGGCTTCTCCTTCCTTAACCAATCACATACATTTGCTATTCTGGGGGCGGGGGTTCTGTCCTTGGCCCTTGTCTCTTCCCCTTTTGCCCACTCTCCCTGGGTGATCTCATTCACTGCTTCAATTTCTACTACTCCTCAAAGGCTTAGAATTTCCTATTCACTTATTTATTTACTCACACTCCTCTTATCTGAAAATGAATTTAAGGTACCTCAGTAAAATAAACATTGAAAAATTTAACGGAAAGTTTAGGCAAAGGGTGTGGTGCAAGGGAAGCAAACAAAGTAGAACATAAAACGTGGTTCTAAGATTTCCTGCTGTCAGTGCAAAAAGGAAAACAGAATACTGTATCTGTTCCACTGTGTTCCTGACATAAAAGTAAACAACTTGTTCAATAGAAGCACAAATTTATGGTTCTGAGGGAAAAGCATTTTGATCCATGGGTCCTCATAAAGGGGACACTGGAACATCCTCACAGTGAATCAGCCAATACTTTGTTTTTCTACAGGTTTTTCAGATTTATTTATTTTATTTTAGAGAGAGAGTGTGTGCGCTTCAAGCGCGGGGAGGGGAAGAGGGAGAGAAACGTCAAGCAGACTCCCAAGTGAGCACAAGCCCCAACACGGGACTCAATCCCATGACCTATGAGATCATGACCTGAGCTGAAACCAAAAGTTGGCTATCCAACTGACTGAGCCACCCAGGTGCCCCTTTCTACAGGTTGTTTTTAAAAAACGAATGCCTCTTGATATGGATGAATTAGATTTTTTTTTTAAGTAAATATATGGATGGCCAGAACAATGTATTCCAGGTACTCTGGCGTTTGACAGCCAAGCCTTTAATTTTCAAACTTTCTTTAACAGCACCCTTGGTTAAAAATGAAACCTCACATGGAGTCCCAACTCTTAAAACCAGTATAGCTGGACCAGGTCTGGTTGAAAGGGAAAGCAAAGCCCTGTTCCTTCCATCTCCTGTCCCTCCCCACCCATCCTGGCTGCCTCAGGAGTACACTTTTGGAAGCCATCATCCTAACTTAGATTCATGTATAAATCAGAGAATCTAGTCTTGGATGAATTGCTACTGAGATTACTCCCCATAACGACTTCCCTAAACTGAGTTTTGGATTGGCAGCAACTAAGGACATAGGGAAAGTTATTCATCAATGATGAGCACACCTGTTCCGGAATACAATCTGGCAATATCGATAAAAAGTAGTACTAAGGGGTGCCTGGGTGGCTCAGTGGGTTAAAGCCTCTGCCTTCGGCTCAGGTTATGATCTCAGGGTCCTGGGATTGAGCCCCGCATTGGGCTCTCTGCTCAGCAGGGAGCCTGCTCCCCGCCCCGCCCTCCCACCGGCCTGCCTCTCTGCCTGCTTGGGATCTGTCTGTCAAATAAATAAAATCTAAAAAAAAAAAAAAAAAAAAAAAAAAAGTAGTCTAAGTAGTAGTGAATTCAATGTTATATTCCCAAACACATGCAAGTATTCTAAGTGGCCACATAAGCACAGACCCATATGATGACATGATCCGCCAAGTTGAAGACAGGATCAGGATCCTCTTAGGCAGTAGTTCTCAAGCTTAAGCTGATATCACAGAGTCCCCTGGGGGCTTGTTAAAACATAGATTGATATAATCCAACCCCAGAATTTCTGATTTAGTGGGCCTGGCAAGGAGGCTGAGAATCTGTATGTCTCACAAATTCCCAGGTAATCCTGTTGCAGCTAGTTTGGGGACCACAGCCTGAGAATCATTGCCCTTTAGGAAGTTTAAGGAAACCTGAAGTGGCCATCCCACCTATCCAGATGGATCATTCATTTGCAGGAATATTATACTCCTCAAAATATAATTTTGAACATAATGTGACCCAGATGTTTGGAACAATCAAGGCATTCAAGTGATGTGATTCAACATGGCAACAACAAATGTTAAAGTGAGAACAAACTGAAAACCTCATTGTCATTTTGGTCTTAAAAATATACATAAGCGGGGCGCCTGGGTGGCTCAGTGGATTAAGCTGCTGCCTTCGGCTCAGGTCATGATCTCAGGGTCCTGGAATCGAGCCCCACATCTGCCTCAGCATCCCTGCTGAGCAGAGAGCCTGCTTCCCCCTCTCTCTCTGCCTGACTTTCTGCCTACTTGTGATCTCTCTCTCTGTCAAATAAATAAATAAAATCTTTTAAAAATATATACATAAGCAAGGAAGCCTAAAGATCTAATTGAGTGAGACAACCTCCTGGTAGACCAAAAAATAAATAAATAAATAAAAAATAAAACAAAAAACCTAACATCTTTTTGGTTTGATTACTTTTAATTGTGGTGAGATTTTCACCTTTGTATTTCTTTTTCTGTGAACTATCTTTTGATGCACATCCTTTCCCTATTTTAATTGGATTGTTTATCTTTTTCTTGACAATTGAATACAACCTCTGTCAGCCACTGGGTTGAAAGTATTTTTCAAGTTTGCTTTAACTTTGTGGTAATTTTTTTATTTATATATTTTGAAATTTGTTACATGCAAGCATATATACTAATCTTTTTCTTACTATCTAATGATTTTATATTTTGAAATTTTGAAAGTTCAATACCTTCTCTGTTGCAGATCACATTTTTATAATTTCACCTGTTTTCCTCTATCACTTTTTATGGACTTGTGTTTTTATGGTTAAATCTTTGACTCATCAGGATTTTACCTTGATAGAGTGATCTAGCTTTATTCTTTTCCTCAACGACTAGTCAGGTACCCTTAAGCCACTTGTTAAATTATCTAATATAAAGCTGCCCTTCTAAAGAAAAGGAAGAGATCAGTATTTCCTAGACTTCCCTGATGACAAGAATCCCCTAAGGCACAAAGGCTCCTCCCCAAGAAACTCTAATTAAGTAGAGGGGCAAGAGTTTATATAATTTCCACAAGTACTCCCAGATGATTCTTATCATCTGGGAAGTTTGGCAAACAACAGAGTAGACTCTGTTCTCCATCTAAATAGAGAGGACCAGGCCATCAGAGTCTGGATCTTGGACATTTCTTGAGAAGTCTGAGAATTCGCATTTCTCATAAATTCCTGGAGCTGAGGAATTAAATCCAAACCTGTATTTCTAGGAACACCTGGGTGGCTCAGTCGTTAGGAGTCTGCCTTTGGCTCAGGTCATGATCCCAGGGCCCTGGGATGGAGCCCCACGTGGGGTTCCCTACTCCACAGGAAGCCTTCTTCTCCCTTTTCCACTCCCCCTGCTTGTGTTCCCTCTCTTGCTGTCTCTGTCAAATAAATAAATATAATCTTAAAAACAAACAAACAAATAAATCAGACCTGTATTTCTGACCTTGTCTTCTACTAATTCTCCGTATCCCTGTCTCTGCTTGATTTTTTTCCCTAGAATCTATCACCATCTGACATATTATTTGCTTACTTGTCAGTAAAGATAGGAATTTCATTTTGCTCACTTGTATGTCATCATTAGGATGATGGGTGGTATACAGTAAATGCAAAGCAATAGTTGTCTGATGAATTAATGTTTCTCCAGTTCGGAATTCTCTTCTGAGATTCTGACTCTGTTACCCACCGCCCGGTACATACTTTCACTTGAAGGTCCTGTGGGAACTTTAAACTTAATATATCCGGGATTGAGCTCATCATTTCTCCTACCTCAACCCAAACCCTGACTGCTAGTGCACCCTGGCTTGGACAATAGCCTCACCAACAACCCTCCTACTTAAGGAGAAGGCACCCTTGAGACCCTTTCATCTATATCTACCAACTACTAAGGATCACCACGCCTTCATCCTCTCTCAAATCTGCACTCCCCTCTCCAGTGCCTTAGTTCAACTCATCCTTATCTCTTGCCTGAATTATTGCAAAGGTTCCTATAGTCTCAACACCCTCCCCAATAAGTACAAATTTCTACACATCTGTAATCCTCACTTAAAAGATCTTTCAATGGTTCTGCACTATTTTGAGATGTAGTTTAATTGACTTAACTTGACTCACCAGGCCCTTCAGGACCAATCTCTGTCACCTACTTCCTTATGCCCTTCAACCCTGATCCAACAGAGTGAACTATTCCTTCTCAACAGACAAGCAGTGGTGAAACATGAGGGTAATGATTAGAGTAGTCTTTCCCGGATGGAGGTAGCAATGGGCTGTCTGATGTATCGCCTAGAGGGAATTTTTCCATCTAAATTGGTATTGTTTAAACACCAATTTTTGCAGGAAAAAAAACTGGAAAAAGAAAAAAGCAATTACTGAGGAAAAATTCCCTTCTACCCTTTTACGTTCTGTGGCTGGGCCCAAGAATTAAACTGACCTAAGACAGATTAATATGAGAAAAGCACACACATCTTATTTAATATTTTTATGTCCACACAAGAGACTACATATGGAAAACAAAGACCCAAAAAAGCACTGAACTGAGAGCTCATATACTTTTTACTTTAATTACTTAGTTCGTAAGTTTTTTTAAGAAAGACGTTTTATTATTCTTTTAAAGATTGTATTTATTTGACACAGAGAGAGGAGAAGCACAAGTAGGCAGAGCGGCAGGCAGAGCAAGAGGGAAAAGCAGGCAATTCGCTGAGCAGGGAGCCCTATGTGGGATCCCAGGACCCCAGGATCATGACCAGAGCCTAAGACAGCTGCTCAACCTACTGAGCCACCCAGGCACGCCCAGCTATCTACTTTTTAAACAAAGGAATTGCAAATTTGTGGAGAGGTAGCAAGACGAAGGGGTTTGGGTTAGGGCAGGGAATTGTGGGACAGTGACTGAGAAATACATGAAGGAAACTAATGGAAGATCAGGGTTACTGTAGGTTTGTCCAGATTCATTTTGGAATTGACTCCCAGTGTCCTGTGGTAAAAATGTTCTTCTCTTCCTGATCCAGGGAGAGGAAATTTTAGGATCTGACTTAAGTAGAAAGGGGGAGGTCAGAGAGCCCTTCCTGCACCTGCTGTTCCTTAAGAGACTTCAGCTCAAAATAGTATGTCCAAGGCAGCCTGAACCAGCAAGTCTAGACGATGACAGTGAGCGGGGGGTGGGGGGAAGCAAGCCTACAATCCCCAGAAACAGATCAAATGCAAGTAGGTTCAATGATTACAAACTGATGTAATACAGCTAAGTCACATCGTTCTCTTGTTGGGCATAAACATCATGCAGAACATCTGCTTCCGACACCTGGTCACTGCACAACACCAAATACCAGATAGCTCACTCTCCTGCTAACTTAACTGCTTTAGCTTTGATTAGTCCCCATTCCCTTCGCAGATAAGATTTACTGAGATGCCCATAGAACTGCCTCATTTTCTAGTAGCACCCAATCCAGAATGAGCCCTTCTTTCCTTAGATACTCCCCCAAATTATGCAACTAAAGCCCAAATCCCAACCAAGTAGGTTCCTTCTAACACCCTCTTACTGAGACATCCATAGTTCCCCATGGTGTGTGTTCTCCCTTGCTCTAACAATAAACACAACTTATTTGACTGCATGTGTGTCCTTGTTTGTGTTTGGGTGAAGGGTGCGGATAAAATGCAAAATCTTTTTTATCGGTCTAACTTCTAAATAACTGCTGCGGTCATTGTTGAGCTTTAATGAAATACATGTAATCTTCCAATTAGACTATTTTTATTACTCAGGATTCTGCCCGGATTGCATTTTCTCCTTCTCTTGCTAGATAACCGCTACTCATTCTCAGGCCTTAAAGTGATACTTCTTCTGGAAAACCATCTTTAAAGTTTCCCCAGTCAGATTCCCTCGAGACCTATATTTCCTTTCTTTCCTTTTTTTTTTTTTTAAAGATTTTATTTATTTATTTGTCAGAGAGATAGAGTACAGGCAGGCAGAGTGGCAGGCAGGCAGAGGGAGAAGCAGGCTCCCTGCAGAGCAAGGAGCCCGATGTGGGACTCGATCCCAGGACCCTGAGATCATAACCTGAGCTGAAGGCAGCCGCTTAACCGACTGAGCCACCCAGGAATCCCTATATTTCCTTTTTGATAGTGCTTCTATCAAATGCTTGTTTCAATGCTTGTTTAACTGTTTATTTCCACGGCCAGCTTGTGACAAGCATATGGATACGGCTTGTATTCCTCTCGCTGGCCCAGTAAGTGTCTGCTAAGTGCATTAAATGATGAAGCCCCTTCCATGCTGGAAAAAAATGGGACAAAGAAGTAATCAGCCTTAGCTACAGAGCAAGTCTTTTGTAGAAGTCCCCAAGCAGTAAGTTTCTAAATAGGAAATTTCCTCAGAGGAGTTCCCACAACAAACTTGTGAGAATCAAAAGAACTAGCCTCAGTTTTGGTTTTTGGGGTTTTGATTTTTCAGTGAGAGAGAGCACACATGTGCTCAAATGAGCAGTAGGGAGGAACTGGGAGAGAAGCAGACTCTGTGCTGAGCAGGGAGCCAGATGTGGGACTTAATCCCAGGACCCTAGGATCATGACCTGAGCCCAAGGCAGACGCTTAACCGACTGAGTCACCCATGTGCCTGAAACAGCCTGTTTTCCTTCCCTCCATTCTTTCAGTCCCTGCTTCTCTCTACCCTTTAAATATCATAGAAGTATCCCAAGAAAATTCAACGTAAAGACAAGAAAAGTAAAAATCCACCCAAGATGTCTAAAAACAAACAGAATCTGAAGAAGAACAACAACTGGTATGGGAGGCAGGGGAAGATCAGATATGGGATATGTCCTTCACCCTAAAGTAGACCTGTGAGGAGCAAGCCTTTCCCTCCTTAACCTCCAACCCTGCCAGGTACAAAGTTTTCAGAATTAAGAGTGAAGGGGCAATAAACTTGGGTCTCCAAAGGCTGAGGCAAACCTGGGAGAAAGAATGACTGACTAACTTCTGGGATGGGGGATAGAGGATCTCCAGTATTTTTTTTTTTAAGATTTTATTTATTTATTTGACAGACAGAGATCATAAGTAGGCAGAGACAAGCAGAGAGAGAGAGATGAGGAAGTAGGCTCCCCGAGGAGCAGAGAGCCTGATGTGGAGCTGGATCCCAGAACCCTGGGATCATGACCTGAGCTGAAGGCAGAGGCTTTAACCCACTGAGCCACCCAGGTGCCCCAATCTCCAGTATTCTTGAGGATCCACCGCTAGTGTGGGTCAGCAGGTAAGAGGAAGCTAAGCATCTTGGCTGAGAAATGTTTTGAGTTTCCCTTGTCGCTAGCATTTTATTTATCCTTAAAGAATTTTATTTTATAATAAAGAATATACAGTAATAAATAAATAATTTTATGTATTTGAGAGAGCGCACAAACGTTTGGGAGGGGCAGATAGTAAGCAGGGAGCTGGATGTGGGGCTTAATCCCAGGACCCTGAGATCAGGATGTGAGCCAAAGGCAGATGCTTAACTGACTGAACCATCCAGGCACCCCTGTCACTAGCATTTTAACATGAGGATTCAGACTCACTCATTTTCCCAAGAGCCCTTCTATCCAGTGTTTAGGGATGACACCCAATCCACAGGATGTCTTATGGGGGACCCTGTGTAGGCTGGCAGCCTTGACCATCAGAGTTGTCCTAGAAAGGTAAAACAATATCAATATCCAGTGTTGCTATGTTGTGTGTGGACACTTCGTCTGTTTCTCTGGCCCAGAAACACAGTATTCCACCTACAGATTTGCTGTACTGATTAAAATGTATGTTTTGAGGCAGAAAGATTCCCTACATTATAGTGGGTCTGAGAACTTACATGTCAGGCTGAACCCTGATACAAATTAAACAAATGAGTAACAAACCTTCTGGAGAGGAGCTTATAATGGAAACACTGACGGGATATAATTACGATCTGGATTTTGATCACTACATTCTACTGAAGACACCTCCAATATACAGTAGTTATGTAAAATACCTGTACACTGTCATCAAGTGGCATTTGAGAAAAGCATTAGGGTAAAGTTAATTTTTATGAGCCTCAAAAACCACAGTGATGATTAAATGAAGAAGCCAACATTGCATTCTCTTTGCTACAAAGGAATTCAAGGAAGCTGAGAGAAGGGGGTGACTAGTGGCAATCCACCCAGGTCCCATCTGTTTTGTTTTCATTTTTTTTTTAAGATTTTATTTATTTATTTGACAGAGAGAGATCACAAGTATGCAGAGAGGCAGGCAGAGAGAGAGAGGAGGAAGCAGGCTCCCTGCTGAGCAGAGAGCCCAATGCGGGGCTTGATCCCAGGATTCTGAGATCGTGACCTGAGCCGAAGGCAGAGGCTTAACCCACTGAGCCACCCAGGTGCCCTTTGTTTTCACTTCTAAGTGATTCTGGGCCCTCGTAGTTTATGTTGAAGGTCTGACTGGAGGACTGGCACCTAAGTGTAGCCTGACAGAATTTTCCCAAATAATTAAACTCAACAATGATTACACGTTGCCCTGTGGTACATACAACATAAGTCACAATTACCACTCTCAAGGAATTCATAATCCAGCAGAAGAGAGATAATCCAAATGTACAAAGTACCAAAATGCAAAGCTATACACTGTAGGTGCTATTGGGCCTTAAGTTTCCTTATTTAGTCAGGAGATTAGAAAAAGCCTAGGAAAACTAAGAGCTTAAAAGATGGTAAAAATCTTCAGGAAGAGACAAAAGTGAGGAGTGTTTAGGGCATGCCTGGCACAAGGAAACAGTGAGAACTATGGTCTGGAGGCCCATAAGGTCTGAATGGGCACAGTACTAGACAAAGAGAAGCAGAAACTTCCAATGGGTGATAGTCATTAGTATGAGGTCAGCCTGGAGAAGAGCCTGTCATGCTAAAGACTTAGAACAGTAAGACTACCTTATTTATTGAAGGTTTGTCATCAGAAAGTAGTTCCAGCAGAGTTGTGTAAATGTCTCCAATAAGAGGAAAAAAATTGGTAATGCCCTTCAGTGACAGAACTGTCCCCATTTTGAAAAAAAAGGAGATGTGCTATAGACCCTTTTTTATAGATTCTAAATCCCTTTAGAAATGTCCTTCCAGGGGCGCCTGGGTGGCTCAGTGGGTTAAGCCGCTGCCTTCGGCTCAGGTCATGATCTCAGAGTCCTGGGATCGAGCCCCGCATCGGGCTCTCTGCTCAGCAGGGAGCCTGCTTCCTCCTCTCTCTCTGCCTGCCTCTCTGCCTGCTTGTGCTCTCTCTCTGTGAAATAAATAAATAAAATCTTTAAAAAAAAAAAAAAAAAAGAAATGTCCTTCCATCTTTTTTTTTTTTTTTTTTTTCTTTCTCTTAAGCAAAGAATACCATTCTACCCTGGCTCCAGTCCTGAGATGTAATTTAGGCTCAACCTCAAGTTAAGCTTGATCAAGGTCATAGATGAGAATTAAGAAACTGGAAGAAAAACAAAATGCGCTCTTAGAATTAGGCTACCCAACCTCTGCTATTTCTTTCTCCTTTTCTGTCTTGGGCCTCAGCTAGGGGCAAGCTGGGGGCCTCAGACTAGGGATAAATGACTAGTCTTAGAGTGCTCAATGTAATGGACAATTGAGTTCTATCTATGTCAGGAAAAGTTGAGTTGAGAATGGGAAACGTGACACTTTAAAATCTTCCTTTTCTTCAAAATCTTCCTTTTCTTCTTCTAGGGTCTTCAATCTTCATAAAAAGAGTAGTTTCAATTCTCTGAAAGCTTTGAGTTTTCTGTGTGTGTATGCATGCACATATGCACCCATTGTACACTGTCTCTAAAGAGAATACCTGGGGGGCTTTCCTCTCCCTGATGGCAATACAAAGAAAGGGAAACTTGGTAGAAAGATTAGTCTTTGAAATGTACTAAAAGAGTCTATTCCACTACTTTGGTGTGACAGATTTAAACTTGATTGCTGGGGATGCAGCATGTGGTCATGGTATCGCTGTCCATGGTGCTGACACATCACTGTGTGCTGGATAGATACGGTTGTTTCTCTCAACTCTGAGACAATGATGATCTTGAATTAAAGTACTTGCAAGCACTTATGTCACAATGGCCATAATTGTATGTATTCTCTTTTCTTTCTGAAAAGCAACTTAGTTTTACTATACTGCAGAACACAATGATCATGTATATATCCCACTGTATGCAGAAAATTCACATACACTGAGTTCTATCATGTGTCAGTTAATTTCAAAATTTCCCCCTCTGAAAGCACATGGTCTATCCTTCCTTCCCCACATCTCTCTACTTACAACTCTTCCTGGCTCTGAAAGTATTCTACAATCCAATCATAATACAGGCATGGCCTATCTCCTAGTTTCAGTAAAAGCAAGAGGAACTGCCTCTTTACCATCATGTGCCACAGCCATTCTCCTGTATTTTTTAGCTCATTCTGGTTCTCAGACTGTAATTCCCTTCATTGTTATGATCTCCCTTTCTACTCATAAAAACTATACATAGATTTCAAGACCCAGTAACCCAAGTACTTTCAGTTGTCCTTCCTCTCCAAATTCCTTCAGAACTCAGTATTTGACAAATGTGGCATTTCATCTTGAACCATAGTGTATTTGGAAGGGAATCTCAATTTTATTTCTATACCAATGCAATACAATGGAAAGGGCATGTGTTTTAGTATTACAACAATTCTCGATTTCAATTCTAGCTCCTCCATTCCCTAGCTTGAGGGAGGTACTTCGCCTTTCAGAGCCTCACTTCTCTAATCATGAATAATAATCTTTACCCTACATAAAATTATACATGCAATAAATTATCTGGGAGACAATAGGCTCTTAACAAATAAATTTTTGCTCTTTCTCTTCCCCCACTGTAGCCTTCACACCACCTACTACATGTTAAACACATGGTAAATGTTTCTAGACTGAAATGCATACAAAATTCAGCTTATCTACCCAACTGTGCTGTAAGATCCACCTGCAAAAACCGGCCATCTCTGATCAAGCACATCTTGGGCAGAGAAGTGTCCACAAAGCCCCCGAGACTGTAAACATAAGAGAGACCTCATGTCTCTTGAAGAGACCTTCAAGACCTGAAGATGTTGAAATACTTGGTTCCTGAAATGGTTTTTATGATGGCTAATATTATGTGTCACTTGACTGGTCTGCTCAGAAAGCTGGTAAAACATTTCTGGATATGTCTGCATGGGTGTTTCCCAAAGAGGTTAGCATTTCAATCAGTAGACTGAGTAAAGAAGATAGACCCCACTACAGTGGGCATCATTCAATCCATGGGTCTGAACAGAACAAAAAGGTAGAAGGGTGTGCTTGCTCTCTACCTGAGCTGGGACATCTACCTTCTGCTCTTAGACATCGGAGTTCCTGGTTCTTAAGCCTTTGGACTTGGACGAGGACTTACACCATCAGCCCCCCAATTCTTGAGTCTTTGGACTGAGGTTAGGATTGGCTTCCATGGTTCTCATGCCTTCAAATTTAGATGGAATTACACTATCAGTTTTCTGGGTTCTCCATCTTGCCTGCTTGACAACAGCTTATGGGACTATCAGACCTCCTTTATCCCATAAAGCAATTCCCATAATAAATCTCCTCTTCAAATATCTGTATATATATCTCATTGGCTCTGTTTCTCTGAAGAACTCTGACTAATACAGTCATGTTCTCAGTCAGGGTCTGATGAATGAGTACAAATACTGTGAAGCCATTCACAGACACGGGCACTGGAAAAGAATATAAGTGAATGTGGAGCTCTGACTCCCTGAACAACCAGCGCCCCAAACTTTTTAAAATTCAAAGTACAGTGTTGGAGAAATTTCCACTCTCTACAGTATGCCAAATTTTGACATTTTCCCCACTGACATTTTTTTATTTTCTATTATCAGAAAGGGCAGAATTTCTACTGAAAAAGAGAAGAAGATACACAGAATATCGGTTTTAAGTGTTATTTTTGTTCCTGAAAAGGCTTCTCATAGACTTTAAAAGAAAGCTTTTTTCCTTCAGAGATTTATTTTGATAGAATTATCTGAGCCTTGTCAGAGAGAACAAAATTTTGTGAGCCTACCATACCAGTAAAATGCCAAATTATATGCTGTAAGATTTTTGTTTCATTATCTCTGGGTCCAGTCAAAGAAGAAAAAAAAGATTTTGAATCCAGAACTATTAGCATTTGAAAACAAAAGAGTCTTCACTGCAGCCGCTCCCCCAGGGCCTGTTTCCCAGCCCTCCAGGCTCCATCACTCAGGTGGGAAGAGGCCATACCTCCTTCTCCTCCACCATGCATGTCCCTTCTGGAGAGTCAAGGAGTTCACAAACAGGATCAATTTCCTCAGCAACCTCTTTCACAAACTTAAAGCCAGCTTTATAATGAGCTCCAGGACATCAGCACACGCACTTACACACCCCCTACAAAATAACATTTTACCGAGGGCATGAAGTCCTTGCTGGTCCATCACAGTCACAGACAAGTGCCAGCATGCAATGGAAAGAGTTTCAACTTTATTTTTTTATTTTTAATTTTTTTTAAGATTTTATTTATTTGACAGAGAGAGATCACAAGTAGGCAGAGAGGCAGGCAGAGAGAGAGGAGGAAGCAGGCTCCCCGCTGAGCAGAGAGCCCGATGCGGGGCTCGATTCCAGGACCCTGGGATCATGACCTGAGCCGAAGGCAGAGGCTTTAACCCACTGAGCCACCCAGGCGCCCCAAGAGTTTCAACTTTAAAACAAGACACACCTGAATGCGAATCCCCGTTCTGTTACTGTCCAGCTCTGCGACTTTGGGCAAATACCTAATCTCTCTGAGCCTCAGTTTCTTCCTGTGTAAAGAGGAGATAGGAATATTTATGTTGAGGGGTCATGGCTCAAAAATTAAATATGTAAAATACTGGCCATACTGGCTTGTCTGTAGTACGAGCTCAATAAATGATATGCTGTTATTTTAGAGTGAAAGCTGGAACTACAACACCTTCAGGTGTTGGAGTCACCAGAGGAAGGACACTGGGATGGAAAGAAGCACCAAGAGGGAGCAAGCTGATAGGTCTGGAGAAAGGAGCAAGGGTGATATCATATAGGATCTCATGTAACCACAGTAAGGACTCTGGAGTTTTGTTCTAAGGGTGATGGAAAAGCCATAAAGGGTTTTGACTAGGGGAATAAAATGATTAGATCTGTTCTAAAACTATGACTGGCTGTCATGTGGAAAACAGACTGCAGTTGAACAATCAGAGGTTCCTCTCATAGTTCAGGTGAGAGCTGACGGTGGAGAGAGGTGATGGTGCAGGTGGCAAGAACTGGTCTGAAGTGCTCTATGCCTTGTTGGTGGAGTTGACAAGGGTTATTGATGGACCAGATGCATGGAGAGGGAAAAATGAGATTTTTAGGTTTTTTCCTCTAAGGAATCAGGAGAATGGAATAGTCATGAATGAGTCAGGGAAGACTGTGGGAGAAAAATTTGGGGTCAGAGATTTCTATTAAATTTTTATCTTTTTTTTTTTTTTTTTTTTTTTTTTTTTTAAGTAAGCTCCATGCCCAGTGTGAAGCCCAATGTGGGTCTTGAACTCACGAGCCTGAGTCAAGACCTGAGCTGAGATCAAGAGCTGGGACACTTCACTGACTGAGCCACCCAGGTGCCCCTTCTATTAGATTTCTATCCAGGTGGGATTTAGAGACTGGGCCTTGGAGGAGACAGGAATTTGGGTGCCATTATCATAAAAATGGTATATAAAGTCTCCTCATGAGATTAGAGGGGATAGCCAAGGCAGAGAGAGAAAGAACCTAAGGATGAGGCCATGTTACTGTAATGTTTAAAGGCTGGAAAAAGGGAGAAATCCAGTAAAATAGACTTTGGAGAGCTATTCACTTCTAGATTTGGCAACACAAAGTATTGGTAAAATGTGGTTTTGGGTTACCACAAAAGCCTGATTCAAGAGTGAATGGAGGGGCACCTGGGTGGCTCACTGGTTTAAAGCCTCTGCCTTCGGCTCAGGTAATGATCCCAGGGTCCTGGGACTGAGCCCCGAATAGGGATCTCTGCTCAGTGGGGAGCCTGCTTCCCCCTCTCTCTCTGTCTGCCTCTCTGCCTACTTGTGATCTTGTCTGTCAAATAAATAAATAAATAATCTTAAAAAAAAAAAGAGTGAATGGAAACTGGGGTGCCTGACTGGCTCAGTCAATAGTGCATCCAGGGGCGCCTGGTTGGCTCAGTGGGTTAAGCCTCTGCCTTCGGCTCAGGTCATGATCTCAGGGTCCTGGAATTGAGCCCGGCATCGGGCTCTCTGCTCGGTGAGGAGTCTGCTTCCTCCTCTCTCTCTGCCTGCCTCTCTGCCTATTTGTGATCTCTCTCTGTCAAATAAATAAATAAGATCTTTAAAAAGAAAAAATAGTGCATCCAACTCTTGATTTTGGGGTCGTGAGTTTGGGCCCTACGCTGGGTATAGGTTATCACTTAAATAAACAAAACTTTAAAAAAAAAAAAAAAAAGAGTGAATGGAAACTGATGTAGTCGAGGAGAGACCAGTATAGAAAACTCTAGCGGGAATTTTATTATAAAGAGGAAAAAACCAGGGAGTTGCTAGAAGGAAAAGTAAAGCCTGAAGGTGTTTTTTGTTTGTTTGTTTTTAAAGATGGAAAATGTATTAGAATGCACGCTGATGCGGATCATTCAGCAGACATGGGAACTTAATGGTACAGGAGAAAGAAGGAAGAATTTCAGGACTAAAGTCTTTGGGGAGCCAAAAGGAGATGAGATCTGAATGTAAGTGGGAAGATTAACCTTAGACACAATGGATTATAAGAGGAAAGAAGGCCAAGTTTACGGGCATGGATGCGAGAGACTGGTAGAATAGCTGTCTTGCATAATTCAGAACAGAGCCTGGGCCAAGGCACATTATTGGATCCTATATTGGAAAGGATGGCTTCTATTATACCAAGAGATTTCACAGCACAATACAGGGGAAAGTTAATTTTATTTTTCCCCTGGTTCCCAATGACCCCTCCTGCTGTCTCTGCAGTTTTTCCAACCGGACTCCAGCATGGACACTGCATGCTAATGAGACAACACTTGGTCCAATCCCAGGCACTTGTTTCTGAATAATTAATCTGGCACTTTACCAGCACCTACCAGCCTCGGTTTTTCTGATGATTAAATAAAAGGCCAAGGCTCTTAACAACCGTCAACTAGCTCTTCGGTGTGGTTTGGCTCCATGTCATATTAACACACGGGGAAGTCGGGACCGATCTGATGAAAGGAGAACACTCTCCCCCTTTTGGCTCTCCACCAAACCATAGCTCAGACAGCAGGGGTTCAGCTTAGTCACTCCAGAGAGATGACGGAAGATGGGATGTCCTGACAATTCTGACCCCTCATACCCATTTCAAGCATCACCTGTGACGGTCTGGCTTTCCTGAGTCCCCTCCAACCATTCCGGTGCCTTGTTTTGTTTGCTCTCTGGCAATTCTCATGTCCCCTTCCTCTCCATCCCACAGTCTCATGTTTCTCCTGAATGTGAATGTGATCACCATCAGCTTAACTTCCTCTGACTTGAACCTTACACTCAAAATAAAAGTCTCCTCCCTGCTGAGAATTAAACAAAAACAAAACCAAAACAATAACAGGTTTCTCTCAGCTCACGTTTGAAAATGCCAAGCAGAAGCTCCACCTTCTAGACAAGCTTTGAGACTTAACGATGACTGAAAGAAGAGAATGAGGATTGGTTAGCAACGGGTTTTTGTCAAGTCCTGCTGGGGCTGCAGAGCTTGCTGAATTCACAGGGGGCATCAGAGGCACTGAGATGGCAGAGATCGTTGTGGCAGAAGCAACTGGAAAATGTCCTGAGACTGAAACACAGACAGATTAACATCACCCCGGTGGACACTAATGACTTGCACTTTGAAATGCCAGAGGCTCATACTGTCAGTTAAGACAAGGAAAAAACACATTTCTAGTCTCCAAAGACCTTAGATCTTTCCAAACTCTGCAGGCGTATGCAGCCACCATGAATTTCTGCAGCTGGGCAGCCCCTTTGCGCCGCTAGGGGAATCATTGCCAGAGTTGCTATGGGCAGTGTAGTCAGTAAAGCTGAATAAAACAATCACTGAAAACCTCCCAGAGGTTAAGTTAGTAATGATTCAATTTATAATTCAATTTATTCAAGCCTACAGCATTTCCAAATACCAAGATTATTTTAGCGGTACTAGGTAAACCACTCTTTCCCCTGAACATTCACAAGCTCAACAAATGGGTTTCCAAACAAGTTTTATGATTTACCATCGACAGATAATTAGAAGGTCTTTTCAATCACTGGCATCTGGATAAAGTAATTTTGTCCCAGCATGGGCATTTCTAGGAAGCAAACAAAAGTCAAAGAGGTAAAAGCTTGCTGGAAGCATGCTCAAAAGGAAAAATTTTCAAGAACTGCTGCAGGAAGGGAATGTTCCCACACCAATCTGATTAGCAGAAGAAATGTGGGCTCTGAGTGGTGAAGATCAACAAAAGGATATGCGATGTGACTGAAGGAAGTAGCTGGTTAAACATCTACAACTGCAAAAGAGAAGGAACTAATAAAATGTACTGACAGTCTCAAGAATTCTAGTGCCAAATGCATCTAAAATTCACAAGTTTGCAGGTTTGTAAAGTCCGTTTACCACTTTCGAGTCTGCTCAGCAAATAATGATGCGCCACACCAAGTGCTATAGGTAAGGGGAGAGAGAAAACTGGACCTGAGTTCTTAGTCTTTTTTTTCTTTCTTCTTTTTTTTTTTTTTATAAAGATTTTATTTAGTTATTTGACAGAGAGAGATCACAGGTAGGCAGAGAGGCAGGAAGAGAGAGAGGGGGAAGCAGGCTCCTCGATGAGCAGAGAGCCCAATGCGGGGCTCGATCCCAGGACCCTGAGATCATGACCTAAGCCGAAGGCAGAGGCTTACCCACTGAGCCACCCAGGCTCTCCCTTTTTGCTTTTTTAAAGTAAGCTCCATGATCAACGGGGAGCTTGACCTCATGACCCTGAGATCAAGAGTGGCATGCTCTACCTACTGAGCCAGCCAGACGCCCCACTTAGTCAATTTCTGACACAGATGAGAAGGCAAGAGTAACGGGACAAAGGGAGGATAGAATCTGATGCCAAATTGTGTGATGCTGATTTTAAGTTGAGTATAAGAAGTTCAGAAATGAGAGGTGCCTGGGTGGCTCAGTGGGTTAAGCCTCTGCCTTCGGCTCAAGTCATGATCCCAGGGTCCTGGGATCAAGCCCCGCATCGGGCTCTCTGCTCAGCAGAAGCCTGCTTCCTCCTCTCTCTCTGCCTGCCTCTCTGCCTACTTGTGATCTCCATCTGTCAAATAAATAAAAAAATCTTAAAAAAAAAAAAAAAAAAAGAAGTTCAGAAATGAGAGAAACTAGGGTTGGCTGGGATGGAATAGTTCCTAGGAGGCAGACGACAGATGAATCCAAACATTTCTCCCCCTGGCCTGCCTGCAGTTGTCACTGTTACTGCCACGAAGGGCAATTTTTTTTTTTTAAGATTTTTATTTATTTCTTTAACAAACAAAGATCACAAGTAGGCAGAGAGGCAGGCAGAGAGAGAGGAGGAAGCAGGCTCCCTGCTGAGCAGAGAGCCCGATGTGGGGCTCAATCCCAGGACCCTGAGATCATGACCTGAGCCTAAGGCAGAGGCTTAACCCACTGAGCCACCCAGGCACCCCAAAGGGCATTATTTTAAAGAAGTACAAGGCAGTGGTTAAATAACTGGCTTTGGAACCAGCTTGCCTGGCTTTCGAACCTGGTCCAACTCACTGAGTAGCTGTGGGATCTGAGGGAACTTAGCTGTTCTGTGCCTCGGTTTCCTCATTTTAAAAATGTAGCTGGTAACAGAATCCACGTCATAGAACCATTATGAACGTTAAATGATTTAATTGATGTAATTCATTCAATACATTCATAGTTTGGTGTGCATCAGTATCACCTGGGAAGTTTATGCAAAATATGTATGTCATGGGATATGTAGAAGTTGAAGAAACTATGCCCCCTAGAGCCCCTAATTATATCTGGGGAGATGGTGGTAGTGTGTAGTGTAGAATTTAATTGAGACTTTTTTGAAAGTCTTTCCAAGCCACTTGGCCAGTAGGCCATTCCACCTCTGCTCCAGGGTATTTCTCCTCAATCTCTTGCACTATTTGGCTGTGGAATATTTTTGGTGTGTTAGTTTCAATTAGAAGTACACCTGATTTTTTAAAAAAAATCAATCATCCTTGATTTGTTCCTTTTTTTAAACTTTGAAGGATAGGTTGGTTATATTTTACTCTTTTGGCATTTTCAGTGCATTATTTTTTTTTTAGTAATGAATTTATAGTCAACAAAATGACAAAAGAAATGATGAGAGCACAGAATGAATTAGAACACTTAAATAATAATGAAAAAGAATAAATACTCATTCATGTTTAGAGGAAGCATGCTATCAAAGAATAGTGATCCTATCCAAACTCAAGATGACATTAAAGAGGGCCTTTTATTTGTGCAACAGCAAAAAACTCTCAAATTAGGCGATTTTTTGGCTTAAATAACTGGGAAGTCCAGGGGTAAACTTATCCTCAAACACAACTGGATATAGAAACACTAATGAAGTCATCAGTCCTCTCTCCACTCCTTGGCTCTGCTTCCCTATACATTCTCATTCTCTACCAAATACAGGTGTCATCATGGGCCAGGAAGACTGTCTCCCAGCAATTACTGATTCGCATCTTCATGGCTGATGACTCTGGAATTACATATCTCACCTACTAGCCACAGTCAGTAAAATTCAACAAATTATGTCAATTGCCTTACTTTGGATCCCCAAACAATCACTCTAGCCAAAAGGATGGGACTGTCTCATAGGCTAGGCCTGGGTCATGTCCTGATCCGGTGACCAAAAGTGGGGGATATTATCAGAAATCAAAAGTATATATGTTTGGGAAAAACAAAATGCTGACGAAAAAATCCTTCTGGGTCCCTGGGTGGCTCAGAAGGTTGAGCAACTGCCTTTGGCTTGGGTCATGGGATTGAGCTCTCCATCGGGCTCCCTGCTTGGTGGGGAGCCTGCTTCTCCCTCTCCCTCTGCTTGTGCTCCCTCTCTCTCTCTCAGTGTCAAATAAATAAATAAATAAATAATATTTTTAAAAAAATCCTGGGCACCTGGGTGGCTCAATTGGTTAAGCAACTGCCTCTGGCTCAGGTCATTCTCCAGCCCTCCCAGGATTGGAGTCCCAGTTTGGGCTACCTGCTCACCAGGGCGTCTGCTTCTCCCTCTGATCCTCCCCGCCCTCATGCTCTCTCTCAAATCAATAAATAAAATCTTTAAAAAAAAAAAAAATCCGGGGCGCCTGGGTGGCTCAGTGGGTTAAAGCCTCTGCCTTCAGCTCAGGTCATGATCCCAGGGTCCTGGGATGGATCCCCGAGTCGGGCTCTCTGCTCAGCGGGGGGCCTGCTTCCTCCTCTCTCTCTGCCTGCCTCTCTGCCTACTTGTGATCTCTGACTGTCAAATAAATAAAATCTTAAAAAAAAAAAAAAATACCGGCTCACTCTTCAGTGGGAGACAACCTAAAGTCACACGTAGTTTCTATATCCTGCTTTCTATAACCTATTTCCAGGCCACTTGCATTTCTCCCAAAAAGGCCTGGAAAGCAAGATGGGAGTAGCTAAGAACAAGAGCCATATCAGTGTATTTGCAACTTAATGCAATGGAAAATCCATATATTTTTTTACTTAGCCCAAGTAAATGCTAGTATCTCCCACTCCAAATTGAACTGAAATTACTGGAAAGCAAGTTGCATAAAAGTGTCCAACTTTTCTCTTTTTTAAGGATTTTAATTACTTATTTGACAGAGAGAGATCACAAATAGGCAGAGAGTCAGGCAGAGAGAGAGGGGGAAGCAGGCTCCCCGCTGAGCAGAGAGCCCGATGTGGGGCTCCATCCCAGGACCCTGAGATCATGACCTGAGCTGAAGGCAGAGGCGTAACCCACTGAGCCACCCAGGTGCCCCATCCAACTTTTTTTTTTAAATTTTATTTATTTATTTATTTTTAGATTTTTTTTTTTTTTTTTTTGACAGACAGATCACAAGTAGGCAGAGAGGCAGGCAGAGAGATGCTAGAGGAGGAGGGAGGCTCCCTGCTGAGCAGAGAGCCCGATGCGGGACTCGATCCCAGGACCCTGAGATCATGACCTGAGCCGAAGGCAGAGGCTTTAACCACTGAGCCACCGAGGCGCCCCAAGTTTTATTTATTTAAGTAATCTCTTCATGCACTGTGGGGCTTGAACTCAGAACCCAAGATCAAGAGTCAAATGGTCTTCTGACTGAGCAAGCCAGGAGCCCCAAAGTGTCCAACTTTTAAAATGTAAATTATGTGGAGACACAAGCTAAAGCAAAAACTCCACATTATCTATTGCTCTAAGAAAATGAAATACATTTTCTAGTTCCCTAAAAACAATACAAACAAAAAACTCCAATCAACCAGGAAACTTAAAAGACCTTTAACACATTTCAGGAATTAACAATGACTATTAATATACATTTCCTAAAGTTTACGCTTGGCTGTTGCAAGGATTATAACTGGTTTCTGTCTTGAAGGGACTCAGTTTATAGTACACTGAAATGCCAATTATGTTTGACTACTTTTCTGTATTGATTTATCCAGACACTATCTGCCCTGTGGGAAACACATAAACTTTCAGCCTTCACACATGGCAACACTGGGAAAATATCAGCAACAACCCCTTGTTGCCAGTGATGGTTACTTTCTTATAATAAATGACCCTGCATCTGTCTTCCTGGTTTGTGTGCTTATGAAAGAATTATTATTTGACAGAAGTGTTGCTGAAGGGTGTAACAATGACAAACTGGACCTCCACTTATAATAAGAATCTGGGAGCTGTGTGCAAATAAAGGTCTGAGCAGAATATTTTTTGAATAATTAAGAATTACACACATGAATAAATTTGGATATGAAAAATGTAGTCACAGATGGAGGAAGCCCTTGATTCATCAGACAAGTGCCTTAAGAGGAAATACAATCATAACTAAACATTAAATCTGGTGCTTAAAATATGTTAAAGCTTTTAAGCAAAACAGGCTTTTAAACTCAAGGCAATCACTTGGTTCTTTGTTCCCACTATTTTGAATGTATTTGTGTGAAAACTGAAGGAGACTCCAAAGAAGCCAACAATTATGAATGATCAGTACTATTTTCTGATTCTCTGTGATCCATCGTAAGTTGTTGTGAGGTAGGGAAAAAAAAAAAAAAAAAAAAAGGTTAATTGACCAAAGTAAAAAGAGATTGATGTCCACTGCCTTGTAAATTTTCCATTTAGGGTGTCAAGTACCATACTTTCAGTTTGAATTTTTTTTCTTTTTTCTTTTTTTCATTTTGAATTTTGAAGACAAATGTTCCCTTAAAACAAAACAAAACAAAAAAAAACAGAAAACAAAAAACAAAACCCCAATAAAATACCACCTCAGCCACTCAACAGTACAGCGGTTTCTCAAAAGTTAAAAACCGAGCTACTCTATGACTCAGTAATTGCACTATTAGGTATTTATCCAGATACAAACATAGTGATTCGAAGGGGCACCCGCACCCCAATGTTTACAGCAGCAAATCCACAATAGCCAAAATATGGAAAGAGCCCAGATATCTGTTCACAGATGAATGAATAAATAAGATGTGGTATATATATATATATATATATATATATATATATATATACACACACATACATATATACACCATGGAATATTAGTCTCTAAAAAGAATGAAATCTTACCATTTGCAACAACATGGATAGAACTAGAGGGTATTAGGCACCTGGGTGGCTCAATGGCTTAAGCCTCTTACTTCGGCTCAGGTCATGATCTCAGGGTTCTGGGAAAGAGCCTGGAGTTGGGCTCTCTGCTCAGCAGGGAGCCTGCTTCCCCCTCTTTGCCTGCCTCTGCCTACTTGTGATCTCTCTCTGTGTGTCAAATAAATAAATAAAATCTTAAAAAAAAAAAAAGAACTAGAGGGTATTAGGCTAAGTCAGTAAGAGAAAAAGAAATACCACATGACTTCACTTATATGTGGAATCCAAGAAACAAAACAGATGAACATAGGGGAAGGGAAAGAAAAATAAAATGAGACAAAAATTGAGAGGGAGGCAAACCATAAGAGACACTGAACTCTAGGAGACAAACTGAGGGTTGTTGGGAGGTGGATGAGAGCGTGGGATAATTGGGTGATGGGCATTAAGGAGGGAATGTGATGTAATGAACACTGGGTATTACAAGCAACTGATGAATCACCAAATTCTAACTTTGAAACTAATAAAAAAAGACTTAAAAAAAAACCCATCACTTTGGTCTTTTTTTGGTCTTAAATGAAAATCTTTGTCTTAGATTGTAATGGTTACAATCTCAGATATTTCATATTACATGTAAACTTGTTTAAAAAAAAAAGATTTAGGGGGCACCTGAGTGGTTCAGTCGGTTAAACATCTGCCTTCGGCTCAGGTCATGATACCAGGGTCCTTGGATCGAGCCCCACATAGGGCTCTCTGCTCAGTAGAAAGCCTGCTTCTTCCTTTCCCTCTGCCTGCCCCACACCCTGCTGTCCTCTCTCTCTCTTTCAAATAAATAAATAAAATCTTTTTAAAAAATTTTAAAAAATGATTTAGGAACAACGGCAAGTTTTGATGTTTGAACAACTAGTTGCTAAGAAGTCAGGCAACCCTGTTGCTCCTATGAACAGGTCTCCAGCTCTCACAGGTACACCTGACTGCTGGGTGCTGTTTACTTTGCATTTACATTGACATGATTGAGTACAGTGCTTTTCAAACTTCTAGTCACGCTACATTAAAGAGTATCGTGAAATCAAAATACAATCAGCACTTCAGCTTTTTCTTTATGAACATTCATATACAGAGAAAAGTAGAGAGAATAGTAAAATCAGCCATATCCCATTATTATCAAGACACTGTCACATATTTTCTTGGATCACCACACAGCCCATGTCATGCCTAAGAAAAGTGAGCCATAATTCCTTGTATTGGACAATACATCTCAGGTGTCTAAAAAATGTTTTCTTACAGTGTGTTCAAATCAGGATCAAACAGCATTTTATAAGATTCTATTAATGAGAGAGAGAGAGAGAGACTGTGCATGAGAGAGCATGAGCAGGTGGAGGGGCAGAGGGAAAGGGAGAAGCAGGAAGCTCCACGTAGGGATCAATCCCAGGACCCGGGGATCATGACCGGAGCCAAAGGCAGATGCTCAATGACTGAGCCACCCAGGTGCCCCTCAATTGCAGCATTTTAAAAAAAAGTGAAACAGAAGAACAGATTACTGAATATCCATGGGCATCGCATGTAAGCCTCATTACTGTTTTATGACATTTCTTTTTATACACGTGTATTTGTGTCATCTATTATGTATTTTCTGACCACTGGTCAAAGTTACAGAAGCATGAAAGTCACTTGTTTAGTGATCTTCTCCTCTACTCCATCGGCTCTGGTCAGATTTCAGTGTCCAAAAACACATTCTGCAGTTTAAGGAAGGATATATGTACAGGAAGGAGAGTCCTGTATCTTTGCTCTTCCTGTTCCCTCTGCCCAGAATTCCCCTCACCACCATGCCTACTATTTCATGTCTTCCCCAGCCTCCAAGGGCTGAAGGGTCATGGAACCTTTTTCTGCTCTCCGGCCCAGCTGTCACTTGGTTTGCCTCTTCTTTGTTCCACTCATCACAATGCCTTTGGTAACTGTTCTCTGGATGCAATATATGTTTTATACTACTGTATATATCAAGCTCATTAAGTGTATCAGGTGTAACTACTTTGCCCTTAAATGTAACTTGCTCTGTGTTTTGCTTATGCTAAGCACTTAACAAATGAATAAACTGAGTTGGAAGTCTGAGACACTAGCTTTAGGTTATTAGGCAGTGTCAAAAAAATCAGACTCCAAGGAGAGACTAGAGAAGAACACAAATTCATGAGGTTTAGACCAGCTCACGAAAAGCAGCAACAACAATAATGGTAGCTACTTCATTTTTCAGAGTTTCTTATGTGCCCGGTACTTATAAGAACTTTGCTTATTTTATCTAACATTCCCAAAACATCCTGGGAGGAAGGGTATTACCAGCGTTACAAATAAGGAAACCAAGTAGTTAAGTACTTTTGCAAAGTCTAGCATCTAAGCTGTCCTTCCTAATAAGATTCTATTCAGAGGCTATGGGACTCCCAATTTTTTAACCAACCTTTGAATCCACTTTATAGTTCAGAATAAACTAAGGGAGAAACAGGATGATCAACTTGGACTTCTCTTCCACTTTGCCACAGCCTCTGTAATCTAAAGAAATTGGAGGATTTGGGAAGTCTAAACTGAAAAACAAGCGAACACCACTCTTTCCCTCTTATACACATGCATGAAACACACAGACACACACATGTGTGCATGCACTTTGCATGTGTTAACGATTCATTCTTCAGACCACAGCCTAATGATCCTTTCCCTGGATCTTTCTGATTCCCAGGTGAGGTATACTCTCTCATGGAAACATGTCAGAACCCATTTCAGTGTGTAACTTATTTAATATTATTATTTGATTAATATCTGCCTTTGATTATATAGCTAGGGATATAAGCTCCCTAACTATAAGGACCACTTCTGTTTTTGCTCTTCATAGTATTTCTAGAACTTAACTTGCTGCCTGGCAGATTTTAGGTATTCAATAGTGAATGCGTTTATGAGTGAATAAATGAATGAATGCCTAGACAAATTTCATCAGTAGTTGTTTCATACTTAAAGAGGAAGCCTGGTACAGCAACATAAAGAATGTTAGGGATAAAGGGTCTCGGGGCTAGAAACAATTAGAACATCCACTCATTCTCACCACTAGTTCTATCAGCCTTGTTGCATCTGCAACCACATGCCTTATTTTTCCTTCTGTGACAGTGGCTGGACAGTCTAGATTCTTATCTAAACTCAACCCCTTCACTTTTTACTGGATCCTATTTCCTCTTGCCTCTTCAGTGTTACTCATTCTCTCTCTCATGCATTATCAAATTTTCACTCCCTACTGTAGCCCTATGCAACAACATTTTCTATGATTTTCTATGTCCATGCTGTTCAATCTGGTAGCTACCAGCCATTTGTGGCTACTGAGTACTGGAAATGTGGTTAATCACTGAGGAACTGTATTTCTTGAAGTTTAATTTAAATTAACTTAAATAGTTACATAAAGATGATTTACATCAACATCAAACATGTTATTATTTTTTCCACCTTAAAAAATAACTAACCCCCCTTGACTTCACACCCCTTCAAGATACCACCCCTCTTTGGTCCCTCCTTCATAGTATATTGTACAAAATGTTTGTCTACACTCCCTGTATCTACTTTGCTTTCCTTCATGTATTCTTAAACTTACTTGTCTTTTTTCTTTTTTTTAAAGATTTATTTATTTTTTTGACAGAGAGCACAAGAAGGGAGAGAGAAAGAAGCAGGCTCCTCACCACGCAGGGAGCACGATGAGGGGCTCGATCCCAGCACCCTGGGATGATGACCTGAGCCAAAGGCAGACACTTATCCGACTGAGCCACCCAGGGGCCCTCTATCTTTTGACTCGATATGTCACCATGAGGTTGCTCAGCATCACCAGGGACCTCTGCGTTACCAAATCCTATGGTCAATGTTGAGTGCTCATTTTATCAGAATGAACAGCAGAATTTTACATGGTTCATAACTCCCTTCTTGGAAGACTTCTTAGCTCTCTGTGCTGGGTTTTCATTTTCATCTTTGCATCCTCTAAATACTGAAATGTCACAAGCCTCAGTCCTTAAACCTTATCTCTCCTCTATATTTTGTTCCTTGGTGCTTTCATGCTTTCCATGGCTTCCCATATTAGGTATAGGCTGCAGATGCCCACATGTATCTCTAGCTCTAATTCCAGACTTGCACATCTTAGAGCAAACCCCCTTCTGAAACCTGATATTTGGAAGTCTAAAAGTCTAACCCATGCCTCAAGCTTCATATTCCATTAGATCATTTTTTTTTTAAAGATTTTATTTATTTATTTGACAGACAGAGATCACAAGTAGGCGGAGAGGCAGGCAGAGAGAAAGGAGGAAGCAGGCTCCCTGCCGAGCAGAGAGCCCCATGCGGGGCTCGATCCCAGAACCCTGGGACCATGACCTGAGCCAAAGGCAGAGGCTTTAACGCACTGAGCCACCCAGGAGCCCCCATTGGATCACTTTTGATTCACCTTTTAAATCTGCTCTTCCCTCAAGCTTTCCCATTTTAACCAGTGCCACCTCCATCTTTCTAACTGCTCAGGCCCCAAGATGTTTGGAAACATCCTTGACTCATATGCCACAGTCAATCTACAAGCAATTCCCTCTTTGTCCTACTATTTAAATAAAGCGAGAACCTGACTCTTTCCCATTACCTTACCTGTAAGCTCCTAGTTCAAGCCACTACTACAGCTAGCCTGGATTATTACAAGAGCCTCTTAACTGGTCTCCCTACTTTTATTTGCCTTTATTCTCTTAAAATCACCTCTCCAAACAGAAGACAGTGATCCTTTAAAAATGTAAATAGATTCATATCACAGCAAAACATCGAGCTTTCCAATGGTTTCCCATCTTTTTTCTGAATAAAAATCAAACCCCATAGAGCAGCCTGTAATAATCTTCAGAATCTGGCCCCCAGTTACTTCAGATGTGGGCGGGCCCTCTCTCCCCTCCCTGACTTCCTCCTTCCTCTAATCCACAAGATTCTCCTCCCTGTTCTTTAAAGGGGCTGAACCCCACCTTCAATCTCTTTATCCTGACTTATTTTACAGGACAGTTCTTTTTTTTTTTAAAGATTTTTATTTATTTATTTGACAGAGATCACAAGTAGGCAGAGAGGCAGGCAGAGACAGAGAGAGGGGAAAGCAGGCTCCCATCCGAGCAGAGAGCCCCATGCAGGGCTGGATCCCAGGACTCTGGGACCATGACCCGAGCCGAAGGCAGAGGCTTTAATCCACTGAGCCACCCAGGTGCCCCAGGACAGATTTTATCTGTCTTCCCAAACTAAACTTTGGAGCCCTTAATCAAGAGTCCAGACTCGGCCTGTTTTGTTCTCTGCTGGATTCCCATCTCAAACAGTGTCTGGCATTGAACAGGTGTTCAATAAATCAGCGCCGAGTGAGTGAATTAATAAATTATACTACTAATGCCTAGCAGTATAACTCAGTATAAATCATTTAACCTTTTTTGGATCTCATTTTCCTCATCGCTCAAAGGAGAGAGAAACTAGATAATCTCAAAATGCTCATTTACTCAGTAAATATTTAATGCAACCTACTGTGTGCTTGGCACTGGGTAGGTGCTTCAGCTACAAGAAAAGGTCACAGACCTGCTGTCAGGGAGCTGGATATGGAGTGGATAAACAGCCATACGGGGAATTACTGTGGAGGGCTTCCAGGGAAAACTTCTGAGTGTTCACCTGGCAATGGGTAGGATACAGCTAGGTGAAAAGGGAGTGGAAGCCGGTTCCCAGCTTCCCACGTGTGCACAGGGAACCCTTCCAGACTGTAAACCCTGTGAAGGCAAGGGCTTCCGGTTTTCTCCCAGATTTGGCTCTAGACTCTTATTCTTATCGTTATCTTACCTCGGATACGGTGCGTTTACTGAACGAAGAAGCGGGTGGGAGTTGGGGAAGATAATGAATTCAGTTCCAGCTTTAAAACTAGACGACCCTGGTTAGCACCCACCTATGTCATAAGGCGAGGCGCTGCTTACTGATTTAGGCTTGGACCCACGTATTCTTTTACACAATGTTCAAGCCCCATAGGAACACAAATCACATCCTATTTAACTTTGGCACAGTGCAAAGGTCCTCAACGTTTTTCAGTCCCACACGTCTCAGAGCTTTACGATCAGGACGTTGCCATCCGCGCGGCAACTTCGGCGCTGAGCCGGCAACAAAAACCGCGCACGCCCGCGAATTGTCCCACACGCTGGGACCTTCATAGTCGGCTCTTCTCGAGAGTTCCCGGGTGTCCTTGCTAGTTGGCCCCCCGCAAGCCCCTGCGCTAACCTGGGAGGAGTCGACCTCTGCTGACTCTACCAACTGGAAAGTGTAGGGGTGCAGGTACTGAACATGCTGAGAGAAAGGTTAGAAAATGAAAAGAGGAGCCACTCAGATAATCAGGCACGATACGTTATTACTAACATATCACACGGGACTCATATATCCTCAGAGAAATCCATTTGTCTATCTTCTAAGCGTAAAACAACGCGTGGCTCCCCCTACGTCTGGCGCGTCCGGCCTTTGGTCTCTCCCGCGCCGGGCGACCCCGCGGTCACGTGCTCCCCCTGTCCTTCTCGCCCAGCGTGCATCCTGCGGTGGGGACGGCTGAGCCATGGCAGCCCTGCTGAGACCAGCTCGCTGGCTCCTCCGAGCCGGGGCAGCCCCGCGCCTCCCGCTCTCCCTGCGCCTCCTCGCAGGCGGCCTGAGCCGGCCGCACGCCGTCCCTTGTCTGCCCGCCGGCCGCGGCGGGCCCCTTGCAGAGTGAGTGCCCACGCGCTACCCTTTTCCTGTCTGCAGCGCGGGCGTCCCCCGGGGTCGTGATGCTGGCGGGAGGCCGGGCCTGTCTTTCTCGGTGCCTTCTTCCACGCCCTAAGGCCAAACGTCCCGGGGTCTTGGACCCCGCTCCCCAGTGGGGGTTTCGGGTGACAGGGTCAGTCGACTTGAGAAGGTCACGGCAGTGTGCAGGGTTTGCTTCCGGCATGGATTTAGCTCTCGCTTGGGACTGCGTTTTCCTGTCCTCAGGCTACCCGCGACTTGTTAAGGGGGCGTGGGGAGCGGGGGGCTTTGAAGGCTGCTGCTGGGATCGGGGGTTACTCTTCTTAGGATTTACGGGCTTGGATGCTGTCCCACGTGCGAACATTATCGGTGATTAGTAACCAGCTAGAACTTAGATTTCGATAAGTTTATATTTGGGGGGTGGGAGGGATAGGTTGGAATTTGGGGAGAACAAGGGATAGTTTAGATAGGGACGTTTAATTGTGATCAGCTTGGGCTTTTGCCTGCATTTTCTGGAGTGGAGTTTTCCTCGGTATTTACAGGGGTGCGGTTTGGGTTGGGAATTGTCACAGTAGGGCTATGTAAGTGTCAGTGAGTGAATAAGCGAACATGTGCAGGCACTTCGTGGCGATAAAAGGATGCCAGTGGTGTCAAGCGTATGAATAAATGCTTCATGGATTGAGGTTTATCAGGAGATAGGTCTGGCATAGACCTGGAGAGAGGATAAGGAAGTTTGGTGAAAAAGTATTAGAGAAGTAAGTATTAGAGAAGTAAGTATTCGGACCATCTGAGAAAGGGAGATGGGCACTGAGGTTTTAGAATTGGAGAAAAACTGATTTTGAAATACTGTTAATAAATAAAGGTACTCTGGGAGACAATTTAGGACTAAGAGCTAAGGATTTGCCGTTGGACAAGTTAACATTTCTAGGCCTCCGTTTCCTTAGATGGAGTGGTAATAGCGTTGGTAGTACTGCATGAGATTTTTTATAAAAAACGCCTAGCATAAGGCCTGGTACCTAGTAAGTGCTTTATTAGTTATAATAATAGTAATAACTATGATTACGTGGATCTTTGTGGAGCAGCCTGGAAACCTACTCTCTGCATAAAATTATATGGAGGAAACATTTTATGACTTCTTAACAACGCAGTTATAGATCTTTGGAATGTAGCCTACTTGTAACTTACCAGCCTTCCTGGATTTTGTTTTTAGGCCCGAACAGTTAACGTTCAGGAGCCATGCCTCTGCATTCTCAGAAAGCATTTCTCTTCTTTCAGAGACTTTATTTGGAGAAAGTTGTGTCAGTTACTCTTATTTTTTAGTCCTTAACTATCCCTGTGAGGCCAGAGGAGGGTGGATGTTATCTCTCATTGATCCTGTTGTGTTTGAGGAAAACAGTAGAACAGAATCTCGTAGAAGGGATATTGGTCTGGGTTTTCATCAGACCTGGATTCCATTTACTTGCTACATAATCTTACCTAAGTTCTTTGATCCTCAGTTTCATGATTTGTAAAGTAGAGATAACAAGGCCTTTCTCGCTCCTTTGCAAAGATGGTTTCTTGTCCTTCAGGATTCAGCTTAAATGCTGTTTCTTCAGAGAAGGCTTATCTCCACACTCAATGTAAATACTACCCTATTTTAGTTTTATCATGCTGTGTTTGACTTGTCTAATATTAATCTGCTTTTTGTTTGTTTTCTCAGTAGAAAAAGTGAATTGCATTAAGAGCAGAACGTTACCTTGCTCACCACTGTGTGCTTGGCTCATAACAAGCAATGAAAAGAGTATTCCCCCTTTCTCATATACTCTTAACAGTTCCTTTATACAGTCTCCCGTCCCACAGCCTGCAAGCATGCCCAGATCTTTCCTGCCTGAAAAAACAAACCCTTTCCTAGAACTCTGGACTCATCTCTGGATGTTTACCAATTTCCCTTCCCCTGTCCCTATTTTGGTCTCCTTTATTTCCTCACTTCATATTTACTCTTCTACCTACTGCAGTCACACTATTGGCAAAAGCCATCATTGTTTTATTTATTAATTTTTTATTTTATATTTTTATTTTACATTATTTATTTAATAAGTACGTTTCACACCCAGCGTGGTGCCCAACATAGGGCTTGAACTCATGACCATGAGAGCGTGACCTGAACGGAGATCAAGAGTTGGATGCTTAACCAACCAAGCCACTCAGGTGCCTCTGTTTTATATTTTTAAATTATAAAACTCATGTTCCTTGGGGAGCAATTGCAAAATACGGAGAGAATAGTAATAAATTAAGAATCACCCTTAGGTGCCTTGCTGGCTCAGTTGGTGGAGTGTGAGGCTCTTGGTCTTGGAATTTTAAGTTTGAGCCCTATGTTGGGTGCAGAGATTATTTAAAAATAAAATATTAAATAAATAAATAGATGAATGAATGAAACAAAAAGATACCCTTAATTCTCTCACCCAGAGACAGCCATTGACATATGTATATGTGTGTGTACATATACATATGTATGTGTATATGTGGGAGAGGGAGAAACAGGCTTCCTGCTGAGCAGGGAGCGGGATGTGGGGATTGAGCCCAGGGCTCTGGAATCATGACCTGAGCTACGCAGGCGCCTCGGAGCCTCACTTCTTAGGGTTCCTTTCCATGGTGTCCTGTATTCTAGCTATACCAAACTACTACTTCTGAGTCCTCTACACCAGGGCTTTTTAATGAGCATAAGAATTCCTTGGGGATGTCATGAAAATGGAGATTCTGATTTTGTAGGTCTAGACAGGGGAACTGAGATTCTGCATTCCTAACAAGCCCCCAGATGGTAAAGGTACTATTGGTCCAGAGCTCTGTGGGGCCATGTTGCACATCTCTTTGCCTTTGAATGTGGTGTTTACTCTTGGGATGTGTTGCCCCTTTCCCCTACTCAGGTGTTCCTTTTCTCTGTTAAATCTTGATTGCTTCTCCCATTTGACCTCTGCTCTTTTGTGTTTCCCTTAGATCCTGAATCATTAAGCATTATTATATGTGTACCAAACAGTCTGATTACATCTGTACCAAACAGCCCTCCAGACCTGGCTGTAAGTTCCTTGAAGGCAGTGATTTTGTCTTTTTCGCTCCCCTGGTGTCTGACTTTGTGGCACATAATAGGTATCAAATATTTTTTGAGTAAATCGCTGAAAATCTTAGGCATTGAGGAAGGAATATTGTGACATGCAAAGACATTTGAAGGGATGTTTAATCCATGCCTGTAGTGCAATGAACGTCCACAAATTCATGCCAATCTTGATTTCTAAGAATGTCCTATGAAAGACAGATGAGGATTATTGAGTCAAATTCTAGAATTATTTATTAATAATTAATTTTATTAATTTGTTTTCAGACTTGAAGCGCCAGAAGGTATATACTTCTGTATTCTTTAGTCTTGCTTCTCATTCCTATTTCAGTACTTTTTTCTTCTTTTTAAACAAATTTTTCTTAAAAACCAGCTCTTCCCTTATCTTCTGTGGGGAGTTTGAGGGGCAAATACTATTGCTTTCCCCCAGACTCTTTTTCTGTTTTTCTCATACTTCTGAATCAGAAGCTGCTTATACTTTGTTGTGAGAGTTTGCAGACTTCCGTGCTTCAGAAGAAAGATAAGCTTTGAATTAAATCTGTTTGGAAGTGGATCTAGATTGATGATTGGCTTAAGGGTAAAGAGCACATATGGCCCTATGACAGAATGATGTGACTTCTAAGGTTGGAAGGAAAGAAAACTTTCCCTTGTTTATTTCTTAATGAGAAAAAGATCTTCTCAGCAAATACTAAGAAACTGTCTGGGTTATGATTCAGCCTCTGGTTTCTGTGTGTATAAATTTATCACTTACAGAAGGCTATGATAGGCACATGTCCCACTCCTATATGTTGTCCATAAAAGAGGAGCGTAATACTGTGGTTTTTCAGAGAAAAGAACAGTCACATTTGTTTGTGGTAGGGGCTCAGTTGAGTTTAAGAGGACACATGGTAATAAGTAGTCAGAGTGCTCTAGGGGAGGAGAGCATGGAGGGCCTTGGCGACCATACTTCCATCCTGTGTGGCTACGTGGGGTTAGGTGTCATGGAAGTTGATATTACCAAGGCCAGTTGATTCCTTCTAGCTATTAAGGTTGATTAAAAGTTGGTTATTTGATGGGGATGGAAAGACCAGTAGGAGCAACATTGATACCACAGATAAGGGCTAATAGGACTTCAGCTAGATGGTGCAGAACCGAAAAAATAAAAATAAAAACAAACCACTTCCTTTTCTTCTTGAGAGGGAGTGAACAGGAGATTGGTCAGCATGTTGGCAGAATGGATTTGGAGATGAGGATAAATAGTAGTATCTTCGGATTAGATCTTTTCCATCTTCAAGTTGTTTGTATGAATACATCACACATGTATTTCATCTTCTATGGGTTCATATTACAAATCAGGGAACAAGCTTAGAAGAGTGAAGTAATTTATCTGGGATCTCCAGTGGGGATTTAACTATAGACACTGATGCCCAGTTTTGAAGTGTTTTGAGTAATACTGTCCTTTAGGTGTTGAAGGGATTGCTTATGGACATAAAGACATTTTTTAAAAAGGTGTTATGATATATTATAGATTTAGAAATTAAAGACTATCACAGATAACTAAGCACATAAGATCGGAGAATGTAAACTCTGGAAGGAATCTTTAGAGTAAATCTTGTCTATCCCAGTCTCACTTTATAGAGCCTAAAGAGTGTCTTGTTCATGTCACATCATAGGTCCCAACCTGTGTAACTGTTCGTCACTTCCTGTCATAGCTGAGACAAAGGAGACATACTTTTGGACTGAAGGACCTTGAGGGGGAGGGGATGTCTGGATAGGTGGAAAGGAATTGGTGTTTCAAGCCAGGAGACTTTTAAGTGTGGAAGAGTTGTAAATGGCTTTTCTATTCTAAAATTTTTGGTGTGTTTGGGGGACAGTTTAACTGGACAAGACTTTTTGGAGAATCGAGGTCCTGTGAAATCGTTGCATGAGAAAGGTCATTGAGACAGCTTTACAAAATATTTTCTTAAAAGATCACTCAGCAGACACTTACTGAGTGCGTTCTATAATAAAAGCTATTATTGAGCCCTGTTTGTTAGGAATTTTATATATTTTTTCCTTATATGATCTTTACAAGGTAGGTATTTTTCTTCAGAGGAAGTAACTAATGCTTAGAAAGACCAAATACTTTTACAAGAGTCACATAGTTGTTAAATAAGCATAGTTTAGATTTGACTAGGTCTTTAAAAATAAGTATTGTATTTTCTGCTAATACACTTTTAAAAGAAGGTGCTCTAGGAAGTGTGCAGTTAATACTTATTATGCTGACTTTGTAGGGTCCTCTATGTATACTTTCTCAGTTTTGCTCAACCTTCGGGCAATTATGTACTGCCTTCAGATTTTTTTGTCCAATCTAAGTACTACTGACACTGTTATTTGTATTTAACGTTCTTCTTAACATTGGTTTTAGGTTTAAACTGATGTCATTATAACTTAATTTTATCTTAAGCAAAAATATTAGTAAAATAAAGAGCTTGATGTGATAGTTACTTTTAAATATTAATTAAAATAGATAAAATGACTGAAATGAAAAATTTTTGTTTAAATACTACCTAAAACCATCTTGCCTAGCAGAAGGGTGATATTTTTGGAAACACTGCAGTATCTCAGTTAATCTTTGTGATAGGCTCGTGAGGTAAATACTGTTAACTCCCGGATTTTACAGGCTTAGAGTTGCAGTAACTTGTCCACCCATCTTATAAAATGTCACAGCCTGAAGTCAGGCTGGTCTGGACTCAGGCTCGTGCTCTTAAAGTTCAGAGCTCCTGTGTTTCTGCAGTGCTATGGAGCCTTCTGTTTTTGTCTCTTAAGATTGTGCTTGTCAAGTGTTCATGAAAATGGTACATAATGGGGTAGGATGTATAAGAGGATTAAGTAAGCCTCTAAGGCACTTTTACATGAAATTTTCTTCATCATATTTAAGGAAGTGAGAATGAACAAATTGCTATGGTGAGACTTGTTCCTTGGAATTTGCAGGTAAATGGGCAGGGGGCTTTGGTGATAGGTGTTTCTTTCCCATTTCCACACCCACTCTGGTATAAACTTCCCTTTTACTTGGACTACTGCAATAGTTTTCTAAATGGTATCTCTCTCTCAATTCTTGCTACCTTCTAATTTATTCTTCACCCCCCAGCTAGACTAATCTTTCTAAAACAGAAATAGATCATGCCACATCCCCTGCTTAGAAACCTTCGGTAGGGTTCTGATAGAGTTCTGTAGCTGGAATAAAATCTGTGCTGAAAATAAAATCCAGACCATTTATTGTCACAGTCTTTCATGATCTAGCCCACTCACAAGCCCAGTCTTCCTCTTCAACCTCATCCCATCTGTGTTGCTCACTTGCTTGGCCTGCTGACTGTTCTGGCTTGCTTGGAGTACTTCTCTGTTGTGCATTGCTGCTGCTTTTAATGCTCAGCTAAAAAAGTGGTGGAGGCTTTCCATTCTTTAGTCTCACCCTCCCAGTCTAGGTTTAATTAAGATGTATCCCTGACCTTAACCTTGGGCAGCTCAGTTGGTTAAGCATCTGACTCTTAATTTTGGCTCAGGTCATTGTCCCAGGATTTTAGGATTGAGCACTGAGACATGCTCTGTGGGGAGTCTGCTTAAGATTCTTTTCCTTTCCCTCTGACTTCCCCCCCAATCCCACATGCATGTGTATATTCTCTCTCTGTCTCTCTTTCAAATAAATCTTTAAAAATAAACAAAAGGCATTATTCGGCACCTGCCTGGCTTAGTCGGTAGAGCGTACAACTCTTGATCTCATGGTTGTGAGTTAAAGTCCCACATGGGGCATGGAGCATACTTTAAATAAATAAAAGGAGGCATTATATTTTTGAGTTTTTAACATGTTAAAACATAACTGGAATCAGTATCTGTATGCAACTTTTTAAGAAGAATTACATACTGTGACTAAGTTGGGTTTATTCCACGTGTGCAAAGCTGACTCAACATTTGAAAATCAGTCCATGTAATCATACATACCAACAGGCTAAAGGAAACTCAAGTGGAATAGTTAAAATGAGAGGTGGGTGAGCACATGAAATAAGTTTGAGATCTCCATTGTCTACAGAACAGTATAGCAAAATAAGCGGGGAGGGCAGCTTTATGGACGTCAGTCGTGTATTTTATGGACATGTCATAAAATCTAAATGCCTTTCTTTTTAGCCATTGGAGGCTTTCCATTCTCTAGTCTCACCCTCCCAGTTCAGTTTTAATTTTCATTACTTCTATTGTGAACCCCCTATTGCAGCCAGGTTCGTTTCCTTGATGCCTTTCTGCCATGTTGAACTCATTTCGGAAAGAGATTACCCAAATACAGATCCGGGACTTGTCATCCTGTCATTAACTACCTTTTATTGTGACTTTGGGCAAGTTGTTTCAGTTTTCTTATCGATAAAATGAGGATTATGGTAGTAATTTTTGTTACCTAGCATGCGTCATTAAATGCTTGATAAACATCGATTACTGGTTATACCTACTCTATCACATATCTGTATCCCCCCCTTTTTTTTTCCTTTAAATTCTGGGAGCTCCAAAGTGTTAGATGCTAGAGTGACTCAGAATAGCAACGGAGTTAACTTGGGAGGGAGAGTTTGAGAACATGTGTGATTAGTTTGGTGCACATTTGAAGTTAAAAAAGAATGAAAGGGGTGCGTGGGTCGCTCAGTGGGTTAATCTTCTGCCTTCCAGCTCAGGTCATGATCTCGGGGTCCTGGGATTTTTGGAAAAGGCAAAAACTATAGAGAAGGAGAAGTGTGGTTGTTAGGGGTTTAGGAGGATGGGGGAGGGGAAGAATAGGTAGAGCACAGGGTAATTTTAGGGCAGTGAAACTATTCAGTGACTACTGTAATGCTTGCCATACATTTGTCAAAACCCATAGGTACATACATACACAGAGTGAACCCTATTATAAACTACGGGCTGTAATGTATCATGATTGGTTTATCATTTATAACACATGTACCACAGTAATGCAAGATACAAATAGGGGAAACTGGGTGGAGGGGGAGGAGCATATACAGGAACTCTGTACTCACTGCACAGTTTTTCTGTAAACCCAAAAATGCCTTGAAAAGGTAAAATATTGGAAAAAAAGTACAGACTTAAGAGAGGAGTCCCATGGAAGCCTGCTTAAAATAATCTGCACTGCATGCCTTTTTGAAATATGGACATTCAAATATGAAAATCATTATTTTTTTTGTACTGAAGAGTCAAAATAATCGCCACCAGCACTAAAACGACGACAACAACACTGAGAATAACAATGCCAGATTGGGCCAGAGAAAGTTAAAGGGTAGTCTGAGTACAGTGGTGATTGCCAGAGTCTCAAGAGGGAACCCAAGATGTTTCACTCAGAAATGCAAAGGAGGGCCTCTGGGTGGCTCCGGTGGTTAAGCGACTGCCTTCTGCTCTGGTCATGATCCCGGGGTCCTAGGATCGAGTCTCAGATCAGGCTCCCGCTGCTCTGTGGGGAGCCTGCTTCTCCCTCTGCTTGCAGCTCCCCCTGCTTGTGCTCGCTCTCTCTGTCAAATAAATAAATAAAATGTTAAAAAAAAAAAAAAGAAATGCAAAGGAGCAATTTATGACACATTGATGAAATGTTAATAATTTTCCCTTACATGGTTACACCAGTTTTGGTCATCAGAATTTGGCTTGTGCAAGTCTGATAGGTAGGTGCTACACTACATGGACGTACTTTCACCCCTGGACTTCTTCTTTACTTTCTGTCATAACATACTTACTGTTCCAGGCATGGAGTTCCTAATTTCCTACTGGGTGTGTTTCTGTGGAATTTAAAAATAAATTTTGGGCCAAATAATCAATGTAGAAAGCACTGCATGTAGGGAAGCACTGGAGACTTCCTTTTGAAGAGTGAAGCATCCTTAGTTAAGTATGTAACCCTTCACCATCGTTCATTCTATGGTGGATTCATAGTTCAGCATATCTAATTAAAGTCAAGTATACTTGAGTGAAGGAGACTTGGCGTCATTAAAGATCTGTTTGTGAGAAAAATTAGCTTTAAAATGTTGAGAATAATGTTCTGGTTTATTAACCTGTCTTCTGTCTAAATTTTGTATTTGTTAGATCTTACATTTTAAAACTGCATTTTATTTTATTTTTATTTATTTTTTTAAAAGATTTTTATTTATTTATTTGACAGACAGAGATCACAAGTAGGCAGAGAGAGCGGGGAAGCAGGCTCCCTGCTCAGCAGAGAGCTGGATGCAGGGCTCGATCCCAGGACCCTGAGATCATGACCTGAGCTGAAGGCAGAGGCTTTAACCTACTGAGCCACCCAGGCACCCCTAAAACTGAATTTTAGCAAAGGTTTTACTTTTGCACTTTTTCACAGCTTACAAGATTTGAGTTGTGTAAAAAAAATCTTGGCAAATATATTTCGCTACAACTTTGAAATTTCTTTCTCTTTTTTAAACATTTTTTTTTTAAGATTTTATTTATTTATTTGACACAGAGAGATCACAAGTAGGCAGAGAGGCAGGCAGAGAGAGAGAGGAGGAAGCAGGCTCCCTGCTGAGCGGAGAGCCCAATGTGGGGCTCGATCCCGGGACCCTGGGATCATGACCTGAGCTGAAAGCAGAGGCTTAACCCACTGAGCCATCCAGGTGCCCCTTTTTTAAACATTTTTTATTTTGAAGTGATCTCTACACCCAACGTGGAGCTCGAACTCACAACCCCGAAGAGTTGCATTTACCACTGCCTGAGCCAGCCAGGCACTCATGCAGTTTTGAAATTTACATATTAATCAGTTTTCGTTGTTGAACAATATTATTGATTGCACACTCACCTGAACTTCATATGTTCTGGATGATTTAAAATAATGTTATTTTGTGTTTGCCTAACAAGGGTATAGCTCAGTAAAAACTGATCCAGTAGATACAGGTTCATGGCCAGAGAAAACCTTTGAAAATAGAGGATAAATATTTAGGAGTGGTACATATTTCTGTAGTTTGTAGGTGGTTAACATTTAATTAATTCAGCTTATTTTAACAAACTAATCAATTAGCCATCTATAATGTGCTGAACGTTAGGTTTGTAAAAGTAAGAAGACTTTGTCTTAGTTAGTGTCCTGATTTTTTTCACTGTTTTCCAATTTCTTTACATAGAATCCTTGAAGGCCAGAGTGCTTGTGATTTGTCCCAGATCATGGTGGTAGAGTTTCTGGTCTAGCATCAAGTTACTGCCTTTGTGATTTACATAATCTTGTGGTGAAACTTTTGGTATAGCTTTCTTTAATATAGCATCACATACTCAATTATTCAATTTGTGACTGGTTTTCCAGGTTAATAACATAGGCTAAGAAACCAACAGTTTTATTTATTTATTTAAGATTTTATTTATTTATTTGTCAGAGAGAAAGAGGACACAAGCAGGGGAAGCTGCAGGCAGAGGGAGAAGCAGGCTTCAGAGGGAGAAGCAGGCTTCACATTGAGCATGGAGCCCAGACATTGGTCTCCATCCCAGGACCCTGGGATCATGACCTGAGCCAAAGGCAGCCTCTTAATCTAATGAGCTACCTAGGCATCCCTCTTTATTTATTTTTGAAAAGATTTTTTTTTTAATTTTATTTATTTATTTGACAGACAGAGATCACAAGTAGGCAGAGAGGCAGGCAGAGAGGAGGAAGCAGGCTCCCTGCCAAGCAGAGAGCCCAATATGGGGCTTTATCCCAGGACATGGGATCATGACCTGAGCCAAAGGAAGAGGCTTTAACCCAATGAGCCACCCAGGCGCCCCGAAAAGATTTTTTATTTTATTTGAGAGAGAGAGAAAGCACTAGCAGGGTGGGGGAGGAGGGGAGGAGCAGAGGGAGAGGGAGAAGCAGATTGTCCGCAAGGCAGGGAGCCCCGATTGGGGGGAGGGGTTTAAGGGTGGGGGATGGCTCCATCTCAGGACCCCAGGATCTTGATCTGAGCAGAAGCCTGAAGCTTAACTGACTGAGCCACCCAGGCATCCCAACAGTTTTATTTTTAAACTCACTACTTTGTAAATATTTTTTGAGTAATTGTGGTAAAGATGTGCATATACAAGAAAAATGGGGTTATCATCCTGAAGGCATCCCTGGATTAGTAAGTATTTTTACATCATACTTCGTTAATATGTGCTTTGTATATATTACTTAGTTATACTTATTGGCTACTATTAGAAAGTTTAAGGTATTTTGGGATAAATGCATAAATCTTTGCACATTAGAAATTTTGTGTTAGGATGCCTGGGTGGCTCAGGCGGTTGGTTAAGCATCTGCCTTGGGCTCAGGGTCATGATCCCAGGGTCCTGGCATCAATTCCTGCATCGGGCTCCCTGCTCAGCTGGAAGCCTGCTTCTCCCTCCGCAACCCTGCCCACCCACCTTCCCACCCCTGCTCATGTGTGTGCTCATGCTGGCTCTCAAGAAAATTAAGTCTTTAAACAAAACAAAAGCCAGAAAATTTGTGTTAGAAAGTGGTGTTGGAATACAGAGTAAATTTAAATTTGATTCAAAGATTTATGACAGGGTTGTCCTCACACATAAGGATTATTTTTAAGTTTGATATTTGTAAATCAGGTACAGCCTGTATTTCTATAGTATGGAATAGCTCTGCTTTCATTGTTGTTGTTTTTTTTTTTTTAAGATTTTATTTATTTATTTGAGAGAGAGACAGTGAGAGAGAGCATGAGCGAGGAGAAGGTCAGAGAGAAGCAGACTCCCCGCGGAGCCGGGAGCCCGATGCGGGACTCGATCCCGGGACTCTAGGATCATGACCTGAGCCGAAGGCAGTCGTCCAACCATCTGAGCCACCCAGGCGTCCCTGCTTTCATTGTTTTAAAGCGTTTGGCTTACGTGCTAGGCTCTGTATTAAAATACTGAATGGTTTAAAGGTTTTTGCTCTTTATAAACACACATGTACTAGTCTGACCTTTCCCAATAGACAGACCCTTTTTTTACTTTCTGAAAATTAATGATGTTTAATACCAGAAATCCTTTTAAAGATTGTATTTATTTATTTGACAGAGAGCACAAGCAGGGGGAGCGTCAGGCAGAGGGAGAAGAAGGTTCCCCACTGAGCAAGGAGCCTGATGTAGGGCTCAATCCCAGGACCTGAGCTGAAGGCAGATGCTTAGCCGACTGAGCCACCCAGTGCCCCTAGATATCCAGTTTTATTTTTTATGATTGTAGTTGTTAAGATAAGTAGAAAAGTATGTAATAAGCAGGTTGATAGATGGAAAGCAGATATGAATTGGGGACTGAAACATTGTCACTATAAAATGTTTCAAATTTATTTAGACAGATTGGAGATTCTTTTGTCCTGAATGATTCTTTAAAAAAAACCTGCATAATTTGAACTTGGACATTGGTCTTTTATTAAATTCATAATGAGATTATACATAGAAAACATTTGAAAGCAGTTATCAGAATTATATATATATTTTAGATCTCTTGTCCCATTTGTAGAGGTGAGAAGAGCTTTGTAGCATAAACTGCCTCATTTTCTTTCATTAACCTGGTTTTGCTTAAGGGAAATTAGAAAAAACAAACAAACACTTAAAGCGCACCATATTATTGTCTTAGTTTGAAATGATTCTGTGCAAAAGGTTTTCAGGACCAAATTTCAAGACCAAATTTAAGGGATTTAACTTTGCATACTTGTGTGTACATGTGATTTTATTTAAAGCAAAAGGCAAAACTTCTTTCTTACACTCTGAGCATTTTTGCTTTTGCACCAGAATTTAGGTATTTGGTGTTTAGGAGTATTTAATTTGATTTTTACCTACCAAATTGGGTATTTGGTAACCAATAAACTTTGTATAAATTTTGCTCAAGAAGAGAACTTATATGGAAGGAATTGTGTTAGTTAATTACCAATTGTGTTTCATTTTATAGAGGGCTACTGAACCAAGCCAGGCGATATGCCATTGCTATTGAGAAAAGGAATTATCTTCAAGAGGAGCCTGCTTCTTCTCATAGAAGGACTGCCAGTCAGTTTGACTGGGCTCTAATGAGACTGGATAATTCTGTCCGAAGAACTGGCCGCATCCCAAAGACTCTTCTACAAAAAGTCTTTGACAATACCTGTAACTCAGGTATTTGAAAATTTTCTGTACAAAAAGTTGAATGTCTTAATAAATACCTGTTTGGGGGCAGGCTCACTGTAGAACACATTATTTGATATTTTCAATTTTGTTTGTTATTCTTTTGATCATCACGATTTTATGTTATGATTGTGATCTTTTCAACTCATCAAGGCAAAGTTTTTGAGTAAAGCATTTTGTTTTATATGTTTATTTCAAAATCAGCAACTAAAAATGGGTCTTTCTCCTTTCCCCAGTTTATAAGAGAGTCACTTTCAGTGGTAAATTGTCTGGGCAGTTATCGTTTTTCTTACCTTCCATTGTATAGTGTCCACTTTTTTTTTTTTTTTTAAAGATTTTATTTATTTATTTGACAGAGTGAGATCACAAGTGGGCAGAGAGGCAGGCAGAGAGAGAGAGGGAAGCAGGCTCCCCGCTGAGCAGAGAGCCCGATGTGGGGCTTGATCCCAGGACCCTGAGATCATGACCTGAGCCGAAGGCAGAGGCTTAACCCACTGAGCCACTCAGGCGCCCCTAGTGTCCGCTTTCTCTAAGATGTTATGTATGATAGATTTCCAGAAAGACTGGTAATCCTTACTTCCCTTTCATTTTCACTTAGTTTTACAATCTATTTGAGCCACTTACCCTGATAATCCAGTAGAAGCTTGTGGACCTTCTTACCGCCCTCCCCCCACAAGCCCACATGCAAACAAACACACTCATAATTTTGCATCTAGTTATACAACATGCACCAGCTTCCTAAAGCCCATCTGGATTTCATTCACATTACGAAGCTGTGGAATCTAATGATGAAGGGTATCAAAGGAAGTTATCAGTTCTAATTATGTGCACTTAAAGGCTATTGTATTATTTTCTGTTTTTGATTTATTCAGTTGTATGACTATTACTGTAGTTACATTTAGATCTCCTCAAAAAGAAGTCTCCCAAATCCTCAGCCTTTATCCCCTAACCCCTCATCCCTTCTAGGCTTAGGCGACAACTAATGTACTTTGTGGACTTGCAGATTTGCTTATTATGGATACTTTATTTAAATGGAATCATACAGTAAGTGGTTTATTTTTTGTTTGGTTTGGTTTAAAAGTCAGCTTTCAGGACCACGTTAGATACATGGAAAAAGGGAGAAGGAAGTAATTGATTATAAACCTAAATTTGGTATTGATGAGTTTTAACTGTGCTGCATTTTACTGTTTTCTTAAGATCTAAGAAGCTTAGCCTTTGAATTGCAGTAAGCACTGCTTATAAATTCAGTTCTGGGTATTTTTATATGGCATAGAGTCTTGCAGATTACATAGATTCCTAATCTTAGCTTCCCTTAGAAAACAAACTAATTTTAAAAACATAACTTTTAGTAACATTGTAAATGATACTGGTAGATTTGGGTAAGGTTTTTTCCCAGCTTGTGGGTACTTTTAATACTGTCTGAGGCAGGAGATTTTTGAATATTTACAGATTTTGGTTTATGTTTTGATATTTATCTGTATGGTACTGCTACTGCGCTAAATATTATCTGTTCTCTTTTTTCATAGGTAGCCCAGGTGGTAATCAAGCCTTGCTTCTCTTGCGCAGCTGTGGTTCTCTCTTGCCTGAACTACAGCTGTCAGAGAGAACAGAATTTGCTCATAGGATATGGGACAAACTTCAGAAATTGGGTATGATTGTTTAAAAATATATGTATATGTAAAAGATGTAGTTTGTTTTTTTTTTCTTTTGGTAAATAATTTCTTTACATAAATGTTCTAATTCGATTTTATGGAAGAGCTACTTGGTGATATTTATTTGGTGAGTTATAGTGACATCTAGGGGCATTAAGAATAAAATAATTTACTAATGTAGCATTGTTTGTCAGCTATACTCAAATGAAAAAAATGAAATAATTTTCATACAATTTTTACTCTTTATGGTAAGTTAAAAAAGAACCAAAAAAAAAGGGCAGTTGGTTTGTCAAAGTTAGGAATGCACATATCATTTGACCAAGCAGTTCCATTTGTTAGAATATAGTACAGATATACTCAAACGTGCAAAAGGATATCCTTTGTTGTAGCTTGTTTGTAATAGTAAGAAATTGGAACCAACTCTAGGGTGTCTTGCTAGGATTGGTTAAATAAATTATGGTGGGTTTATGAAATGGAATACTGTGCAACTTGTTAAAAAAAAGGAGTTCTTCTATACTAATGTGGGTGTTCTCCACAATATAAACAAAAATTAAGGTGCCTTTAGAATTTTGAGCTGTGAACATTGTATCTGTTCAGAAAATAACATAATTTATCTTTTTTTTTTCATTAATATATAGTGTATTATTTGCTTCAGGGGTATGGGTCTGTGACTTATCAGTCTTAAACCATTCACAGTGCTCACCATAGCACTCCATATGCTCACCATAGCTCACCATAACCTCCCTAGTGTCCATAACCCACCTCCCAGCAACCCTCAGGGAAAATAACATAATTAAAAAGACCATTAGATAAGATCCAGTGTTTAATCCTCATTTTTAAAAATCTTAACAAAAAGGGGCACCTGGGTGACTCAGTTTGTTGAATGTCCAACTCCTGATCTCAGCTCAGGTCCTGATCCTGGGGTTGTGAGTTTGAGCCTTGCACTGGGCTCATGTAGCACATGGAGCCCACTTAATAAAAAAAAAAAAAGAAGTCTTAGTCTTAACAAAGAATAGAAGGATGCTTCTTTAACATGTTGAAATTTAAAGCCAACAATATCATGTGTGATGGCAATGAAATAAGACAGGAAACAATCCTAAAAATTACTGTTTTTTATTTTATTTATTTATTTTTGAAATTACTTTTTGGTTTTTTGTTTTGTTTTGCTTTTTAAAGATTTTATTTATTATTTATTTGACAGAGATCACAAGTAGGCAGAGAGGCAGGCAGAGAGAGAGGAAGGGAAGCAGGCTCCCCGCTGAGCAGAGAGCCTGATGCAAGGCTCGATCCCAGGACCCTGGGATCATGACATGAGCTGAAGGCAGAGGCTTTAACCCAGTGAGCCACCCAGGTGCCCAGAAATTACTGTTTTTTAGATGATGTGCTTATTTATCTGCAAAATCCCAGAAAATCAATTTATAATAAAGTAATATGAAATATTAAATGTTTAATAATCTATTGATTTTCCTAGTTAGAAAGCAGAACACATAAATTTATATTATGTGACATACCTAGTCATAAATATGTAAAATGTCTAGGAATATCCTTCAACAAACATGTTGCACATCTATGGAAAGGTCTACAGAGTAAACACAGACTCACCTCAGTTCTGAATTCATCTAGAATTAATCTTGATGACGTTTGTTTTCTAAGAGTTTTTAAAAGAAAAGGTGAATATTGGACTTCAGAATGGGAAAGAGTTTTCTCAGTAAAAGAGCAGCAGAAAAGTTGAAGATAAAGAATTGATTTCATAAAAAGAAATTTCCACGTGTCAATAAGTCATGTAACTTAAAAACACATGTGGAACTGGGAGAAATATTTGTGAAATATATGTACCTTCCTTCACCTTTAGAGCTGTAGCCAACCATTATTAGAGTTCAACTTGAATTGATGATGTTTTAGAAGTTTCCAGACACTTTATGGTAACCATGTTGTGTAATCTTATTGCAGATGTTGAGTTGCACTTGGTTCCCCTTAAAGCCCTATATAACCCATTACAATGGTTAACAGATTGGTACTCAGGGCAGACCACCTGCATTCAAGTCTGTGGTCACTTTCAAAGCCATGTTGCATTGGGCAAGTAGAAGAGTCAGTTTTCCTCATCTATAAGATTGGGGATGAGAGAAACTGTCTAAAAACTGTTGTGAGGAGGAACTGGGACTGGATCTAGATGCAGAGCACTTAGCACAGTTCCTGGAACATAGTAAACACTCTACATGTCTAGTAAGATAAACATTAATTTAATAGAATAGATCTCTGCTGTCTAGAATCTCAAACTGACACCAGATACTTACCACAGGCCTGTGGTGCTACTGGCAGTTAAGTAAAGATACAAAATTTAATTCATACAAACTTAGTAAAACATATTGTCATCATGATGACATAATGTCATCAGTGGATAGAGGAAGGCTGAATGGTAACCTTGATTGATGGGGCCTTTGGCAAGATGGACCCGGAAAGAAAACAAAGGGTTTTGGAATAGGGGTAAATTAACAATAGCAGACCAGTAATGGTGTTCAGCAACTGGAACTGGAGCCTTCAAAGAAACACTTTGAGTAAATAAGCAAAGTTGATAGTACCGCCCTACCTGTGTAAAACAACTACAAGACATAGTCTATCTTGGTGTGTCTGTACTGTGGCAAGAACTGCTTTCTGTCGAAAAATCTTTCAGTCACTTTAAACACAGAGGTATTGTCAACATTTTCCAACAGGAAGGGAATACTGTGTTTCATAAGTAAGAGACCTCTTAACATCTGAATAAGCAGTTACTTATAACTGTACAGTAATTCAATTAGTTACTGTCTTAAATGCTTAGCTTTCTGTGTTCTGACAGGATTTCTGTATAGATGGGACTAAGTATGGGGTGAAATGCTGAAGTGATCATTTTACCCTTTTTGTTGAATTTTAAGTATGTATATTTTAGTTGTGATAAAGGGTGTGATTTTGGGTACTTTTCTAAAAATTTGATTTAAATTTTATTTGTAGGTACTGTGTATGATGTAAGTCACTACAATGCTTTACTTAAAGTCTATCTTCAAAATGAATATAAATTTTCACCAACTGACTTCTTGGCAAAAATGGAGGAAGCAAACATTCAACCAAATCGAGTAGGTAGTTGCTATTTTAAATGTTCATTGGTTACGGCACTTTTTTTTTTTTTTTTTTTTTAAATCCCAGGAAAGAAATAGTATTTAAAAAATATTAACTGGCCCATTTCATTGACAGGTGACATATCAGAGGTTGATTGCTGCGTATTGTAATGTGGGAGATATTGAAGGTGCCAGGTATGGAGCTCTATAAATATGTTTAAGCAAACACATTTGTAAATCTTGTAAGCCTAGAATATATTCACTATATTCACTCCTTTTTTTTTTTTAATTTAGTTTCTTCTTAGGGAAATTACTTCAGAAGTATTTTATTTTATTTTATTTTATTTTTTTTAATTTTTTATAAACATATAATATATTTTTATCCCCAGGGGTACAGGTCTGTGAATCGCCAGGTTTACACACTTCACAGCACTCACCATAGCACATACCCTCCCCAATGTCCATAACCCCACCCCCCCTCCTAACCCCAGAAGTATTTTAATCTAGCAAATTTGGTAATATGACTTCGATAAAATATAAAATTGTGTAGGAGGAGAAAGACAAGTGAATATTGCTATTTTAATTAAAAATTTGATTACCAGAGCAGAGGTTTAAAGATGCTGAGGTGTATAGAGTTAGCTTTAGTCTTCGTAAATTGGCATCTTCTAAAGGAAATGTCCTTAGCCATTTAAACTGTATTCATTTATAAAACTGACAATATTCTCTCTTTCTTGTTGATTCATATAAAATCAGTTGTGACATTTATTTCTTTGTGTAAAAATTACTGCTACTTTTGGATGGAGGTTTTAGGAAAGAAAGGATAAATTGAAATGTATAATTCTGTTTTAATTAAATGGATTTTATTAAACTCTATGCTTTTTTTTAATATAATTTTTTTTTTAAATTTTATAAACATATAATGTATTATTAGCCCCAGGGGTACAGGTCTATGAATCGCCTAAACTCTATGCTTTTTAAGGTTAATTAGTAGTATAGAAGAAATAATCAGGCTTTAAAAACTTACCTGCTATTTTTACCAAGAGTAGTTCAAGTTATATAATTTGATATAATGGAAATAATTTCAGGGAATGAGATCTTATGTACTTATTTTGTAAAAAGTGGTTTTGAGGTATATTTCCAAGGAATATTTTCATTTCTCTTTTATTGCAGCAAGATTCTTGGATTCATGAAAACTAAGGATCTGCCCGTCACGGAGGCAGTTTTCAGTGCCCTTGTTACAGGGCATGCAAGAGCCGGGTAATGTTCAACCTAAGGTTTTATTCTCAAGCAAGGTTTAAATTAGAATAATTTTAGAAGATCCTTGAGCCGTGTTTATCTACTCCCTCAAAAATTTTGAGTGTGTAAGATAGAACATGCAACTTTTAAATGACTTATTAAATACAACTTTGATTTAAGAAAATTTCAACTTTAAAAATTGGGCCAGATCCAAAGTAACTGACTTTGTAAAGTCAGTTCTCTTATACAGCTCTCTTGATACCGTGGAAAACAATTTCATTTTTGAAGGATAATTTCCTAAATGTTATTCTTCTTAGAAAAGTAAATTTGAGTCATAGCATACTTGATTAAAAAAGGACACGTTAATTTAAGGTCTATGTGATTATTATGCAGTTTGGTTTTTCTTTTGAAAAGTTGCCTGTTAGACTTTGAGGTGTTTTTTATTTTTGTTATTTCAGAGACCTATAACCATTTTAGTATGTACTTGCCCTTTTCTGATGTCCTTTGCTAACTCATCTCAGTGGTTCATAAGAATTTTTAATAAGAATAGGGTAGTATATTTTAGGTTGAATTATAATATTACATTGGGGAGTATTGTAGTAATCTATCCTCTATTCTTTGAATAACTTCCAGAGATATAGAGAATGCAGAAAATATTTTCACAGTGATGAAAGAGGCTGGAATTGAGCCTGGTCCAGACACATACCTAGCATTATTGAATGCATATGCTGAAAAGGGTGACATTGACCGTGTAAAGCAGGTATGACTTATGTCATATAAATAAAAATACTTAAAATCATTTGTATAAAAAATAAAATCATTGATGTAAACTTGTGTTCCATTTTGCATGAAGCAGAAAAGTATAGTTTCTATCTATTTTTAAAGGTATTTCTTATAGACACTAGTATTGAAGGAGAATTTTTATAGTGTGGTACCTTGGTGTTGATTCAACAGTTATTGCTGAAATATAATATTTTCTGCTTTATAAGAGAAGTCCTAAACCTTTAGATGGTATATGTTCCTGATTTTTAAAATCTTGGTATTTTAATTTATTTGGCTTTAATGAAAAAATACTGGTTTCTAACTTACTCTTCTAATTTCTGGAACTGCCTACAGACTCTGGAGAAGGTGGAGAAGTCTGATCTTTACCTTATGGACCGTGATTTATTGCAAATTATTTTTAGTTTCAGTAAAGCTGGGTATTCTCAACATGTCCCAGAAATTTTGGAAAAAATTACATACGAAAGAAGATATATTCCAGGTAGTTACTAAAAATTTATTTTCATTATTTTTCTAAAAATCTGAATTATAGTTCTTTAATATCAGGGTATTGTACATGAACATAGGACTCTTTTAAAAGTCAGCTTAATAAGCTAAATAGCTTGAGTTAATGAGCACGTCAGAATGTTTTGATTTGGAAGTGTTCCTTTCCTTTTTTTTAAGATTTTATTTGACAAAGAGAGAACACAAGCAGGGGAGCAGAAGGCAAAGGGAGTGGGAGAAGCAGGCTCTCGGCTGAGGAGGGAGCCTAATGGGGGACTCGATCCCAGGACCCTGGGATCATGACCCGAGCTGAAGGCAGACATTTAACCAGCTGAGCCACCCAGGCACCCCTGGAAGTATTTCACTATTATTTAGGCAGATAGTCCTTTTGGTGTTTGTACTTTATAAGTTTGTCTTTCGTAGTGATTGCAGTATAAAAATATTATTCAGTTCAGTAACAGAAAATGTCTTTGTTCTCTTCCCAGATGCAATGAACCTCATTTTGCTTTTAGTCACTGAGAAATTGGAAGATACAGCATTCCAAATTTTATTAGCATGTCCTGTATCAAGGGAAGGCAGTCTGAGTGATTTTGGCAGTTTCTTTTTGCGACACTGCGTGACTATGGATACGGTATTCTGTCTGTTTTTACTTTGTAGACAGTGTAATAGGCAGCGAAATAAGAGTCTACAACATGTAAGAACGTATTATGAGATTAGACCAATTATAAGCATTATGAAAACTTTGTTTCTGTGTGTAAGTTGATGAGGTAGAAAGAGGATGAGAGGTTCAAATTTTTCATCCCAGGAGTGGCAGAATGTTTGCAGAAGGTCAGATGGTAGGACATTTGTGGATCCAGCTGATGTGGTGCCTTTTTTTCCTAGCCTGCAGAGAAGCTGAAAGACTACTGCAAGAAGTTAAAGGAGTCCCAGATGCACACATCTCCTTTGCAGTTCACACTTCAGAGCGCTTTACTAGCCGATAAAACTGGTACTATATTCTCATCATTAAAACTGACACAAAAAAGTTTTGCTGAGATAGCTATGTTATATTTTATGGTATCTCTTGCAGATTTGGCAAAAGCTCTGATGAAGGCTCTGAAGGAAGAAGGTTTTCCTGTCAGAACTCATTATTTCTGGCCATTGCTAGTTGGACGTCAGAAGGAGAAAGATGTTCAAGGTTAGGTTTTGCCTTTCACAGATTTGTAGTGGTTCAGAGGTCCAGAATAGGTTTCTACACACATCTAGTTGAAGTCTTTGGGAAGGCAAACTTATTTCTGAGTAGTAGATCTTCTGAGAAAATAGAATTGATTTAAATCACAGTCAGGAATCACATAAGCATTTTTTTTTTTTTTGAAGATTTTATTTATTTATTTAACAGAGAGAGAGAGATCACAAGGAGGCAGAGAGGCAGGCGGAGAGAGAGGGGGAAGCAAGCTCCCCACCGAGCAGAAAGTCCAATGCAGGGTTCGATCCCAGGCCCCCGAGATCATGACCTGAGCTGAAGGCAGAGGCTTAACCCGCTGAGCCACCCAGGCGCCCCTCACATAAGCATTTTTAAAAACATAGTGGATTTCTTTCATCCTGATTTCACTTCTGACTTATCTCTGATCTTGATATTCAAACTTGTGGGTGTAGTTTTAAGAAGTTCGTTATTTTTAAATTTTTCAAAAACTCTTTAGTTCTTGATTTTGCATATACCGTTTGAAATTAGTTCGTCTAGCCTTATTCAAGATAAAGTTATGCATAATCAAGCCATTTTCTTTGTGGACCAGTCTCCTTAACTGAGCTGACTTACAATAATAGGAAAGACAGCAAAACTTTTATTGTAAAATGAGTGCTCATGACCTGACAGCCTGCTGATTGAAGGACAGAAATGTTCAATCTTTCAGGTACTTAAGAACGTTTAAGCATTTAGCATACTTTCCCCTTGTACACATGGGATGCCTATAGGATATGAATAAGAATTGAACAAATATTAAATTTTAGAGTACAGTATCTAATTCTTTGGTTTGCATTATTGGTAATTCAGAAAGAGTAGTCTCATAAAAAGATGCTTTTAACAGAAGTACTTCCCCCTTGGGGAAACAAAAAATGGTCTTTTTCATTTTATCTCGCAATATAATGTGCTTTAGAATGAGATGCAGAGTTGTTAGTATGACATTGGGTGACAAACAAAATGCACAAACAACAAAAAAAGTGCTTTTAGCAGACTTTCATGTTGCAATTTTATTTTAAATATATAGTCGTCTCCTAGTCTAAAGGAAATAGTGAAACAAGTATTCCCTAATTGTTTCTGGCTATAAAAGTCTCAAAATCCTTTTTAGAAAAATCTTTGTGAAAACAATATGCTAGTCGATTAACTCTTTGCTTATCTTCTAGTTCTTAAAGCTCCAAGAAGTAACCTTTAACCTAGTATTTTTGAACCAGAGAAAGTTTACATCATTCCATGAAAATCTTTGGGCATATTGGTATTGTCCATTTTTACACAGATAAGAAAATACTTTCGAAAACACCCCCTGTTGAAATATTTGTCTGTTCATCAGGAAAATTTGCTTTCTTCAACCTTACGACTATATCTAGACTTCAACTGGTTACCACATTTTTTAGCAACTTAGTAAACATGAAAGAATTCAGGTAATTTCTTCTGATAGTTGTAGCTGGAACTAATAGACAAGTGGGCTTTATTTTCAATCCATCCTTTCTTGGAATCTTATCATTTAGATTTCAAGAGTGCTTTGTTGAAAGCTCACTTCATATTAATGAAACAACTGAGAGGGGCAGAGAGATTTGATGACCAACCTTCCGTTCCACACTTAGCTCTCAGTTGTGCTGGGATTAGAACTGAGGATTTCTGTTCTCTTAGACACTTTTTTAAAATACCGTAACACCCCCACATTAAACATTTTTAAGTGTTATGCTGTATTTATTTTATAAAAAGTCTTAACTAGTATAAGTTAGATGCCGGTTTTTGCATTAAGGACATTTAAAAAAGTCCTGTCAAGTTTTTTAATCAGGGAAGGTTTTATCTGGAAAAATATAAAAACTGAGAAAGGTACAAGACAGTGTCAGTTGTGTTGTAGTTTTTGAAAACGAGTTTCTCCTTTGCAGGAGGCCCAGAAATATAGTTAAGTGTGTATTCTGCAATTTCCCTTCATGTAATAAGAAAATGGTTCTACATGTTCTATCAGGTTTCTTTAGGGTAAGGTAAGAAGGTCATGTTTTTTATTAGTGCAATGAGTTTTTTCTTCATCCGGGAAAAATCCTATGTAAACTGGTAGAAAGAACAGAAGAAAATTAATGACTGCCGTGATGGAGCTTGTAGAGGAGTGTTTCTCGTAAGGACTACATAAAACCCTTTGGGAAATCAGAGACAGGTATTTAGAGGTCAGATCAAACTGAACCAAGAGTTTTCAGCAACATTGTTGATAGCATACTGAGTTCTCGAACAGTTCAGCCATCACCAGCCCCTAAGAACGATTCTCTGAGCGACTTCCCCATGGCTTACTAGTATTTTTCTCGGGGGCACAAATGGGAAAGTCACCACTTACAGTTTTAGCAGATTGGCCCAAATGAGAGGAAATAACCCAGAATGATTGAGGATTTACATCTTTGGGTATATTTGGAAAACACAAAAATCAGAGTATGGAAGGGGTAAAATATAGAAGGAAGGACCAATATGAAAGCTTAAATGCCAGTTGAGTAAAGGGGTTGAATAGAGACTACTTCTCCAAAATAAAGAAATCGCCTCTAGTAGAGTGGGTGCCCTGGGTAGAGTCTAAAGTCATGTGGAGTGAACAGTTACAGTTGGTGAAAATTGTTCAGGTAAACCATTTATCTTTCCTAAAAGTTTGAATTTTTTCAGTTCTTTTTTTTTTTCTTAAAGATTTTATTTATTTGACAGAGAGAGAGAGATCACAAGTAGGCAGAGAGACAAGGCAGGGTTGGGTGGGGGGGAATGCAGACTCCCCGCTGAGCAGACAGCCTGATGTGGGGCTCAATCCCAGGACCCTGAGATCATGACCTGAGCTGAATTGAAGGCAGAGGCTTAACCCACTGAGCCACCCAGGTGCCCCAGTTTTTTCAGTTCTTATAAAACTTTCTGAATGGAGACTTTCCTCTAGATTGATAAACTTTGTCATGACTGTCTTTGAAATACTTCTATTAGATTGGCTTAGTCTTAGTTTATGTTTTCTACGTTCACAGAAGTTTGGGATCCATGTTTATATTTAAGTTAATATATGATTATTTTAGTCTTCTTTCTTTAAAAAGAAACACAAATTGTATTTTTTAGGAGGAGGTAAGTATGTGAGATCAATCACGTTTTTTCTCTTTGTTGATAAATGTTTCTGTCTGCCTATGACTCAGTCAATTCTTGAAGTAAATATCTTTGTATGCTCCCTCAGAATGCCTGAGGGAGTGACTGAACTTACTGGATTAGAAGGTGTGGACCCAAGGTTTTCCTAAACCAGCTTTAGCTTCAGTTAGAAAAAGACATAAGTTAAAAATGCTGGCAGTACAGGTCATCTAAATGAACAGAATGCACTCCTCCCTTTAATACACATCATTGGAAAAATGATGAATTAAGAGAATAAAATGTATTTGAAGCATAAATATTGGGGTGAAGTGTTTTGTACAGAAATAGGACTCTTCTATTTACAATCAATTTGTTGGCCTATTTTCAAACATTAGAAAATCGAATATGTATTTACCTTACTATGCTACATTTATTCTCTGTATCATCTAAGGAAATATAAAAAATTACTAGGGTACTTTAAGACAGCTAAGATATTAAATCATTATTGTTATTATTAACATTTATTTAGTATTTTCAGGGTTTCACACATGTTTTCCTTTAAATGATGACCCCGAGAGCTAAGTAGAGAGATTTACTGTCATCATATATTATGGACAAGAAGCTGCTAAAAACCAGTTTTTGGTGGCATATTAAGGACTTGACCCCAGGTTCTTATTCCAGGAAAAAGCAGAGGTTTTTGCATATTTTGTGGTGTTACAGCACCTGCCAGCAGCTATGAGACTTGGTTTCTTATTCAAGGTATGCCTTTGGTCTTGGAGCACTCACTTTAACACTTTTGTTAAAATAAAGATTGTTTGACTCCAAAGACCTTCCTGGCTTTATTTATTACATAGAGAAGTATATCACCCCAGTAGACTGACTTGAAAGCCTTGTTAATACAGTTGACCCCTATACAACACAGGTTTGAACTGCCCAGGTCCTCTTATACACGGAATTTTTTTGTTTCTTTTGGGATGAATACAGTACTGTAAATATTCTCTTCCTTACAGTTTTCTTTTCCTTTTTTTTTTTAAGATTTTATTTGTTATTTTAATTTATATATTATATTTATTATTTATTTATTATTTATTTGACAGAGATCACAAGTTGGCAGAGAGGCAGGCAGAGAGAGAGGAGGAAGCAGGCTCCCCACTGAGCAGAGAACCCAATGTGGGACTCGATCCCAGGACCTTGAGATCATGACCTGAGCCGAAGGCAGAGGCTTTAACCCACTGAGCCACCCAGGCGCCCCTATAGTTTTCTTAATAACATTTTTTAAATCTAGTTTACTTTAAGAATACAGTATATAATACATAAAACATACAAAATATGTGCTAATCGACTGTGTTATTGGTCTGGCTTCTGGTTAACAGTAGGCTATTAGTAGGTGAGTTTTTAGGGGGTCAGAATTTACATGCAGTTTTTCTATTGCACTGGAGCTGGCACTCCTAATCCCTGTTTGTTCAAGAGTTAGTTGTTGATACTGATCAAAACTAAGGTGGTACTACTATTCTTTTTGTTCAGTATGTTCTGTTTTTCCTCTTGTCCTCAGTCTTTGTCTAGGCCTAGACCACAAGAATTTCTGCCTGTGGGTAATATTTATAATTGTTGGTACTTTGTTTCTTCCCTTCACTAGGCCTAGACCCTTATAGGTCAGAAAATTGTTCCATTCATTGAGTGAGTTGACACACGTTGATTTTGCTTAATCTAACATGGGTGGCAGTTAGGAAGGATTAAGCCAAATATTGTGTGTGTGTGTTTAAGATTTTATTTATTTATTTGACAGAGAGAGCAAGAGAGGGAACACAAACAAGGGCAGTGGGAGAGGGAGAAGCCGGGTTCCTTCTAAGCAGGGAGCCTGATGCTGGGCTCCATCCTGGCACCCCGGGATCATGACCTGAGCCAAAGGCGGATGCTTAATGACTGAGCCACGCAGGCGCCCCAAGCCAGGTGTTGTTTGATAAAGTATCTAGACGGCACATTTCTGCCATATTGCTATTTCAGATGTGTAAGCTAAGAAATTATGGCTCAGAAAGGTGACATTACTTGTTCACATTTGCATTGCCATTAAGTGCTAGAACAGGGTTGAAAGCTAGGTCTCATTAAACTTTGAGCTTTTTTTTTTTTTAAATTTTTAAAATTTTATTTATTTACTTATGTTTTGGTTATTTCACCAGAGAGTCTTACCAGAAACATAGCTACTTACTTTATACTATGGTCATGAAAGCAGTCATTATTGGTGAGGAAGGACATTGAGGATATTAGATTAAACACAAGTCTATTACAGGCCATTGAAAAGCAACTACCTATATGCCCTCCTCTCAAGTACTTAGTAATCTTTGCGTATGAAGAAGAGTGCAGTCTGATTTGTCATTTTTTATGGTAGTTACCCATGTTATTACTAGTAATTTTTAGTGAATTGTTAGAAGAATACTTCTACTAAGTTTTGCTTTCAAGTATTCTTAGGCTTGTTGGACTAACTTTAAATGCATATTCTCCTAAATTTGTCAATAAACATGTGCTTTGTCTTTTGAGGGTTTTTTTTTCCCTGTATAAATATCTTAAGAAATATATTTAAACATCTAAGCTCTTGAAGACCCATTAGGTGATTTTAAATATAATAAACTGTTTAACCTGAATAATAATCTGAATTTTATCTTAAAAAATGTGCAGATATTCATAACGTAGTCACACTTGCCTCTGTATTTCTGTATGCAGCGGGAATTTTACAATCAAGTATTTGTACTGGAGCTCATTATGTAACAAGTTTATAGAAATATAATTTTTCTGTGGGGGATATGATAGGGTAAAAACAGGGACTTCCAGGAGGAAGCTTTGGGGTTTTTTGTTTTTGTTTTTAAGATTTTATTTATTTGAGTCCCCGCTCATCCTGCCCTCTGCAGCATTTATTGGGTCCAGTTTTCTTGTGTCAGAAAATCCATCACTGCTCTGTAATAGCAATGATGTTTTATGGCCTCTGTTCATTTGGGAGACAGAGCATGAGGCATTTTGCTTAATTATTTTAGACTTTCTTATGGCTGTCATTTCTAGAATATTTCCTTAGCACTTGTTACTTAATTAATAGATGAAGAAAGGAGGAATTAATTTTTTTTTCATTTATTGTATTTCCCACTTTTGTTGCTTTTTTGCTTTCTTTTTTAGACAAAATGAGTAGTTTTTCGTACGTTGTGATTCAGAAAGTAAATGAACTGAACTTTCTGATCTTTTGTTCATTCCAAGTGCTTCATCTGTGTGCTTCTGAATTTAATCTTATAGGCGTAATTGAAGTTCTCAAAGCAATGCGTGCAATGGGAGTAAGTCCTGATCAAGAGACATATATAAATTATGTGTTTCCATCCTTTGATAGTGTGAGGTCAGCTCGTGCTGTTTTGCAGGTAAGTATAACCAGGTGTGGTTTTAATTTCATAATTAAAGAGAGTTCTTTCCTCTTTCATTAGTAGTAACCAAAAAAAAGTCGTTAAGCTTACTAAAAAATGGTCATTGTCTATATAGAATTTTCTAAAGCTTTGTAAAAATACTGGTTAGTGTGAAGTCTATAGTGGTTAAACTTAAAAAACTTTTAAAAGGTAAAGCAGCATTTCTTGTGTGTTGAAAGATGATAGGCCAATATCGGGGGAAAATGTAAATAAAACAATAGATGTTGCTTAATCCCACTTTACCGTGTAACTGCAGTTTTCATTTTTTTGTCTTTACTTTTCACTTGTATATGAATTTTCATAATATACTCTTAGTATATGTACTACTCATTTTTTTTTAAATACTCTTGTTTGACTTCCAAGGCATTATTTTCCTACCCAGCATTTCCTGTTCCCATCAGAATAGGCAAGGCATTTATGAAGGGTCACAGGAAGAAACTGACTTGGAGCGTGCATTGGATCAGCAAGGGTTGTACTTTCCGCTTGGAAAGCAAAATGCTATACAATTAGGAGCAACGTGGCAGAGCACCAAACACTTTTAATAAGAACTACTTTGTTCAAAAGATCTATTTCCTAGGTGGTTATTCACATAATGCCTAGATTTTTCTAATATTTTTGGAGTGTTCTTTTCTTTCATTGAAATAATTACATAATTACAATCCTCTTAAAGGTAGAGTATATGTCTTGAGTGTCTTTTACTTCTCTTCCCTAAGTACTTAAGAGTATTTTGAGCCTGTGCTATACATATTTTACTGTTAAAAATTATATTTAAAAGAGTAATTTTCCCACATATTCTTATTTCCCCAAAACCTGCTTTTTTTCACTTGGCACTTCCTGTTACAGTATGTAATTCCACCAATTATTTTTTATGGTTGCATGCTGTTTTATGGATATACCATAATTTATTTTTATTTATTGCTTACTATTGATTGGGTGGTTTTAAATATTGAGCTATTATACAGTGCTTCAGTAAATGTGTTAGAACTGAATTTTGGCTCAGAAACTTAAGTTATTAAAGAAGTGATGATGTTGGGACATGTGATTAACCATTTGGAGTTTAATAAAATTAAAATTGATCTTTACCTCACTGTATATCCCAAAGTATCACTTTAGATCAGTGCACTGTTTTGTTGTGAATGAGAGATTTGTTCTAGTGCCTTCAATAGTAAACTTCCTAGAGGGAAGGCGTTCTAAGGGTAACATATTATCTGAATTTGAAGATAAGCATTTAATTTGGAATGTTGGAACTCCATCTTACAGTTTTTGCTAAAGTTCTGTTATTCAGTTTACATATTGTTCTAGAAAATTAGTTTTTTTTAAAAGGACAGATTATCAAAGAATGTGATATAAAGAAATGGGAAAGCGGGTAATTTGGCATATCAGGATATTTTTAGCTGAGGTGTATTATCACTGAAATATGCTTTATCCCTAGGAAAATGGATGTCTACATGAAAGTAATGTATTTTCACAAGCTGAATTGAGAAGTGAAGCAATTAATGGGAACTTAGCCTTTATTTTATCATTTTGTAAGTATGAAACATTAGCAGTAAACCTGACAGGTATTGATTTCAGTTACTACTAAGGGCATACAGGGTAGTTCATGCCCTCGACACCTACCAGGGAAGATCAAGGTAACTTTATGTGTTTTTTATATATTTTGCTTAAGTTAGACTGTTAAGACTGTTGATGAGTTGAACTTGTGGATAATTTGGAAATAATTTTAAAGTTAAAAAGACCTAACTAAAAGTCAATTTAGCCGCTGATTATGGGACGTAGAACGGGTCTTTTTGTTTCAGTTTCATGAAATGGGGATAGTTACTTATCTACCTTGTGGGAGTCCTTGTGGAAAAAAAAAAACAAAACCATTTGAGCTATTGTTTCTGAAAGTGTTTTCTAAACTAATTCCTATTATAGCCATTGTTAAATGAAGTCCATATCCTAGTCCTCATTAACCAAAACATAGCAGATATTTACTAAACACTTGCAAATGCTATGGTGCTTTATAGTACTCATCACGTGTCAGTAAAATTACCTACATTGATAGATGAAGACGGGCAGAGAGAGGTTAAATGATTTGGTCAAGGTTAGTGATTGAGTGAGAACTGAAGTCTTCTAATTTTAACCTTATTGTTCCACCCTACGATAGTTTACTAAATAAGACATTTCTTAAAGTCTTCATCTTTGAATACATCTATAACATTACTTGACCGTTTTTCTAATTTTGTGAAAAAGATGTCATTTAAAAACAAAACACACAAACATCAGTTTCCAAACTCCTAAAATGTTAGCAGTTAAGCTCAGATTAATGTGTACTCAAATTGTATAGGTGGAAGCATTGTAAAAACCCTATTATTGGTATTTAAAATGGTTCATCTTAATATTGAAAGGGCGAAGTGTTCAGTCTGAAAAATGGTGACTGTTAGAGGTTACAGTTTTTTGAGTTAAAGGTTGGGTTTTAATGCCAGCTGCTATCTGAGGATATTGATTTTGCCTTCCACTCAGAATAATATATAGGTTTGCCTTACTGACAGGATGAAAACAGAGGCATGAGCAGAGGAACCCGGGTACACAAGGTGCATACATGAGAGCTGCCTTTTCCCTTTATCATACCATCCTTTGCACTTCGTTGTCAGCCTCGATTTTTCAGCCTTGTTTGTTGCTAAGGAAACTAGATGCTTTTTGTCAGCAGCCTTCATCTTGCTGAGATGTTTCTGGTCACCTTTTTAATGAATAAAAATTTGACAGTATTCTGTAAAATCCCAATTTGAATAGTGTAAAAATAACTTTTTAAGAGATTATGTATTAAATTTGAGAAAGAAAAATTCCAGGAACTCTAAGGAGTACTTCAGACTACTCATGTCAGTGCCCTCCCCTCCTGCTTTGAGTTACAGGTCTTTGAAGAACAGTTCTATAATTGTTGGTATTCACTCTGAGGCAGCTCCTAGGTAGGCACTTTTGGTTACTGCCTCACAAGGAATGAAGGTAGTAGAAAACAGTACTGGCTTATCTTGATCCAGTTTGTGCGGTAGTAGGAAACATTTTCCCACTTGGGTTTGTAGGCATGGAAAATTAATTTGATTAAGCAGAGTAGAGGTTGCTGAAAGACATATAGTCATGTCTACTTTAAAATTCCTTGAGTGAGTGAATGCTGAACATTAAAAAAATGATTTTTAGATTTTCAAGTGCTGCATAAAACCACTGAGAAACTTGTGCTCAGGGATATAACACTTGATCTAAAACAGTTCTCCTTGTGTGTGTGAGTTAAATTTTTATTCATATTTAGGAGAGATGAACAAATACTCTTAAAATCCTCTGTGACTTTTTCCTTGAGCTGTTTTTTTTGTTGTTGTTGTTATTGTTTTAAGTTACCCAGATATCTTAATCTTTTCTAAACTTTGCTGTTTTCAGAATTTTATGTGTACTATGACCTCCTCTCTAATTTTATCCATCTTGGATCGTTTAGTAGTCCTATGACATGTGAAGAGATTAAATCGGTTACTTTAACATGGCACCATTTTAATACAATGACAGGGAAAAATAAAATCAGGAGATGCCTACTTTGATTTTCACTCTTGCTTGTTATGGTAAGGGTTACGTGAATCAGGCCTATGTGGTAAGGCAAATCAGGCTTACAATATAGAGATTGTTAAATGACAAAATGAATAGTACAGCAAACAGATACTTAGAAAAGTGAAAGGTGACTATAAATCAGTTACACAACAGAGGTAAAGACTTATTTTATTATGACTCTGGGTTGTCACTCCTACATGAATGAAGTCATTGATCATAGTGGACAGTGGAGTGACAAAGTGTGAATGGTTCAGTAGAACCCACTGCTGCTTGGGAAAAGAACTTTTCCCCTTTAAAGGACCGAAGTCCTGTAGGGTAGTTACAGTCTCTTTCTTCATAGTGCCACATTGTCTAATCACATACAGTTTGGTATGTGTGCCAGACCAACTCTCAGTGTGCTGGTAGATGATTAGTTATTACCCTTTATACCAAAGAATATTTATAAATTCAGTAGTTGTAGATATTCATGAAAATGAAGTAAAAATGTTTTTAAAGGGTAGCTTATATTGCAGATATATATAACTATCATCTAATTAATTTTGTATAAGAACATTTCCATTTTAAAAGTAAAATTTCCAAAATGAAAATTAAAAGGTTACGTGTTTCCAAAGAAGTAATAATTTGGGGGGTTTTGGTCTCGGTTTTAATTAGATCACTTTCTTTTGCAGTGGAATCAAATACACAGCCTTTGTCATTTGCTTCTTTGAGAGGCAGTCTAAGTCTAGGCTTTAGGAGGTAAGATGATTACCTTATTATATTCTTTGCCTGATTTCTCCTGTTTTTGTGACCTCTATAAGGAAAGATTTAGATATTCTTATTTTCCAATATACCAGTTGCCTAAAATAATCATATCTGTGTTATTCTTCCTACCAACGAGTTGACTTGAATGTAGGCAGTCTTTTATATCATCTTTCCAAAAAATACCCACAAATTTGGTAAAATTTGTGTTTCAAAGAAGAAAGCACTGTTTGAAAATGGTGGGTTGGAGTTACAAAGTTGTACATGTGTTTGATTGTTTTGAGTATTTAATTTCAAGGTAACTTTAGTCAGTGTAATACTGCTATCTTCCTCTTTGTGCTCAGGGGTTGTTAGTGACCTTTTTTCCCTCTCAATTTTTTTTTTTTTTTTTTTAAAGATTATTTATTTATTTGCGATAGAGGAAGAGCGAGAGAGAGCAAGCATGTGCATGTGTGCGCATGAACAGAGATGGGGAGGGGGCAGAGGGAGAAGTAGGCTCTCCACTGAGCAGGGAGCCTGATGCAGGGCTCCATCCCAGGACCCTGGGATCATGACCTGAGCTGCAGGCAGATGCTTAACAGACTAAGCCACCCAGGCACCCCTCAATTTTGTTGTTTTGAAAATATTCAGACATTATGAGTTGAAAGAATATTAAAGAAAAACCCTACATACCCTTTATGTAGGTTCACCATTTTTTATATTTTGCCATATTTGCTTTATCTAAACACTTTTTCTAATATATATACACACAAGCACATATGTATATAGACTTTTTTCTTTCTTACTGAACCACTTGGAGCTGTCGACATCAGGGTACTGGATCTTTCAGCTTCTCTCTCGTAAGAATAAGGTCATCATCTGTATAATCATGATACCAGTGTCACTCCTAAAATAATAATATTCTAATATCATCTAATAGACATAGTTAATGTTTGGATTGTTTTCTAAAAACCTCTTTTATGGTTGTTTTACTTTCTGATTGAGGATTCAGTAAATACACGCGTTGCATGTGGTTGCTGTCTCTTTATTACTCTAGAACAATTCCCCTACCTTTTTCTGGTTTTTATGACCTTGACTTTTTTGAAGAGTCCAGGTTACTTTCTCTGTAGATTTGTATTCATCTAATTTTTTTCCAGTATCAGATTCAGGTTGAATATTTTTAGCAAGAATATTTGATAGGTGATGGCATCTCCTACTGCAGCAGGAGATACAATGGTGGTGCCATCAGCTAAGTATGATCACTTGGTTATGCTGGTGGCCACCATATCTCTTGAAAAGGAACCTCATTCCCTTTGTGATTAGTAAGAAGTCGATGGGATGATACTTTGTGACAGTGGGTCTGTCCTGTTTCTTAGAACCTTGGATTCAGCGGTTTTAGCAGCCATTGGTAGCCTTGTTGAATTGGTTGTTTAGACTGGTAGTTACAAAAGAACGAGTTTCTAATTTTGTCATTCTTTTTGTATTAATGTTAATGACTTCTGATACTAAAAAGCTCAGTAAGTTTTAGCCTGTTTGTTGGTGGGAGCAAGGCTTTTTCTGTAGACATCTCCAGGTACTCCATGGCAGGCAAGGAGAGGTAGAACAGGTTAGTGGGATTCCTTGTTACTTCCCTTTCTTTAGCCAGTTCAGTTCTGTTTTCAGGGATAGTTTTGTGTTAGGTTAACAAGCAAACCAAGGACTGTGCCTTTAAAACTAAAGTTTGAAAATGCAGAATACATAATCAGCTGGATAAAAATGCTAGTAGAGCTGGATTTTTAAGAAAGAAGCCGTAAAAATAATTAAGCTCCTATAATGTATTATGAAGTGAAGCATAGTAACGTTGTCATTTGTCCTTGACAAATGTCTTGAAAGGTTTTTCATATAAACTTACAGGTCATGTGTATTTCCTTCTTTAACTCGATTAATGTTATGTTACACTTTTTTAGTCCGTTTGAATGGCAGTTGTCATATTTCACATGTCCTAGCCTTATTTTCTTTTTTAAGATTTTATTTATTTATTTGACAGAGAGAGATACACTGAGGGAATATGGGCAGGGGGAGTGGGAGAGGGAGAAGCAGGCTCCTCACCATGCAGGGAGCCCGATGTGGGACTCAATCCCAGGACCCTGGGATCACGACCTGAGCCGAAGGCAGGCGCTCAACCGACTGAGCCACCCAGGCGCCCTAGCCATTTTTTTTTTTAAAGATTTTTTTTTTTTTTTTTTTAATTTATTTGACAGATCACAAGTAGGCAGAAAGGCAGGCAGAGAGATACAGGAGGAGGAGGCAGGCTCCCTGCTGAGCAGAGAGCCCGATGCGGGACTCGATCCCAGGACCCTGAGATCATGACCTGAGCCGAAGGCAGAGGCTTTAACCACTGAGCCACCCAGGCGCCCCGCCATTTTTTTTTTTTAATTAACATATAATGTGTTATTTATTTCAGGGGTTCAGGTCTTTGAGTCATCAATCTTATATAATACCCACGGCTCAATATAACACATACCCTCCCTGGTGTCAATCACCCAGTTACCCCATCCCTCCACCCCTGCACTGCACCTCTCTCGCCCCACCTCCCCCACCCTCCAGCAACCCTCAGTTTGTTTTCTGTGATTAAGAGTCTCTTATGGTGGGGCGCCTGGGTGGCTCAGTGGGTTAAGCCACTGCCTTCGGCTCAGGTCATGATCTCAGGGTCCTGGAATCGAGCCCCACATCGGGCTCTCTGCTCAGGAGGGAGCCTGTTTCCTCCTCTCTCTCTGCCTGCTTGTGATCTCTTTCTGTCAAATAAATAAATAAATAAAATCTTAAAAAAAAAAAAGAGTCTCTTATGGTTTGTCTCCTAGACTTCTTAAACAAGGTACTTAGACTATAAAGTTGATCCAGTGTGACGGGAAAAGATCAAGTTGTGTATTCCGATACATACCTGGGTCATTCGTTGAGCTCATAAGTGCCTTAATGATTAAAGTATGCAGAGTTGCTTGTCCCTCCAGTAAATGCATCTGCTTGCTGCGTTCTCTGTTTTTGCTTTTTAATTTTATGTCATCATCATTGCTTGTAAGAGTTTTTGCTGTCACTGTTAAAACTTTCAGTATATTTGCCGTAAGTAACCTACACACACTTAAATAATTTGCTGTTTTTGATTTATTGTGGGCTGGGAAATTAGGCATCCTAAATTACGGTAATTTGGGAAAATAAATGGTTTAAATAAAAGCATTCGTATCTTTTGTTACTATTTTGTAACAGATTTTGTAGCAGCTGTTTGGATGATTAGAACATAAGCTCTGTGTTTGTTTGGTTTATTGCACGATCTTCAGTGCTTAGATTAATACCTGGCACATGATTGGTACTGTTGAACTAATTACAGAGGCCTTTTTACAGAATTCCTGTGTGTTTAGGCATTGCCTTTAATTCAGCAAGTATTTATTGTGGAGTTTGGAGATGCTGTTGGGGATCAGGCTGAAATACGGTAAACAACATAGTGGAACGTGGCCTTTATTTTGAGTAAAGTAGATTAATTTGTGCAATGTAGAGGCTTGTTGGAGGCAGAAGTACGTTTAGAATGTATTTTAATCCCAGATATATTTCTCATTTCTGAAAATTCAGTTTGGATTTTTTTTTTTTTTTTTTAAGATTTTATTTATTTATTTGACCGAGAAAAAGATCACAAGTAGGCGGGGGGTGCGGGGGAAGCAGGCTCTCTGAGCAGAGAGCCTGATGCGGGGCTCGATCCCAGGACCCTGAGATCATGACCTGAGCCAAAGGCAGAGGCTTAAACCATGGAGCCACCCAGGCGCCCCCAGTTTGGATTTTTTAAAATACATTTTCCATATCTCCTTAACATGCTTATTATGCTTTTTTGTTCATTCTTGACTGTGTGGAAATGTTATTGATAGATGTTTTGATGTCTTTGTCTATTAATTCTATCATTTGTGTCATTTCTGGGACTGTTTCTTCAGTTAATTTTTTTTCTCTCAATGTACATCATATATTTTTGCTTCTTGGTAATTTCTGATTGGATGCCTGATATGGAATTTATTCTGCTGAAGGTGGATTTTTTTTTTTTTTTATTCCTTTAAATATTTTTGAACTTTGTTCTGATGTCTTGAGTGAAGTTTCTTGGAACTCTTTTCTTAGTGCTTGCTTTTTTGCTTTGTTACACAGGATTAGAGCAGCCTTAAGTCTAGGATTATTCCCACTAAATTAATTCAGCCCCACTACTGAGGCAGTGTCCTTCTGAGTATTCTCTCTACTAGCCCATGGGTTTTTTTGTTTGTTTTTTAAATTTTTTTTTTTTTTAAGAACTCTCTGCACCCAATGTGAGGCTTGAACCCACAACCCTGAGATCAAGAGTCACATGCTCCACTGACCGAGCCAACCAGGCATACCTACCTCATCATGTATTTTTGAGATCATTGGGAATGTGAACTATTCCCATGCCTGTGTGGGTTTTGTCTTCTTCAGTCTCTGGAAAGGTCTCAGGTAGTTCCCTAGGCTTCCCTCACTCCCACGTGATTGTAAGTACTGCAGTAAAGACAGCTGCAGGTCTCCAGAGCTCTCTTTAAGGGTCTCTCCTCTCTGGTATTCTGCTCTGTGTCAGGTTGTAACTAGTCCCTTCTGGGAAAGTATTTTAAATCTGTAGGTTCTAAAACTATATTATGTTGGTGAGTTTTTCTTACTGTAGATATAGAAAAGTTTCACGCTGTGGTAATTTGACATTATTCATAGGAATATGTGCGTATTTTGAAACATTTGTGACTAGAGGTGATTTATTCTCTCCCACCTCATAAACTATTAAAAATTAAGAACATAATCAGTGTTGTTGTAATCCAGTATCTTAGCGTTAAAATGTAGCCTTCTTTTCTTTTATTTGATGCTGAATCAAATAATATGTATATTTTAGAATCCTTTTGCAAGGGGGGGCACCTGGGTGGCACAATCAATTAATAGTCTAACTTTTGGGTGGGGATCTCAGGGTCGTGAGAACAAGCCCCATGTCAGGCTCTGTGCTGAGCGCAGCCTGCTTGAGTTTCTATCTCTCCTCTCCCTCTGCCCCTCCCCACTGCATTTGTGCGCGTGCACTGTTCTCTCTCTCTCTCAAGTAAGTAAATCTTTTTAAAAAAATCCCCTTGCAGGACATTTAATACAGTTATGCAGTCACCTATTGTGTGCTTCTCCAGAGTCCCATTGTACTCTAGCAACTTTAGAATTGGCTGAATGAGTAGAAGAAAACTGAGTGCTGATTGGCATTCCCACTAGAGTCCAAATTAACTGCAGCTCCTGTAAGGATTAACACAGAAGAGATTCACTTAGTTACTCCTTACCAAAGTAATTGTTTATAATCATTCAAAATATAAGAAGTTACAGAGCATTGAATGAAATATCAGTCACTTTAGCTAATTCTAAGGAAACCTTGGATATGCATTCAATATTGGCATGTGATCTTGGTGTGGTAAACCTCCTCCTAAGTGGCAGGTCCAGGATCTGTGAGTCAGTAGTTCCCAGCATGTGTTCTGTAACCTGTTGGCCCAGATTAACTTTTTATGCTCTCCCACAATATTTTTGAAATACTAATACTATTTTTCTTCATGTCTTTTGAGAGTACTGTTTGAGTGGTGAGCTAGTATTTCTGTAAGTTGATAAGCTCAAGACATGGTCCTTAATTACCAATCAAGTATATGCCTTCCTGAAGTTTTCCAATTTATAAATTGTCTGTTATCATATGTAGACAAAGTCATCTGTAGAATACTATTTAAATTCAGTACTGCTTAGTACTGAGATTATTTAAGATTACTAGAGAATTTTTGCTTCTGAACTTATTTATTTAAAGATTTTTATTTATTTGTTTGACAGAGAGGCACAAGCATGGGGAGCAGCAGACAGAGGCAGAGGGAGAAGCAGGCTTCCTGCTGAGTGGGGAGCCCAACTTGGACTAGATCCCAGAACCCTGGGATCATGATGTGAGCCGAAGGCAGACGCTTAACTGAGCCACCAGGCATCCCAGTTCTAAACTTTTTTAAAACATTAGGCTATTTTTAAGAATACATTAAAGGGCATTTTTAGATCTGACTGATAAAATTTGTAAATTCTTATGTCAGATCCAAGGTAGGATGATTTTAAGTATGAGTAAGACTTTCCTTCTAACAATAGTGCTAGCTGAGCAAAGTTCAAATAAGAAAGAGGGCAGTATACATACTGTGTATTTTTGAGAACTCCACCACGAGAAATACTGAGTCACTTCTGAGAGACAAAATGTCACTGAAACTAGTTCAAAGCTTGGCCGGGGATATAACATAACAAAAGGATAAATGCTTCAGAATTGACAGGCAGGCATTTAAGTCTTTTTTGCCACAGAAGAGTCCTGTGATTGAAGGAGGGATTCTCTGACCCGATGCAGTAGTCTGAATTTGGCAAGTGGCGCTTTATGCCATTGAAGTAGTGCTGTTTTTCATAGGTTTAAAAAAAGAAAGCACAAATAAGATTTCTGATATTAGCCCTATTGAATTCACCAAGTTAAATGCCAGATGATACAGTCCTCTTTTCAATCAGCCAGTGAGGCTCCCAGTCATGATATTCTTATAAGAGGAAGGGGAATACCTAATGAATTACAATTTGAGTGCTCAGAAATATTAACTCTTATTTGTGTGTGCCTAGGGTTGGGTCACAAAATAATAGGGGAGTCAAGGATGAACGGGAAACTTCTTTTCGCCAAGTTGTTATAGTTGGAGACCAGGAAATAAGAAAGGAACTGCAGAGGCATCTTGATAATTATGTGTGTGTGGAGGTGAAGGTACTGCCAAGATTAAGGGAGAAATGGGTCAGGGCAAGGTGTGCAGAGAAGGGCTGTGGCTGAATATCAAGGGATGAGTAAGAATTTGTCCAACGTGAAGGAAGGGTATTTTAGGCAAAGGCATTGAGGCTGACAGAACAGTGCATCCGGGGACCTGAAGGTAGATTGATGTAATGATAGCCCAAGAAACTATGAAATAATGGCAAGAAATAAAACCAGAATGGTAGCCTGGGGCCCTTCATGAATGATCTCATTCCAAGTCGTGAGGTTTGGACTTTGAGCCATTGAAAGATTTGTGTAATGAACATAAGACTGACAAAGGATATTCAAAGAGGGGAGAAAAGGATGCAGGTAAGGGGTAGCTAATCATCAGTTATGGGGTCTTTTGAGGTGCCTGTGGAATTTCAGGTGAAGATACTTTACTTATCCTATTTGTTCTCTTTTTATTAAGTAATCTTTATGCTCATCGTGGGGCTCGAACTCACAACCCTGAGCTCAGGAGTCATGTGCTGTACCGACTGAGCCAGCCAGGAGTCCCTCCTTAGCCTTTCTAAGTCTGTTTCCTCTCCTGTGAAACAAGGAATTTAAATACCTATATGCAGGATTGTCTTAAAAATAAAAGAATGTAAGGCACTCAGAACTTAGTACGGAGGATTACTTAAGGATCAGGAAGGAAGGAGAATTTCTGAAAGGGATTGAGTAGCATCAGTGGGAGATTGGCAGAGAATGATCAGCAACACAATTCTCAAAACTCAGAGGGGGCCAAAAAGTGAATTTTGAGTTGAGATTGTGGTAATTTTAACCAGAGTACTTTGGGGGTTTGGGGCCAGCAGTTAGGTTGCATTGGATTAAGGAGTAAATGTGCAGTGAAGTGTTGACTGTTCATACAAAAGCTTAGTTTTAAAAGATTCTGTATTATTATTATTACTATTTTTTTGAACCTGTGCCATCTGTCCTGAAGTTTCACATTCAAAGGTAGGGCTTTTAGTCATCGTCAGCTGTTTTAGATACATATATAGCTATGAAGTTTTATCTCCATGCCTTCCCTGGGTACTTAATGCCAGGTTTGAGGGCAATTTGCAATCTTAATATTTTTTTATTTTTTAGCGGGTGTTTGATGAGAGATAGGATTATGTAGCTTTTCTTAAAAAGTAAGCCCAGCTGATTAATGTTGAGAGTTGGAGTAGAAGTGCAGCATTTAGACCAGAGATGGTATGTCTTTGTGCTTTACTATGGGAGTTTTCAAACATTCGAAAAGTAGAACTCTGGAAAGGATCCATCAGCCAGCTTCAGTAGTTAAGATTTTGGCCGTCCTGTTTCATTTTTTCCCTTCACCAACCCCTTCGTCTACCCCTGGATAGACTGTTTAAATTACAGATCTCTTGTCATTCTACCAATAAATACTTAGTAATTCAGCTCAGAACTTATTTTTTTATTTTATTATTTTTTAAAGATTTATTTGAGAGAGGGCATGCACATGAATTGGAGGAAGGGTAGAAGGAGAGAATATTCAAGAAACTCCCCACTGAGCTCAGTGCTCCATCTCACAACCCTGAGATCATGACTTGAGCCAAAACCAAGAGCCGAATGCTCAACCAACTGAGCCACCCAGGTGCCCCTTATTTTTATTTTATTTTATTCTTTTATAATATGTGTGTGTGTATTTTTTAAAAAAATTTATTTATTTATTTGACAGAGAGAGCACAAGTAGGCAGAGAGGCAGGCAGAGAGAGAGGAGGAAGCAGGCTCCCCGCTGAGCAGAGATCCCGATGTGGGGCTCAATCCCAGGACCCTGAGATCATGACCTGAGCCGAAGGCAGAGGTGTAACCCACTGAGCCACCCAGGCGCCCCTATTTTACTTTTTATTATTAATTTTTTTAGAGGGGGATGGGAGGAAGGGCAGAAGGAGAAGGAGAGGGAAAATCTCAGGCAGACGGGGAACTCCATCTCAGCAACCCTAAGATCATGATCTGGACTGAAATCAGGAGTTGGATGCTTAACCGACTAAGTCAACCAGGTGCCCCCAGAACTTATTTTAAATATAACAATATAACCACTATAATATCACATAGACAGAATTAACAGTAATTAAGATCACCTTCTTTTTTTTTTTTTTTTTTTAAGATTTTATTTGATTATTTGACAGATAGAGAGTTGGCAGAGAGGAGGAAGCAGGCTCCCCGCTGAGCAGAGAGCCCGATGCGGGGCTCGATCCCAGAACCCTGAGATTATGACCTGAGCCGAAGGCAGAGGCTTAACCCACTGAGCCACCCAGGTGCCCCTAAGATCACCTTCGTAATGATACCACAAGCTAACAAACCAGTATAAGTCTTGCCACTTAATATTGTGAACTTTGGGGCATTGGCCTCTTGCTTGCAAACTCTGATTTCACTTCTCCTCCCTCTTAGATGTGGTAGGCACCTATAGATTAAGATTCCTTGGAATTGGGGTGCCTTGGTGGCTCAGTCAGTTAAGCCTATGCCTTCAGCTCAGGTCATGATCCCAAGGTCCTGGCATTGAGCCCCGCATTGGGGGTTCTGCTCAGCAGGGATCCTGCCTCCCCCTCTCTCTCTGCCTGCTCTGCATACCTGTGATCTCTCTCAAATAAATAAATAAAATCTTAAAAAAAAATTCCTTGGAATTAAAGCTGCTCCTAGCCTGGTCAAAAAAGATGTCTTATTTTTTATCAATATAGACTTTTTTTTTTTTTAACATTTATTTTATTTATTTATTTGACAGAGATCACAAGTCAGCGAGAGGCAGGCAGAGAGAGAGGAGAAAGCAGGCTCCCCGCAGAGCAGAGAGCCCGATGCGGGGCTCAATCTCAGGACCCTGGGATCATGACCCGAGCTGAAGGCAGCGGCTCAATCCACTGAGCCACCCAGGCGCCCCTCAGTATAGACTTTTATTGTATCTTACTGTTCACTGCACAGCATTTTATCCTCATATCTTGAGTTCTCACTTTTCACTTACTATTTGGCAAAATTAAAAAAAAAAAAATTTTTTTCTTTTATTTTTACATATAGAAATGTCAAGTAGTCAGAGGAGTCTGCTCTGTAATCAGTAGATGGGTGGGATGAAAGCTTGTAATAATTGAGAGATTGTTTTCTGCCAAAGCCCTGAGCTGTAATTTTTTTTAGGTCAGTTTATCATTTCTTCTGTTAACTGATTTCTCAAAAAATTTTTCTCAAATCAAAATAAACACTATACCAAGCATAGAGTTTCATAAACATTTTTCCCCCACCTATAGATAAGAATCCATCTTCTTTTTCAAAACTTTTTCTTAATGTGCCTCAGTGGGAGGGATGATTTCATCATAAGGAAGAGGATTCCACAGGGGCATGGAACATGTTTGAATTTTTTATTTTGAAATAATTATAAAATCACAGGAAGTTTCAAAAATGGGTGGAGAGCACATAGACCCTCTGTGTCCTGTTTTTCTTCACTGGTTACATATTACTTAATTATAGTACATTATCAGAACCAGGAATTTTACATTGGCACAAGGTGTATGTATATGTAGTTCTGACTTTTATTACATGTATAGTTTTGTAATACCACCTCAGTGAGGATAAAGAACTATTCTATCACTACACATACCCACCTTGTGACCCCCTGTAGTCTTCCTACTTCTCCACTCCTCCTGTAAGCTGTGGCAACCACTAATTTATTTTCCATTTATATGATTTTGTTATTTTGCAAAGATATTTATAATTTGACTCATAAAGTATGTCATGTTTTGAGACTGCCTTTTTTTACTTAGCATAATGACCCTGAAATCCATCCAGGTTGTTGCATGTGTTGGTAGTTCATTCTGAAAAAAAATTTTTTTAAGTAATCTCTACTCCCAACATGGGGCTCAAACTTACCACACCAAGATTAAGAGTTGTGTGCTCTGCCCACTCACCCAGCCAAGCACCCCCATTTAAAAATAAGTGCTTTGTTAACTCACTGTACCAAAATTTGGTCCACTCAAAGCTGCCCAACCTCAAGTTTTAAAAGGCCTATAAGGCCTAAAAAGGCCTGTAAGGGTACAGGTTTAAAAAGGCTTATAGATTTTGTGGACATTTTATAATGTAAATAAATATATGTAATATATTCTATAAGTTTTTTTTTTTTAAGATTTTATTTATTTATTTGACAGATCACAAGTAGGCAGAGAGAGAGGGAAGCAGGCTCTCTGCTGAGCAGAGAGCCCGATGCGGGGCTCAATCCCAGGACCCTGAGATCATGACCCGAGCCAAAGGCAGAGGCTTAACCCACTGAGCCACCTAGGCACCCCTATTCTATAAGTTTTAATCAATTATATTACATTTACATTATAAAATTACCTTTAAAACACATAGCCTTTTTTTTTTTTTTTAAGATTTTATTTATTTGACAGAAACACAGCAAGAGAGTGAACACAAGCAGAGGGAGTTGGGAGATGGAGAATTAGGCTTCCCTCCTAGGCAGGGAGCCCTATGCGGGGCTCTATCCCAGGACCCTGGGACCATGACCTGAGCCGAAGGCAGACACTTAACGACTAAGCCACCCAGTCACCCCAAAACACATAGTCTTTTTAAAGTAGGTGACATATTTGAATTAAATATAAAGAGCTTATATGGGGTACCTGGATGTCACAGTTGGTTAAACGTCTGACTCTTGGTTTCAGCTTTACATCGTGATGTCAGAGACCTGAGATCTAGCCCTTTGTCAGGCTCTGACAAAGGGCTAGATCTCTCTCCATCTCCCTCTGTATCGCCCCCCCCTCCCCGCCCCATCCACACAAGCTCACTCTCTGTCAAATCAAAATAAGTAGATGTTAAATAAATATACAGAACTTACATTAAATTTACTAAGCTTGGAAGTAGTATAAGACCAGAGTTCACTGGTGATCCTGTTTTATAAAGGCTTTTCATTTAAATAGGAACAGTTTGGGTGAACCATTCTTTCTGCTTTCTTTGAAATAATTTTGAGATTTATAGAAAATTACAAGAGTGGCACAGAGAACTCTAAAAGACCCCATTTACTAACATTTTAGCATTTTGGCACATATTAATGAATGAATCTACCCATCTATCATTCCATATATACACATGCACATAATAATTTTTTTTTTTAACTCTCTGGGCTTAGGCTGCATGTATAGTGAACCTTTACCTTTAAATATGGCAGTATGCAATTCTACAGAACAAGGATATTCTGGTTTTTTTTTTCTTTTTAAGGTTTTATTTTTAAGTAATCTGTACCCCAAATCTGGGAATTGAACTTAGAACAGTTCCATGCTCTACTGAGCCAGCCAGAGGCTCCACTACAGAACAAGGATATTCTTACACAACCACAGCACAGTTAACAAATTCAGGAAATTTAGCATTGATGGAATATTTTTGCCTTCTATAGCTTTTTGTTCTAACTTTATCAAAATTTTTTTTCTTTTTTTGTCTTTCCTCCCCTCCTTTCTGAAATCTACTTTAGGGAAGGATGTTAGTTGTCTTTTAGCTTTAATTTTCTCTAGTATGGAACACTTTTTCAGCTTTTGTCTTTTATGACATTAACATTTTGGGGGAATATAGGCCAGTTAGTTTATAGAATGTTCCTTACGATGGTTCCTCTTGATTAAGTCCATTACTACCTGGAATACCATAGCAGTGATAGATATTCTGTCCTCAGGGAGTTAAATCTAAAAAAAAAACCAGTGTTCATCAGTGTCTCATTAGTGATGTTAATTTTGATCACCTAGTGAAGATGTTCAATTTTTCCATTTTATGGGTTCTATCTTTACCATTAGAAATAATAAGCAGTCTCTGAGCAGATGCTTTTAGAGTATGTACATATCCTGCTGTCAAACTTGGACCCAAAGATAGGGGTCTTACTGATTCCTGTCCATACTAATCTTTAATTTTGATGGTTCAAAGTAAGAATCAGCCTTTCCAAATTACCTTGTCCTGAAAATTCAGCTTACCTTTGGGAACATTTACTTATTTATTTTATGAGTTGGATCTGTATGCATTGCAAATAATCATTGCTAGTGTGTTTTAACTTAAAATGGTTTTTAAAACCTCTGTATTTATTTTTAATCCTTTGCTGCCCTCTGCAGGTCTATGGATATAAATCTTTGGAGCAAGGTAAGTACTCCTAATTCTGCAGTTCCTAATGTGATGTATAAAAAGCTATTGAGAGCCAAAGTTGTAATACTCTCATACATTTGTGATGTGCTATTTTAAATTAATGACTTTAGATCTTGAAATTGGTAGTTTTAAAACTGTCTTCCTAGAGCATGAAATTTATTATTGAAGTGATCCTTCTTCATAAGCTGTTAACATTATTGCACTGAAATTTGATTTATAGATCTAATAACTAATTTAAAAAATATATACACATACAGGGACGCCTGGGTGGCTCAGTTGGTTAAGCAGCTGCCTTCGGCTCAGGTCATGATCCCAGCGTCCTGGGATCGAGTCCCGCATCGGGCTCCTTGCTCGGCGAGGAGCCTGCTTCTGCCTCTGCCTGCCATTCTCTCTGTCTGTGCTCGCTCTCTCTCCCTCTCTCTGACAAATAAATAAAATCTTTAAAAAGAAAAAAATATATACGCATACATATTTGTCTATATATAGATGAAGTATAGATCAATTTTAAACTGCTATTTTTTTAAGACATTAACTGTCCTAAAGCAGGAAGTACAATTACCCTTATGCTAAATTGCAAGAAATAGTTGTAGCTAAATAAAATAAATGTACATTATTAACTGGAATTCCCAATTTAAATATTTTTTAAGATCTAAATTTCACTGAATTCTGTTTTAAGTATTATACTGCCAGTCAAACTACACAGTTATAATTTATGATTGGGAAATGTATATTTAGAAGTGTTGTTTTTTTTTTTTTACTAAAAATATTTTTTTTATTGGTTTATTCATAAAATGTGTTTTTGTTCAAAATTTGGTATTAAATGTAGCTATCTTAGATCTATTGTATGGTTGTAACTTCTGGTATAATGTATTTTCCGCTTTCTAAACATATCTGTGTTGGTTAAAAAACAGTTTGTAAATGAGAATTTTTTTCATTTTGCTTTGTTTTTGAGTACTTTCTACCTTAACGATCCTTTGAATTGTCATTAAGTCCAGCATGATTTTCATGGTGGAGTGAAGTGGGATATGGTCAATTTTGCCTAATTTTCTGTATTAGCAAATTAATAGTAGTAGAAGTAATTGCATTTTGAGTTAACACTTTAAATATGTGCTAGGCACTATTTTAAGAGCAAGTTCAGTCGTGGAATACACATAAAGTATGTGTATTCTAACTCATGTGACTTTGGAAAAGAGCCGTATGTTTCCATTATTACTGTCTTCAGACCAAGGATGTCAGATATTGTGTTCAAAAGTTACAGGCCAGTACTGTAGGTTTTATAATCATTCTCACCACAAAATACGTATTTGGATTCCTTTAGTTAAAATTTTGCCAGCGGAATTAATGTTGAAGAATATGTGTTATGTATGTCTTAGTATTTCTGCATTCAACTGATAGGAATCTGTGAGAACAAGCACATGAGAGTTTTTCATCCCTTTGATTTTAATGCCATTAAAATAACTGGGAAAATGTCATTGGGGGAAAAAAAACCTAAAAAAAAAATTAAGCCATTTAGTGATCCAACCAGTTTTACTTTATTATTTCTGTAATACTTCATTTGAAAGGAGGAAACTGGTCCAGTTTCAGGAAGACCAAAACAACACAATGAGAAATAATACTGGTTGATAATTCCTAAAAGCCATATTTCCCGTTTATAACAGTTTATTTAAAACAATCTATAAACAAATCCATTTAGAGGGTTTCTTAGGGACATTTCATGAAACATTGAGTTTTCCTTCAACGTGGGTTTGTTTTTTGTTTTTAAAGACAAACCTATTGTTTAAAAACGAAACAATTTCCTTGGCAGGTGGGGGTATTGCAGAATTACTGTGATATAGAATAATACCTTACTGGGGAGAGGCTTTATTATTTTAGGAATTCAATTTCAGATTGTATTTGTTCTTGTTTGCTTCTCTTGCTGCAATGCGTGCATTTTCTGTCTTACCAGATAACAGAACTGTTGTATAAGGATGGACGTTATTGCCAGGAGCCTCCAGGACCAACGGGTAGCGTTTCAATTTCGATGATTGTAACTTATCCACAAATCCATTCTTCTGTGTAATGATGGGCTAGAAGGATTACAGCAGTAAACATTTTCTTTTTGAAAGTGAAATTTGAAAACATTTGGTTATAAATCTTTATGTTGATAACCACAACATTTTGAGATCTCTGAGGTGTTCGGTTTTATCACTGTAAATTGTTTTTAAAGACGGTTGGAGGCTTTTTTCTGGTTAGACACTGATGAAATGCTTCTTTACAGCACATGTGAAAATAGGCTTAAAGACCAGTCATTCTTAGTGTTTGTTATTTTAATGTTTTGGAGATATAGTTAATTTTAAATGTATAAAATAGTAAAAGAGATCTTTAGGTTTTTCCCACTTAAATATAATTTATTATCCAAAATACATTATTTTGACATTTAATGATTTTTGTTTTCCATATAATGAAGCCTAGAATAATATATGGATTTCTTTAAGAAGGCACCCTTCTTGAAAGTTCAGATTTTCTATCCTAGGTATTAACACATGGCCCTATACATTTTATGCTTGAACGCATAGGAAAATTACTGTTGTTACAAAACATCTTTGTTAATCTTGGTTTTTCATTGGCTAATAGGCAGCTCTCCACAGGATTACTGTATCTGCTTATTAAAATTATTTAACTTTCTATACTCAACATTTGACAGTCGTTTCTAATTTTATGTGTTCCCTAAATATTGCCCATAAAAAAATTAGTGCAGAAATGTATACAAGGCATTTATTTATTCTTCCTACTCGTGATTTGGACAGGAAAGGGGTAAGGCCTTGGGCAGGACCACTTCTGTCACAGAGTGGTGGAAAAAAATAGATTGAAGTAAGATTCAGTCCTGAAAAGCTGTCACTCGGTCTGAAAATAATTAATATTCCTTTCACTCACCAGTTAGATATGTGCTCCCAAACCACATAATCTCTATGCCTCAGTGATCAGTGTTGCCATTTCAGAGCCTCTCATCAGGGTGACATCTCACACCAAAATGATTTCTTATAAATTAATCTTGATAACATGACAGTCTCAGTAATTTTAGTGGAATGCTTTCTCTTGTTTTTTTCCACAGAAGCTGTTGGCTATTTTCTTTATAACTTGATTGACAGCATGAGTGACTCAGAGGTACAGGCCAAGGAGGAGCGTTTGAGACAATACTTCCATCAGCTGAAGGAGATGGTACCATTTCATTTTTTGCTATATAATGCCTGTCCTGTCTGACATGTATCTATTAGATTTGAAATTGCTGCTTTTAAGTACAACCAGACCACTTCTCAATGACATACACGAGTTGGAGACTTAAATTATGTCTGGGATAATTTCTGTTAGATAAATTTCAGTTTGCTTGTCTAAAACTCAGCCTGTTTTTGTTTTTTTGATTTTCCTCCTTTCCCTTTGCACAGAATGTAAAAATTCCTGAAAATATCTACAGAGGCATTCGTAATCTACTGGATAGCTACCATGTTCCTGAATTGATTAAGGTGTGTGTGAAATAGTAATCAACTTTTAAAAATGCTTAATTTGTATATAAAAGCATGTTAAAATTGTATTTAACTATGATACTTTTTGGCCAAAAACAGTTTACTTAAATGACATCCATTAAATGCTAGCTTTTCATTGATGGTTCATAAATGCTGTTTATATATTGAAGGATATGTTTTAAGTACTTATTACCATGGTTAATGAAGTATGAATAGAATTTCTGGAACATTTTGAGAAGATGGAAAAATAGTAATATGAGCTGAAAGTTTTGAAATTCACTTTTGACATTTGCTAATATATATTTCCGTGTATTTTCTAATTCTAATTTAAATCTCAATTTTAGGATGTTAATATATTGGTTGAAAGAGAGAAGATAGACTCTCGAAAAGTAAGTAGGTTTTTGAGTAGATTCTGCATGCTATAACCACATTTAAAGAGAATTCTAGGTTGTGTCCTTATAAAACCAGTGGTTCCTAACATTTTTGTCATCAGGGTACATCTAAGAAGTTGGTAACAGCTATTCTGTTCCCTATCTCAGACAAATCAGCGGTATCTAAGAAATTTGTGTATGTATCCCAGGAGCTTCAAAAATCCCTGGAGTTCATCCACAGATCCCCAGATTAATGTCCTTGATAGCATTTATGACACCTAGGAAAGGTCAGCTTAAAGGGAAGAGTGACAAAGGGTGCATTTTCTTTTTGTAGTAAATTTCTTTCCTTTTCTTTCTGTTCCTGTAGACTGCACAGCTGCCATCATCTGTTTTGGAGTCTACACTTGAAAAACTAAAAGCTGAAAATCAACCTATAGGAGATGTCCTAAAGCAACTCATACTAACGCTTTGTTCAGAAGAGGTAACATTTGTTTAAATATTTCAAATGTGCTATTAAGGTAAAAAAAAATTCTTCATAGATAAAAGTAAGCAAAGCCAAATACAATATTTATGATTTTCACAATTGATTATTATATGGCATGTGTGTGAAGAATGCAATTAAATGAAAGGTTAACTAATTTCAGCTACACCTTGAATGGCATGTTTTCGGGTTGCTGTAGTTTGTTTATGATAATCTGCAAAGTGAATGATAGTAACAGCCGTGATAGGTTTATCATACATGCCAAATGTCCTTTCAAGCCATGGCTCCGGTCTCTTATATCTAGATTGTCAAGCAACTGATACATGCAGTAGTCATTTGCAAGTCAAATATTACTGGGTTGTTAATGCAGGGATTGAAATTCCATTTTCCTGCTGGAAAAAAGCTCTTTCTGAGATAAAGGGTCTCTTGCCTTTTTTCAGCAGGCGTCCAGCTGTACTTTGTGTTCATTTTAGTGTGTGCCTGCTATTTGTGGTATTTCACTAGACTTTTTCAGTTTCTGGTTCAATATGATTTGGTCGTATGCCTGTTTTTTTTAGGGGAAAAAAACATAACTGACTTTAAGATTATAACATAGTACTGTTGAATTCTAAAAGATTCTTTCACTTTGCTTGGATATTAAACTAGACTCTGAGGAACTTTGCCATGATACATATTTCTGTGTATGGCATTGGACTGTTGTGAGTAGGGGCTGGCTTGGTACATATTTAATTTGGACGTCTTTTTTATAATACCTACAAAGCTAAAATATCAAATTTGGCACAGCAACTTCTTTTGCATTACATGTAACAAATCTTTTAAACCCTACAGATGTATTTTGCCTGCTTTTTGAAAGGTGAATAAAAATACAAAGGAGGAAGATGAAGTTAATAACATAGATCCATTTGTTTTTAAAGCGCTATTCACTTTTCTATACTCTGAATGCTAAACCTAGAGGTTGTTCATTTTTACTTTTGTGTCATTTCTTACTTCTTTTTTACTTCTGTCCTTTATCTTAGAACATGCAAAAAGCTCTTGAATTGAAAGCAAAATATGAATCTGACATGGTTGTTGGTGGCTATGCCGCTTTAATAAATTTGTGCTGTCGACATGATAATGCAGAAGATGCATTGAACCTGAAACAAGAATTGTGAGTACCCTGGCACTGAAGCAGATCATCAGCATTTATGCTGATAGACAGTCCTTGATGGATCATGTAAATTGAATATTACTCTTACAGAATGTAATTTTTAAAAATTCTTTTTTGTCTGTGTTTTTAGAATTTCATAATATGCCTCTCTTTGATTAATTATGGCTTGTTGTCAGCAAGGAGTCTTTGTTTAAGTATGATAAGACATCTTGTCCTTTAAAGCCAAGGTTTTTTCCCCATTGACTATATAACTGCAGATCACACAAGGGGTGATGGTAACTATTGTATAAGGCTTACCATTTCCCTTTCTCTATAGTGTGAACAACATTCTGTCCATTTCTCAGGTATCTTTAGTTTACCATCATTATAGAGTTACTAATTAAAAATACGTCCTTTGGAGTATTTCAACATTTATGACAAAGTTAGAATCACCTAAAGTGCTGTGAAGCAAAAGAATTCCTTCATTTTTATCATTTGCAGATGGGGTGATGCAATATACGTGTAGTGGTAGATTTTTACTTCTTTTGTCACTTTGAATATAACGGTATGTGCATTTGAATATGGCTTCAAAAATACACCTTCACTGAAATGTAGAGGCCTATGTTCATAACAATTCAGAACAACTGATGCGTTTTTGAAAAGGATAAAATGGCTATTGCAGTTCTTTTCACAGTCAACTTTTAACACAATATAAATGTGCCTTTAATTTTTAGTGACCGTTTAGATTCATCTGCTGTCCTTGACATCGGCAAGTACGTAGGCCTTGTAAAAGTATTGGGAAAACATGGCAAGCTCCAAGGTAAGCCTCTGCACATAAAGGAAATGTGTGATGCAAGTATCTTGCCACTGGAATAACATGCGAATTGATATTAATGGTATATCATGTCCTGCAAAGTGCCTGAACACTTTGCATACAAATTTGCATGTGAATCCATCCAGAGCTGCATGGACAGTGTAGGCCATTAGTTTTAATGGATTGGCAAGCTTGTCATTTACATTTGCACAGCTCAGTGCTTTTTGCATTTCTGCAGCTAGTTTTTATTAGCATTGCTGTTTGGATTGAGTTTGAAGATCATGACTTATGGCACAATTTGCTGATATGCCTGCACTAATGGCTTTGTTTTTGCTTAAGAACGTCTGAAGGCTGAACATAGAACCTATAAACATAACCTTTAAGAATATGAATTTTGCTGTAGTCTTTGTCTTAACTTTTAATAACATTATCAAAAATACATACTTTAGTAAGTTTTTATTTAGAAGTTTGCAGAGAAAACCTCATTGATTGTATAGCTGATATGCACTCTCTAATTTGCTCATTGTTGAGATAATGCTAAGCCTAATTACTTACACTTGATCATATCTTCTTACTGTTACTTGTTTCTTATATTTCTCATTGGGTTTTATTCCTATTTTAGCCTTCCTTTCTTCCCTTTTATTTCTAGAGAATGTTTTAAAAATTTTTTTACAGTGAAAAAATGTGTGGAGAAAATACTTGATTTGAATGTTGGATTATTTTTTTTTTTTTTTAGGAAGTCTTTCTAACAGAGAAAACTCTTTATAAGGTTTAGCCTGCTTTTCTAAAATCACTTTTCGTGAAGCGGTCAAAACATTTTGTCTGTGCAATAATTAAAAACAACATTATAAAAATGCACTTATTCCATATCCTAAAATGTTTGTTTCTGCCTTCCTAATGAAGCTTAATGAATCTAATGTATTAACATGCAGTCTTTTGGAAAGCTTTCATTGGCTCTGCTTGGCTAATTAGTATCGACATAGCAAACAGGCCCTATCGGTATCAGACCATTAGTCTGGCTGTATATACAGTGTAAACACATCTTTATTATCTGGCCTCCTGACAAGCCATCTGCTGAAGAAACAATGATGTGATTTAGCAGATGTTAGCTCTGAACGATAAAAGCATCCATTTAGGAGGATCTTACAGCTATAGGGCAGACCGTACAGGGTTATGTGGTGCAGAGTGGGCACACAGTCCCTATCTATAATTTGTAGTCAAAGTTGCAGGGAAATGATAAAACCATGCTATTGTGGATTTATAATTGTAGTCTCGTTTAGAAATGCAAGTAGTAATTAACTTGAAATCGGCATTATACACTAGAATTTACATTCCTGCTGGGCTTGAAATGCTGTTTTAATAGCAGTTTGTTTTCCCTACATGAAATTACCTAAGGGTCTTTTGTGTTACTTCATTGTAGATGCTATTAACATTCTAAAGGAGATGAAAGAGAAGGATGTTCTTATCAAAGATGCAACAGTCTTGTCCTTTTTCCACATCCTAAATGGCGCAGCTCTAAGAGGTGAAACTGAAACAGTGAAACGGTTGCATGAAGCCATCATGACACTAGGGTTAGCGAAACCTTCCTCAGCCTTAAGTTCCCCATTGGTCACTCTGTATCTGGAAAAGTAAGTTAATTGAATTTTGAATTTTAAATGTTGGCATTAAAATAATGAGTCTGATCAAGTACTGATATTTTGTCAGTACTTTGTGCTCCTTGGAAGCCTTGGGGGGGGTGTTTGCCACGGAATGAGAGGACTTAATACGGACTGGTTGACCTTTAAAATGACCAGCAGCCCTGTCTGTGGTCCTGTGGGTTGCTTCTCCATGGAATGGTCTGTGGTGATTTTTTTTGTGGGGCGTGTGATGACAGGACATGAAATTGAATCTAATTTTTCCCAGTTTTGAGCCTTATAGGTGTTAATTATTAATATAAGAAGGAAGGATTCTCTGGGGCTTTTGGTTATGCATCGTGACTGTGATTCAGGTAATAATGTAGCAGCATCTCTTCAGTGCTCCTTTTCTCCATGTGGTATTTGATTTTAATAGCATGTGCCAATACGGTGACTGTAGCTTCCATTAATACTGTAGAGGATGTCTGTGCTTTGCTGGGGGGCGGGGGGGAGCGGTCGCAGAGGAGGAAGGTGAATTTTGTTGATATGGTGAGGTTTCTGGAGTTTGAAATTTTTTACATTTGAAATGCTGAAGTTGGTGCCCAATTTAAGATATTATTGCAATGCAAATCATAAAAATCAACCTTACATTCTTATAACGAGTGAAACATTTTAGTAAAACCATTAAGCATCCTTTATTATCTTGTTTTCTTTTCACGTTTTCCTTTTTTTTTTTTTTTTTTTAATTTCCTAGATCTTTCTTCTTTGTTATCCTTTTCATGGCTTAATGCAGTTTTTAATCTGCCTATTTTGTGATTGGGATTTCCTGATTTTATTTATTTCATTTTCATTCCAGTGTAGTTAACATAGAGTTATATTAGTTTCAAGTGTACAGTATAGTGATTCAACACTTCCTTATATTGCTCAGGGCTCATCAAGATAAATGTATGGGATTTTTCTTATTTTGGTATGGATGTGGCCCTGTCAATGCCAGGAGAAAATTTAAAGATATATCTTAGTAGTTTTTATATTCTTCCCAAATTTCTGGTGGTTTTTCTTTATTTATTAGAGGGTATAATTAATTGAATATAATGAATGATTCAGCATTGAATTTAAAATGGGAAATCAAAATTATCTCAGCTCCATGTTTGGAAATGGGGAGTATACATATTTATACACACACAGATAATTCCACATATATATTTGATGAAATAATTTCTTTGCCATCCAATCGAAAAATAGTTTATCGAGTTAGGTGATTGGCCAGATCTTAACCTCTACAGTCTCAGCATTACATCCTTTTAAAGAAATAGTGATTCAAACAATACTGTGTTACTGAGTTCTCATGTTCACAGCCAACTTTATATAGAAATCCTATAATTTAATATGCTTCCTACTAGAATTTTTTTGATTATTTGAAAGACCCATCTCTGCAAATTGCATATGGAGCTCTGCATAGGGATTTGAAAGAAATGGGCCCTGTGCCCAGAAGAATTAGGCCCTCCTCTACTGGGCAAAAATAAAATAATTTATAATGAAAATGAGGCCATGGTAGAAAAGTATCTTACAAATAGAAATACTTTGAAGACAGAGAAGACATGAAAGTTTTCTAAAAGAGGTCTGCAGATGGGGCTCATGAACCAAGGAGAGCTTACCCACAGGAAAATTGAAATATCATGGGATTCAGATGTTAACCTGGAGCATGCTCTGTGTTTCTGATTGCAGAGTACAGTCAGAGATTTGTATGTCTCAGTAAAATGTGGCTGTCCCTGTTAATTGGGCTAGAGAAATCTAAATTAGTATCTTTTCTTTTATGATTTCTTAACTACTTTCAGATATATCAAGGAATTATTACCTACTATTTTGATTTGCCTAGTCTTTTTTTGCTATCTTTGCTTTGCAGAGGCAGTCTCCATGGCAAGATCTTTCAGTTCATCATAATAAAAAGGTTTTGTTGACTGTTACAGAGTCATGAGAATAATGAGGAAGAGATAAAGGAAATTTCATGTTTATAAAGAAGCAGAAAACAGTAGTAGCACGTCTAGTCTGTGATAAGTTGGGGGAAAAATTATCTTTGAAAACTTCTTTGCAATTGTGTTTTCCCTAACTGATGTAAGATAACTAATTCAGAATCATGACAAGTACAGTACAAGTATTAACTACACTAGCCTGCCAAAAAGTCCACATGTATTTGATTTGATTAAATACGTTTTATCTTCAGTAATATCATGTAGTTGACCTCAGCAAGTGTGAGCTCATCTGGAGAAGGAGCCTTTTTTATTCAGATTTGAGATAAAAGTATGAAATGCATTTCAGAATATCATACAAAATCTTCATCTTTTCATCCAAAGACAAGCATCTTTTTGGAATGTCACTGCAAAGACTCTAAAGAGACTGTCCCTTAAATATTGTAATTCTGGAACAAATCCATGAAATTGGGCTTTTCAGAAGGATGATCTTTAAGATTCAGTAAGATCTTAATTTTGAGGCTGACTTTTCTAGCAGTAAAGAAAACACAGGAGAAAGTAATCCTGTGTCAATTTGTTATTTGGAAAATGTATAAAAAGCTTTATGGGTGTGGGGGAAGAACATTTTGTTTCTGTTTATTTGCAAAGGAAAATACAAAACCAACAGGTTTGCACAATTGTTAAGAAGTTGGTAAACTAATCTGTTTTTGTATTATCAAAATGATAATACTTGTATTAAATGGAAAGATAATGCAGAGTTGAACAAAACTTTCATATGTTCCATTTCATTAGGATTATTTTATAAACCACATCTCTGTGTGTAGTCCAGATGAATGTTATTTTAAACACTTCTTTGGTAACTACTTAAAATTTTTTTTTTTTTACTGAAATCCTACCTGATTCTGGAAGATAATCTGGGTCTTCCGTATTAAGGAAAAAAAAAAACACTTTAAAATAGGTTAAAAGACCTTTTGGTTAGTCTTCATGTGATGGTAAAGGAAATGAAATTAATAAAAGCTGGGCCATTAGGTTTAAAAGCGTAAAAATTGGTATGATGTAGTTTCAGATTCACTTGTTTTATAGCTTATCCATTTTGGTTTCATTGCATATGAAAAATATCTGAAGCTGTTTAACTGGATTATTTAGTGCAGATGATCAAAGAAGCTTTAATTTCTGCTTTCCATTAAGGACTTTTCTGTGCTGATTGTGCTATAATCTGTATGTGCCCACATGCATTTCATTTAAGTGAATCATGGACTTTGTATATTTAATCCTCCCAGAACTCTTGCTAAGTTAATCTTGAGTTCTTCATAAAGGTCACTGTTTCTGTAAGATGAACCTATAATCATAAAAGTTTTAAAACTCATTGTAGCACTTTAAAATGTTATATAAGTGGGAAATACACTTTTTAAAATGCTGGTTATTCTGTCATATACACTCCCCTTCAATTTTAGCATCTTCATTTGTACTGGATACTTTTATTATTTATGGGAATGCTTGCCTTTGAGAGTAAAACTCTTTATGTGCTGAAAGGAAATTAAGGAGGTTTGGCTCTTTTACTCCATTATTGCAATTAAGAATTTAGCATCATCATTGCCAAAGGACAAAAGTGGTTCATTTGCCCTAGGGGGACAGGACAGTGATAAGATGATTTTTCGTCAAGGATCATTGGGTCGTAATTAAGTTACATTCATGGCTATTGCTTTTTGAAGGATGATTGGTAAATGACAGGCTTCATGTGCTTAGTACGGACAGTGTTCAGTAGAGTTTTTTCTGCCTCTGTCAGAAAATCCTGTTGAGCCTGATAATGTAAATGTGGCATTTTATTCTGAACAAAAGAGCAGGGAAATGAGCTATCTTGTCTAATCATTCAGTTGTTTAACACCGACTTCCAGTTTAGACTCAATTGGCTGGAAAGCACTTGACATGTGAAGTTAGTGCTGTTCGGAACGCATGTTTGAGTAAATTTTAAAGTAAGTGACAGCTAAATTGTACCTAGGGAAATTACAAAGCCTTCAACACAGTTAATTTTTTGGGGAGGATTAGTTGTAATTGCAACACCAGTCTCCTTGAAGATTCCTCATTTATAGATGATGAACAGGAAAAAAAAACATTTAGCTCTTTCAAAGGCTGGTGCTCTTAACAATAATTTTTACGAAGATGCTGGTTTCTCTTGAATTGATTTCTCTCTACACTGAACAACTGCTTAAGATTTATAGAATAGTTTGTTTTTAGAGTGTTGAAGTGTTTTTTTGCCTTGTTTTAAACTTTTTTCCTCCCACAAACTCCCCTTTTCTCTACTGATTTCATATTTTGAGAGCTTTTCAAGTTAGTAATCCCTTTAGGTAAATTGCCACTTCACTGACACTTTATGTATAATGTTGAAGCACTTTATTCCAATTAAAAATCAATATTTGTCATTTTTTTTTGTGGTTTAAATTAAGTATCCTCTCTGAATTGGAAAGTAAGTTACTATAAGGAGATTAAGTTTGAAGCTGATAGGTGAATAGATAGTTGCCACTAGTCATTCTTGTTCTAACAGTACAGGATTGTGTGAAATGCATTTACAATTTTTACAGTTAGGTATGGTGAGGAATTTGACTTAGGAGTGCTTTGTTTCCTGGTATCGTTGTGTAGATATTTTTATGATCAGTGGATGCCTCATATGAATGTATATCGAGTATTTGGTTTTTTGTCAGTGACAGTAGAGCATATTTTAATTCCATTAATACTGAGTAAAACTAAAGGTGGTATCAGATGTGCCATATGGGCTTCAAAAGCTTACAGTTTTAGATGTTCCTCTATGAAATAATGCAAAGTTACAGTTTGTAGTGGGTTGTATAGGGTCATGTGCCCTTAAAAAAGTGAATTGGAGAGTCTAGAGTATATTTTAATATGGGCCAAGTCCATCTGAGTTAATAAGTAAAACTCTTAGTAGTAAATTTTTTTTAAAAAGATTTGTTTATTTGAGAGAGTGCGAGCATGTGCACATAGGTCCGGTTAGAGGGAGAGGAGAGAATCTCAAGCAGACTCTGCTGAGCATAGATCCTGATGCGGAGCTTGATCTCGTAACCCTGAGAGTATGACCTGAGTTAAAACCGAGTCGGGGGGATCCTGGGTGGCTCAGTGGGTTAAAGCCTCAGCCTTTGGCTCAGGTCATGATCCCAGTGTCCAGGGATCAAGCCCCACATCGGGCTCTCTGCTTGGTGGGGATCCTGCTTCGCCCCTCTTTCTGCCTGCCTCTCTGCCTATTTGTGATCTCTTGTCTGTGAAATAAATAAATAAAATCTTAAAAAAAACTGAGCTGGACACTTAACCAACTGAGCCACCCAGGCACCCCAATAAATAAAACTCTCTTTTAACTATTCTAATTACCTACTGGACTCAGCCTCTGGTATATATTTGTTCCTAAAATTTAGAATTATAGAATCTTTCTTTTTCCTGTTCTTCTTTCATGGACTCACAGAATTTTGATAAAGCTTATATTAATTTGCATCAATCAAGTTTTTTAAATTATTGCTTACTTATTGACATATAGTTTCTTTAATAAAGATTATTTTATGTACTTCATTGAAGTATTTTGAGGAGGGTCTAATTGAAAAAAAGTTGTAGTGGGTTTGCCTTTTTTTTTTAAGAGATACAACTATGTTATAGAGTTGGCTTTCCTTTAGCATTATTTGAAGTGTGTGAAAGCAGAGGCTAAATTTTTATCAGGAATGGGCTTAAAAATTTGTAACACGTTTGTATATAAAGCCTTCAGAATTATGAATACATACTGAAGTAAGCATAGAACCACAAGTTGTTTTGCATCCAGAATTAATGTTATCAATAAGATTTCTTCATAACATTATTGTTTTTTTAGAGTAGGGTTTTAAATCAACTGTAGTTTATTAAAGTATACCAAGGAAGTCTCAGAATCCTCTTAGATCACAGTACCGAGAAGCACACAGAGTGGTAAAGTGCTGTCCCACATCTCAGGTATAAAGCAGTATCCACTTTTTTCCTTTGGATATTTTGCTGTTCTTGCTGACTTCATCTTGCCTAGTAGAAATGGTACTTTAGCGTGATGATTTTCTCTGCCAGTGTGATACATTTGAGTTGAAATCTCATAAGCTCTAATTCATAGAACCTCTCTAATCAGAGAATTCGAACTGGGAGGGAACCCACAGGTTCCTTGAGTTCAGCCATTGTGATAATCTGCTTTTCATCACCGCTTCTGGAAATTTATCACATGGCTACAGCGAGCCAGGACTTAGCAAGTAGGATTGAGATTCAGAAGTCCTGTGAATATATAACTGTTTTCGTAGCAGTGTCAATTTTAGATACTTTTTCATATTTTTCATTTTTATCACCCACGTTTTTAAGCTTTAGTAGGAAAGATTAATGATGACATCATATTATATGAGAGATGAACATTTTTTCTCTTTTTAATATGATGTGATCCAAGCATGAGTCAGAATGTAAATGATAGGGATTGTGAGAAGAACAGACTAATTATTAGTTCATTTCTTTTTTTTTTTCCTCCCCAGTTCAGTAGTTCATTTCTGTCATCAGTCCACTTATATGAAATGTTTCATTATAGATTTCTAACTCATTTTGTTGGCAACCTGAGAGCAGTGACAGTGGTACTTAAAATCACTAACAAATATATGAATTATTTCCATTTTGCTATTCTTGTCGTTTCTGTTGTTGTTCTGAGGATGTATAATCTTCAGAAGCATGTATTTGGAGACCAAAGGCTATTAACATGTCTCTTTGATTGACAGAACAATTATTCATTCATTTATTGATAGCTTTGACCTAATGTAGGGGAAATACAGTTGAGACACACTGTTCTAGTTTGGGAATTGATCTGAAAAAGTAGATCATTAAAAAAAAATCAGTATGTGTTAGTTCTTTTGAAAACATCTTAGTAGTTTTTCATTAAATGGAATTGTAGAAGGCTAATAACTGAACCTGTGTCTGAAGCAAAGGGGAAATACTGATTATATAAAGGTTTATATCATATGTGGTAGCTACTGTAGCATTTCTCTTGTATGACAGTAATCTAGCCTGCAACATCTACTTGCGGTTTTGAAATTAACCTGTAATTTAGTCTTCACCCCAAATGACAAAAATTCAAATGACTCTGTGGGGTGCCAGAAGATGCACTGTAAACAGGGCTTGGGAAGGGGATAAGGTAGAGAGCTCTGGCAGGATCGGCTGGCTTTCACTGTGTCAGTATTATTGCAATAAAATTAATACCTCTTCCTGGTATTTTCCTTTCAGTACAGCTTAAAATCTTAATCTAGATAAAATAGTAATTCAGTCTCGGGCAACATAACATTTGTATAATGGACCAAAATGTTAGGGCTTCAGCAGAAATTTTAAAAATGCTTTCCTCCTTTTGAAAACTATGGCATGTGAGAGAAAGGTGTTTTCTCCACGGAGCCTGTCAAGAACTGTCACTAACCACATATCTCTCTATATTTCATACTTTCTTTTCAAAAATTTTTAATTTCTTATTCCACATTGCACCACCTTATTAGGTTAAACAGGCAGCAGTGTTTTCACTGGAGCATAACGTGCGAGTAGATGTCGTCAACGGAAAGTGGGAAGTGGGAAGGCAGTGCCTTCCTCTGTTTACCCTAGTAACCTTAGCCAAATCATTCAGTCTTTACATGCCTTAATTTCCTCATCTGTTTAAAAATAAAGGAGGGTGGTATGTAGGATTGGATCACATAATTTCTACAGTTTTTCCAAGGTCTTACATATTTCTCATACTGTCATTTTCCTTTTAAAGGAAAAAGTAGTTTTTGAGGACTCAAAAGAATGCATTTCCACACTCTTAAGAAATTCTGACTTAATGAAAATATCGAAAGATATTTTTTTTGTTTGTGACCACAGAAGAGAAACCTTGACTTTACAACGGGAAATAATTTTTTCTTTTAAAGATTTTATTTTTAAGTAATCTCAACATATGGGGCTCAGACTCACAACCCTTAAATCAAGAGTCCCATGCTCCATTGACTGAGCCAGCCAGGTGCCCCTGGAAATAATTTTTAAAAGCTTGCTTTCAAATGAGGGTTCTCCTAGAATTCACTGATCTTAAAAATGTCTGAGTTTTTAGCCACAATAAGTTTCTGTATATATGAATCCTGAAGTCATTTCCTCCTTCTCCTGTCTGGAGAGGCGGCAGTACTAAAAATAGGATGATAGAGTTGTAAATACTTGAAAATTCCTTGGTAACTGCTGATAGATATTTCTTAATGTTTCCTAAATCTAGAATTTTTGAGGACTGTAAACACACATAAGTAGTTAGAAAAAATATTTGATAGTAGTCCTTGTTTTTAGAAATAATGTATTTTTATGGCAACTTAATGGATGGAATCAGATTTTTTTTAAAAAGATTTTATTTATTTACGTATTTAAAGAGCGGGAGCGAGAACATGGGTGTGTGAGCATGGGGGTTGCAGAGGGACAGGCAGACTCCCTGCTGAGTGTGGATCCTGGTGTGGGGGCTCGATCCCAGGACCCTGAGATCATGACATGAGCTGAAACTGAGTTAGACCCCCAACCGACTGAGCCACCCAGGCACCTGAAATCTGAAATCAGATTTTATTATTTATTTATTTATTAAATTTTATTTATTTGACAGAGAGACACAGCGAGAGAGGGAACACAAGGGGGGGGTGAGTGGGAAAGGGAGAAGCAGGCTCCTCGCAGAGCAGGGAGCCCTGCCGAGCTCCATCCCAGAACCCTGGGATCATGACCCGGAGCCAAAAGCAGACACTTAACGACTGAGCCACCCAGGTGCCCTGAAATCAGATTTTATTTATAATAATCTCAGAGAATCCCTTCATTTATTTGTACTTTTTTAAAAATAGTGCTATTTAGGGGTGCCTGGTTAAGCATCTGATTCTTGATCTTAACTCAGGTCTTGATCTCAGAGTCAGTAGTTCAAACCCCATGTTGGGCTCCATGCCCAACTTAAAATAAAAATAAAAAAAAACTGGGACACCTGGGTGGCTCAGTTGGTTAAGCAGCTGCCTTTCGCTCAGGTCATGATCCCAGCGTCCTGGGATCGAGTCCCACATCAGGCTCCTTGCTCGGCAGGGAGCCTGCTTCTCCCTCTGCCTCTGCCTGCCACTCTGCTTGCCTGTGCTCGCTCTCTCTCCCTCTCTCTTTGACAAATAAATAAAATCTTTAAAAAAAAAAATAAAGTTTGAGATTTCCATTTAAAAAAAAAATAAAAAGACTGCTATTTAGCAAATGAAATAATGAAAGGTGAAGGAGAGAAAATAACTTACTGATGTCTGTACTCAGGACATTTATTTATACAATATAAGGATTGTTTTTCTCTTTTTCCATTTTGCCTTTTTTAAAGCTCAATCGGATACATTTTGACTGCTCGTCGTTGTGGATCTAGGTATATTTTATTAATTGTTCATATTTTGATGTTTCCAAGGGATGACTTAGGTGCTGCTCTGGAAGTCGCCATCGACTGCTATGAAAAATACAAAGTGTTACCAAGGATTCATGATATCTTATGTAAACTGATAGAGAAGGGCGAGACTGATCTAATTCAGAAAGGTTGGTCACCTCCAATATCTTGCTGTAGTTGTTTTTCCCCTCTTGCTTATTTAATCTCAATGAATTGCTGTGAAGAGAAAATTTAACAGGAAGGGAAGCACATCCAGAGGATGTTATACTTCTAAAATAAAAAGGACAGTATTAGCTAGATTTTTAGTGTTGTCAATATCCTTGATTTTAATTAACTGTTCGTTTTGCATACTTGCCTCTCTGTTATTTTTTGCTCTGCTTCTTGGTGATCTGCCTTTTCTGAGGAGTTGTTCCCACTTATCCTCACCAGTTCTCTTTGAAGCTAGTCTTAGGTACTTACTGTTGTAAATGTATGCTGTCAGGTAAGGAATGTGATGGAAAATTGGTTGATACAGTGCTAGTCTTCAAGTTATTGTAAATATTTGTTTTAAAGTTTTGTTTGTCCAGAACTTCAAGTAATAATTTGTTTCTTTATATATTTTTTTCTTCTACTCTCTAGCGATGAACTTTGTGAGCCAAGAACAAGGTGAAATGACGATGCTGTATGATCTCTTCTTCGCCTTCCTACAAACAGGAAATTACAAAGAGGCCAAGAAGATCATTGAGGTATGGTTTTTAACTACAGTATTCTAATTGTACAGCTGTTTATATTCTTAATTGGAATATGTTTAAAAATTTTAACCTTTAATTACAGTTGTTCTGATTCATGTTAATATAATTCAGTCCCAATAATGGGGGCTGGGGGCGGGGGGCTCGTCCAGCTTCTTTATTGTATATAATTACAGCTCAGAAAAGGCAGCCTGGTTGTATATTGAATTTGTTTCCTCACTTTGTTAAATTCACTGTTATGTATCAGAATGATATTTGCATATTAAATCTTGGATTGTGGAACAATTAAATTAAACTGACATTCCTGGGTATAAAGTTGCTAATCCTCTTTGCCAAGGAATTCTTTGTTCTTAAAAGCGGTGGAATTTAATTTGCTGCAGACCATGCTCAGATTTATTTGTAATGCTTGTCTACAAGTTAATCAGCCAAACAAGTGCTGTCTGCAACTGTTTGGCATTTAATTTAAAATTTCTTCCTCTTCTTCTCCTTTTCTTTTTTTTTTTAAACTATGGTAAGCCGCTTATGGGAAATGGTAGGTGACAAACCTGGCCTATTTAGGATTAGTGTATTTTATCTAGGCTTGATTGAAATTTTGCTTACTGAAATTGGTAAGTCAAAGGGCAACTATAAAGTCTGTCCAAATTACAATTAACTTCACTATTAAACAGTTCTGTTCCCTCTAAATAAAACATTCCACAGAGGATAGACCCATTACCTTAAGAAAAATTATTTAATGTGAAATAAATAAAATCAGTAATCCTGTTTCTGTCAGATCATACGTTGCCATGACTCCATGTCTTTTCCCAAAAGTTCCCGTGGCGGATGGGACACAGGGTGGTGTTTGGCCTCCTTATTTGTATATTGATGACTGCTTATCATGAAGTTGAAAATGGAGGCATACAACCCTGAAAATTATAGTTTCTCTTGATGTTTTTCAAAGAAGAGAAAAGTATGAAAAGGGAAGACTGTGCAGTTGATTCACATGTTCTTAGTTTGTCTTACAGCTCAATCTGTCCTTCTGTCAGAGGGGAGTGGGACATGCTATCTTGGGCAGGTTCTTCGGTAGCTCAAGTAGTTCACTTGTATTTTCTAGGAAATAGTATAAAATCTTTCATTAAAAGTGCCTGGTGGGGGCACCTGGGTGGCTCAGTTGGTTAAGCGACTGCCTTCAGCTCAGGTCATGATCCTGGAGTCCCAGGATCGAGTCCCACATCAGGCTCCCTGCTCAGCAGGGACTCTGCTTCTCCCTCTGACCCTCCCTAGCTGATTCTCTCTCTTTCTCTCTCTCTTTCTCTCTTTCTTTCTCTCTCTCATTCTCTCTCTCTCTCAAATAAATCTTTTAAAAAAAGAAAAAAAATGCCTGGTGTATCTGAAAATGCAGGAAGCTGTCTGCCTTTTGCGTTCTGCTGCTCTGTGTGCCTGGTACCAGTATTAGCAGGGCACTGATCAGAGGGAAAATGAAGCTCAGGTATTCAGATAATAGTGACTGAGAGGCTCTATCATAGGAACTCGTGTGTCTCTTTACGCAATAATCAAGACATAATAGAAGAGCCAAAAGCATAAGAGTTCTCCTTTTGCCATCTACTTGCTAGTATGGTAATGGATAGTTACTAAACCTTCTTAAGCTTCCTCTTCTATAAAAGGGAGTATAGTATCTTTCTTTAAGATTCAATCACATAATGTATGTAAAGCAGCTTGCATGTTTCTGGATTATGGTAGTAATCAATAATATTAATTCTCTTTGCCCCTTAAAAGTAGGGATTGCATTATCTGCTTTACCCCACATAATTCACAGTATGATGTTTAGCATAAAGGTACATGTTGTCACATGAATAGGCAAGAGAAAACTGCCTCTTAATTACTTTAAAGCTTTGCCAAATGCAGCATCATTGAGTGTAATCATTTAGGGATGCTGTCTACTGATGACAGAATTTTCATAGTGGATGTGTACAAAATTGCTTAAAGGATAAAGAATGGCTTTACAGAACCCCTGTGGTATTTTAGGGTAGGACAGCAGGTATGTGAAACATGGGAATATTCTGAAGCACATTTCTAGTTTCTTTTTTTTTTTTTTTTAAATGATTAGCTGGATTAAAATGGGAACTTGCTTTTTTCTACTACTAAAATTCAAGACCTGGAATTTTCTCTTGTAGTTTTCTAAGGATTATTGAGAATATAGAAACTAATAGAAAATAATAAATTGTGACTGTATCATCGTGTGAAAGAGTATTATAAATACTGAGCAACATTTTTTTTTAATCATTCCCCAAAATGCATTAGTGTCTTATCAATGGGTAGATTGGCTAGGGTTAAGTTTCCAAAGCAAAGTATACAGTGAAGCTTCTTTGTAGTTCAAGCACTGTGGGAGATAAGATAAGCCAGTCATAAAAATGTTCACATTAAATGAAGAAAGAAGAGGCAGGATTCAATGTGTAATAGGACTCGTGTTGTTTTTTAAATGAACTGGTATACACATATCATGTATTACATACAGTACATTTTAATATTGTCTTACATTTTATTTCCATACATGGATTATTACAGGAGAGTGGACTTAACAGCTGCTATTCTGCTTTTTACTTTTCTGTATTTCCTGCATTTTCTGTAATGAGCATATAAATTCTTACATTCAGAAAAAGTGTATTCTTCCAAAAGAAGGAGAGTAAGAGAGAAAAGTGAATCAGACGAAGATTTATTAAGAGCTAATGTGCCGCTCCTTGAATGTGAGATTAATGTGTGAGAATAATTATGATTTGAGACTGAAAAGTATTAACTGCTGTAAGAAAAAAAAGTATGAATACTTCTGAGAGTTCAAGGTTGGAACTTATTCCCAGTGAAGGAAATTAGGCAAGACTTTCTGGAGGAAATGCAGCATGAAGTGAGGGGTTGATGCATATGGTATTCTTCAACATTCGAGAGTTTGATGAAGCTGTTAACAGGTATTAGAGGTCAAGCAAAAAGGTGGAAAGGGGAAATCTCTAAAAAATTCTTTTTCCCCAGCTTTATTCATATATAATTAGCATGTAACATTGTGTCTGTTCAAGGTGTACAGCATGTTAATTTGATTACTTACATTTTACAAAATCATTACCGCAGTAGTGTTAGTTAACACCTCTGTCACTGCACATAATTACAGTTTCTTTTTTGTGATGAGAACATTTAAGATTTACTGTCTTAGTGGGGCACCTGGGTGGCTCAGTCGGTTAAGTGTCCGACTCTTGATTTCAGTTCAGGTCTTGATCTCAGGATCAGGAGTTTAAGCCCTCCATTGGGCTCCACACTGGGCATGGAACCTACTTAAAAAAAATGTAGCTAGATATAGGTGTATATATACATAAACATATACAGATATATAGATTATACATAAACATATATAGATATATTTATATAGATACATAGATATACAGTATTCTTTTTTATTAAAAACATTTTTTAAAAAGTTTTATTTATTTAAGTAATCTTTGTACCCAGTGTGGGGCTCAGACTCAATACCCTGAGATCAAGAGTCACACACACCTCTGTTGAGCCAGCCAGGCGTCCCTATAGTATTGTTAACTACAGTCACCATGCACTACATTAGGTCCCCAGAACCTGTTCATCTTATAAGGGAAGTTTGTACCTTTTGACCAATATCTCCCCATTTCCCCTGAGCCCCTGACAAACACCATTCTAGAAGTTCGGTTGTTTTAGAGTCGACATATTTGTGAGATCATACTTTGTCTTTCTCTGCCTCACATATTTCACTTGGCATAGTGCCCTCGAGGTCCATCCTGTTTGACCAGTTTACCCTGTCTCCCTTATTCCCTTCTTTTCTCCTTTCCTCTTTCCCTCCCTGTCTTTCTTCCCTCTCTCCCTTCATTATATCAATAATAAATACTTTTTTAAAAAGATTTTATGTATTTATGTCAGAGTGAGAGAGAGAAGAGAGCATGAGTGGTGGGAAGGGCAGAGGGAGAAGCCAACTCCCCACTGAGCAGGGAACCCGACATAGGGCTTGATCCCAGAATCCTGGGATTGTGACTTGAGCCAAAGGCAGACGCTTAACCAACTGAGCCATCTATGCGTCCCAATAATAAATAATAGCAATGACATCTTGAGGAAGATGTCCGTCCTAGAGAAAGATCTTTAAAAATGAATCTATATAATGCAGTAATTGCTGTAGAAAGATATACCGCAGACTCGATCTTTCTGAGGAAGTCATGTTTGGGATAAGAACTAAAGGATGCAGTGGGGGCCAGCCACACGGAGTGGAGGCAAAAGCATTTCAGGTAGAGGGAACTCACTGTGCAAAGGCCCTGAGGGAGGAAAGTGCTTCCATCTTTTGTCTTTGTGTTGTCTCTTAGGGCTCTTATCAGATAACCCTCAAAAGAGTGTTTGGTCCATTATTAAATAGTAAGTGTTACTTTTATTCCCTTCCTTCTGTGTGACAGTCTTTCCTGTATTGAAGTCAGCTCTTTAGTCTCCTGCAGTCTCATCTGCAGGGTAACTATCCCTAGATCCTCTCAGTGTTGTTCTGGCACATTCTGGAATGAACTTGGGGAAATGTTCACAAATTATTTTTACAAACCTATATAATAATACCAGTCAGTATTTTGTAGTCTGTGTTGTACCAGTGATGATGATCGATATGACTTTTTTCCCCTGTGAAAAGATTCAAATAAAATTTACACATGATTCCTTTTTAAAATAGGCCAAGTACTCATCTAGTCATTTCTGTGGTTTTTCTGTCCTTTAGTTAACACATATTTCTTTTGTACATAATTGAAGTAAATTGAACCATAGTTTTATCCTACATCACTGTTTCTGCATTCCATGCATGTATAATTAAGAACTCTTCTGATCATTATTTTTAATGACCACGTCACTCCATAGTATAAGTGAACTAAAGTTCATTTGCCCGTTTGTCTTCTGAGAAAAATTTTTACTTTTAAAAGAAATCATCATATTGCACATCTTAATCTATAGGTATAGGTATATTTGGTTTTCAGATTATTTACATAGGATCATTTCTTAGAAGTAAGTGAAATGCATTACTGTTAAAGTCCCTGACGCATAAAGACAGAAATTTTGTTCTGTCCTTATAGGTGATACCTCTTCTGTGGTTCATCATAGCAGATTGGGTCTAAAGCCCAGGCCTCCCATGCTCTTCTGTTAGAAATTACGATAAAATAAGATGATCTTTTCTTTTTTCTTTTCTTTTTTCATTTCATTCTTTTTTTTTTTTTTTCCTTAATCAGGGTAATTCTGGTCTCATAGAATGAATTTGGAAGTTTTCCTTTCTCTTCTTTTTTTTTTTTTTTTTGTATAGTTTGAGAAGAATATAGGTGTTCATTCCTCTTTAAATGTGTGGTAGAATTCATCTGTAAAGCTGTCTGGTCCTGAACTTTTCTTTGTTGGGAGTACTTTGATTACTGATTTAGTTTCATTGCTAGCAACTGATCTTTTCAAATTTTTTATTTCTTCCTGATTCAGTTTTGGGAAGTTAAATGTTTCTAGGAATTTATCTGTTTCTTCTTGGTTGTCCAGTTTGTTGGCATATAATAAGATGGTATTTTCTCACTAAGAAAGGACTTTATTTTTTCAGTCAGGTATTTTTTTTTTTTTTAAGATTTTATTTATTTATTTGACAGACAACGAGAGAGAGGATATGAGCAGGCGCAGTGGGAGAGGGAGAAGCAGGCTTCCTACTAAGCAGGGAGCCAAATGCAGGTCTTGATCCCAGGACTCTGGAATCATGACCTGAGCTGAAGGCAGATGCTTAACTAATAAGACTGAGCCACCCAGGTGCCCCATCAGTCAAGTAGCTTTTAAGGTACTTAAGTCACCTCCCAGGATGGAAGTATTGCAAGGTCATTTAATAAATTAATAGTTTGGGTACTTCATTTTGTGTTTTAAGACAGGACATTAAGTCCAGGGAGGGATGTTACATACAAGTATGAGAAAAGTTAAATTATGATTTGAAATGTTAAATAACTACACTAAAGGTTTTTATAAAGAAATACTTAGGTTTATTCTAGCCCTTTGAGCAGTTCAGTGATCACAGACTTCATGCCTGCCATGTGCCAAGGCCTGCTGAGTTTTCCAGGTACAAACACAAAGAGTCTGCTTTAAATTTGGTTAGCATTTCTCACAAATTTAGATTACAAGCTAAACAATATAACTAATATTAGTTACACTTTTACACTTTCAAATAATTTTCATGTACATTTTTATATGAGGCTCACAAAACAACTCTGAGAAGTAATTACAGCAGGAAGCTTTAGTTCAGAGTGTTAGTATGGAGTTTGTTTAGTTAGTGGTAGTCATGGAATTTGAAATTGGGTCCTGATTTCACTTTTTCTTTTTGTTCTCCTATACCATTTTTACCTCTGTGATCTCACTGTCTTTTTAAAATTGAGATAAGATGGACGTGCCTGGGTGGCTCAGTCAATTAAGCACCTGCCTTCAGCTCAGGTCGGGATCCTGGGGTCCTGGCATTGAGCCCTGCATTGGGCTCTCTGCTCAGCAGGGTGTCTCCTTCCCTCTGCCCTTCACCCCACTTGTACGGGCATATATGTGCACACATGCGCACTTTCTATCTCAAATAAAAATCTTTTTTTAAAAATTGAGATAAGTTATAGCATCGTGCAAGTTTAAGGTATGCAGTGTTTTGGTTTGATGCATTTGTATGTATATTGCAGTATAATCGCCATGATCCCCTGACCCCTCAGTATCTGAACCACCAAAAGAACTTACCCTTTTTCAGAATTATTCTTTCTTTCTTTTTTTTTTTTCCTCCTCTTATCTGCTGTTACCCTTCCATCATACGGTACTCAGAGTCTTCTCAGGGGCAAAATTTTCTTTTTATGGTTTTGTGTTTAGGACCAAACGTTTGGATTATAGTGATCTCCCAGTCTTTGTGGCTTTTACCTTTGTTCTTTGCTAGATCACATGCAAGGTTTCATCTTAATTTGCCTTCTTTAATAAGCCAGAATGGATCTTACAGATACAGAAGGATTTTTAGAGATATTTTTTCCCCTGACCTCGCAAATTTCAAGAGATGTTAGTTCTCGTGTCAGTTCATACCCATGAGTTAGTTTACTTATTAATATCTCCAATAACATGTGGTTAAGTGGGTCATGTTTGTTCAATCATATTTTCCTCCTTATTCTAGACATGGTCTTTAAGTCTATCTCCGAAGATTTTTTTTAAGATGCCCTTTTATTTGAGAGAAAGAGCATGTACACGTAGTGGGAGAGTCAGAGGAGGGGAGAGAGAGTCTCAAGCGGACTCTATGCTAAGTGAAGCCTGATGTGGGCTGGCTTGATCTCCTGACCCTGAGATCACAACCTGAACTGAAACCAAGAGTTGGACACTTAATCTACTGCGCCACCCAGTCACCCCTATCTCTGAAGATTTTAGAGAAAAGGACAAATAATTGAAAGATTTAACAAGTTCCATGATACTTTTTTCTTCCCTTGCTATTCTAGCTATGAAGATAAATAGTTGGGTTCTTGTTTTTACTTGTCCACTCCCTCTCATGCACTTGATTTTTTTCCTGCTACGTTGAATAGAGGATATGAGGCTGGGATAGTTGTTCATTTGTTTTCCATTTCACATTTCTAACACTAATAGCAGGAAAAATCAAAACAGGTAAAAACTTCTGTTTGGGTCAAATTTAAGATGTTTTTTCTTGAGATAGAGTTTAAAGTAGAAGAATCTTCGTTTCTTTCCACTTTAAAGATAATAATTACTTGATAGGTCTTTTTACTAGTATATATTGAAGACTATTATGGTAACAGCAAATTTACATCAGAGTAATGTAACAATTAAATAGAAATTATTTTGTATTTTGCATTACTGTTATTCTTATACAAGTGAACCTGGTGCTAAATTGGAACTTCACAAAGAATATTTTAGAGCACAGTAACCTCGGTGGAAACAAACTTGCCAGATGTTTTATTAGAGTAATTAATTTATTCTCAGTGTCCATTAATTAGACTGTATGTAGCAAAAACAGAAAAAGTTAGGTAAGTTCATTGTTTTAATTAAGCTGTTTTAATTAATTGGTTTTTGATAAATAATATGTAGCATCCCAATTAGAATTCTATTCTTCTCCATAGTTTTATTATATTTTCTATTTTTGCTTTCAACTTGTGTTTAAAATTCAGTAAGATGTTAAGAGAGAAACCAGAAATGTAGACTATTACGGAAGCCTAGGAGATTTAGTTAATCTGACCTAGATGTTCTTTTGATGATTGAGATTTATAATGTGAAAACAGTTCTCAATTTCAAAATGAAACCTAGGAATATCTGCTGTATAAGTCAGCTGTCCTGCCCGTGGCAAGCAGATTAATCAGCCACAAAAAGGAAGCATTTACAAACATAAAAGTTGTTCCATTTAGATCATTGGTTTTGGATCAGCAATCAGTTGAGGCTATAAGTGAGTGTACTCCTTGGATTTTGCCTTCTTCTAAAGAGGACGGTCCAGTATTTTTGGAAGGGCTTTTTGTATACATTTGATTTCATTAGGTTTCATTTTTATTGGTTTCATTTTCAGAGTAATGCCTATGAGAAATGCCTGTGAGAAAATCCTTGAGTAGAAATTGTGTGGAGGTGTAAATATTAATGTATTTGAGAATATATTTCAGCAGTTGATCTATTCAGCATTTCTTTCTTCTATCCCAGAATGTGTATACTTGCACAGTCAGAATGAGAATACTTTTACAACTTCTGTTGTACCTGTTTCTCTGTCATCCTACCAGAGTTCTGAGATGTTACTGTCTGCTTCAGTTCTTTTCTTTTTTATTTTGGAAATATTTATTTATTTATTTATTTAAATAAGCTTTACACCAACATGGGGCTTGAACTCATGACCCTGAGATGAGGAGTCTCATGCTCTACTGACTGAGCCAACCAGGCACAGCTGTCTGCTTCAGTTCTTAATTTAACATTGTACAGTATTACTTGAAGGAATAAAAAATCATGAGGACTTCTAAATAAGAGATCAGATTTGAGGGATCTGTGGTTTAGTCGACAAAGCTGAGTAGAGAAATCAGTGGAGGTACCTCCTCTAGGCTGGAGCAGCCAGGGCTAATGAGTATGTAGTTTTCTTATCATAATGCTGTGATTGAAATGTACTATTTAATGGGGAAACCCTCTTACACATGATGAGAATATTGTAGTTAGAGTGACAGATCCTTGGAATTATGTGTGAATTAGTTTGCCTTTTATTCCAGTATCCAAAATTAAAAAAGAACTGCTTTGCCACCAGAGTTATTGACTAAACCCTAGTAATTTCTGATTGAGGATATAACATATATCTCAGTAATTGAAATAAACTAAGACTATGAACTAATTTTAAGTACTTAGCTTGCTTAAGTACCTCGCTCTCTACACATTTAGTTTTAGATAATAGGCAAGCATTTGTGGCAGTCACAATACTTTTAAAAGTGAAAGCCATTTGTTTATTGTTGTGATGATGGTTCATAAGTATGTGTAACATTAATTTTTGCTTCCTGAATCCATTGGGATCTCTGAAGTGTGTGCGTGTATTTAATTTGACATCTTTTAGAGTCAAGGTTCCTTTGTGTAGTAAAGAAAGTTTAACCATCTTAATGTTTAAAGATCTATTGAATGAGAATTGACCTGCAAAGCAACATTTTGACATAACCCAAATCTTCTAGATACTGGTTAAATATAGGTTCCTATTTATGCTCTGTTTTAATCCTAAGAATCTTTGGTAACTGGTATTAAGGTATAGGTTTCTTTTATTATATTTGTTTAGGAAGGAGGCAGTGGATTAGATGAAAACTATTGTCTTTGAGGGAAAATTCACATTTAGCTGAACCTTACCTCACACGTTATCTGATGATTTTATCTTATAGACTCCAGGCATTAGAGCTCGATCTACAAGACTTCAGTGGTTTTGTGAAAGATGTATTTCAAGTAATCAGGTTTGTGTTTAATTTCTGGTCTCGACCGCCTAAAACTGTGAGTAGAAAGCAAGTGTCCTTCCTACATGTCATATGAGCATTCAGGGATTTTGGGACATAGAGCATTATTAATGGAAGCAGCATTATCTTTGGTGGTTTTCCAAATAAGCAGTAGCTTAATTCTTGTTCCTGAGGTGTAGTAGAATCCCTAAAATTTTTAATTTGGGCCCTGAAGATTTTAGCCTGCTTTATCCTAAGTTGTTGGCTTGAGCAGGCTAGCCTTGTTTCCTTTGCAATTTAAATCTGCTTCAGTCCTCAGTGACCAGAGGAGTCACTTAGGGGAGCCTGGTGGAATTTCTACTTTACATCTCCTCCAGTGCAGATATCTTTTCATATCCCGCCAAGTGGAAGCCACAGGGGAAGAGGAGTATAACACTTGGGTGGAGGAGTGTTCTTATTACTGGAGAGTGTATTCACTGGATCTTCTTCCACCAGTATCTTTGAATTCTCAGAATGCATCTTCATGAGGTTTCCTCAGCCAGATGATTGTTCATGTTTTGTTCTTGACTGCAGAGTCCTTCAGCTTTTTAACTTAAAAAAAAAAATTGTTTTTAATTGTGCTAAACTATATGTATAACATAAGATTTATCATTTTAACCATTTGTAAGTGTTCACTTCAGTGGCAATAAGTCCATTCACATTGGTTTGCTCGGCTCTTTAACTTTTGAAGTGAAGTTAATCTGCCCTTTGGGTAAAGCTTGGTGGAAGGATAATTAGACTGAGATTTGTCAGCTATAAAATATGTCCTTTACACATTCTAGATCTATCTGTTAATCTTTTTAAGGTTGAAGTTCTAGAAAAATTAGTGGAGCTGACACAGAAGTTGTTTGAATGTGATAGAGACCAGCTGTACTACAGTCTACTAAAATTGTATAGTAAGTAATCTGACTGTTCTAATGTTTTCATCTTCAGACATTTATTCTGTTGAAGGCAGGTGCAAGAAAGGAATATCGGGAAGGTCTAGTGATTGTCAAATGTGTGGTCTTCAATAGAGTTTTAAGTAGAGGCCAGATTGAATTTTATCACAGATTGTTACGTTGTATCACTAGACACCAGACAAGTTTCATAATTTCTGACAGTCTTATTGCAGTAATGAGAAGGTGAGAAAAATCTTCATCAGGGCCACAGAATTTAATAGAACCTTTTGAGGAGAGACTAATTTTTTTCTTTTCTTTTCCTTTTTCTTTCTTTCTTTCTTTTTTTTTTTTTTTTTAGGATTTTATTTATTTATTTGACAGAGAGAGAGATCACAAGTAGGCAGAGAGGCAGGCAAAGGGAGAGGGGGAAGCAGGTTCCCCACTGAGCAGAGAGATGCAGGGCTGGATCCCAGGGCTCTGAGATCATGACCTGAGCCGAAGGCAGAGGCTTTAACCTACTGAGCACCCAGGTGCCCCTGATTTTTTTCTTTTTATTTAAGTCCTCTGGTAGACTTAACAGTCACTCCTATAAATCACATAATCACTACCATGTTCATTCATGTGTATAAGATCTTTTTCCAGGGGTGCCTGGGTGGCTCAGTCATTACGCTCTGCCTTCAGCTTAGGTCATGATCCTGGGATCCTGGGATTGAGCCCCACATCAGGCTCCCTGCTTGGCAGAGAGTCTGCTTCTCCCTCTTCCTCTGCCCCTGCTCTTATTCCCTCTCTCGTTGTATCTCTCTGTCAAATAAATAAATAAAGTCTTCAAAAAAAAAGATCTTTTTCCAGAAAAATGCATATTGATACACAGACTCATTGCTAAACAGTTTTTTAAAATGTGATTATATTCTAATATAGTTTTGACTGAATCTGTATTATAAACATTTTCTTACCTATAAATGACTATGTTGCGTGGCTGTACTAGAATTTATCCAGCCAATCTCCTTATGCTAGACGTGACTAGAAATTCATTTTACACGTTATAAAACAGAGCTGTATTAGCTATCTTTGTACCTTAATCTTTGTTCATGCCCATAGTTGTTTCCTTAGGCTGGATTTGTATTTGCATTCCGAAACATTTGATCTTTATTACCAAACAGTGTTCTAGTATGTCAGTTCCAGTTTATACATCTGGGAACTTTGCAATCTCTTTTAGGGTATTTGGGTGGAGAAGAACAACTCTTAGACGAGTCAGTAACTAACCTACCTTCCTTCCTTCCTTCCTTCCTTTCTCCCTCTTGCCCTGCCCTCTCTTCATCCCTTCATCCTTCCACCCCCCAGACATTTGATCCAGATTATTTTGTTTTTCTCATGGGAAATTTACCTTCACCAAACATAGACAGCAGTGAATAACTTAATTCATTTGTCTTTTTGAATTTGTATTTATTATCATTAGAAGCTTTATCTTTGGGACGCCTGGGCAGCTCAGTCAGTTAAGCATCTGCCTTTGGCTCATGTCATGATCCCAGGGTCCTGGGATTGAGTCCTAAATCAGGGCTCTCTGCTCGGCGGGGAGTCTGCTTCTCCCTCTCCCTCTGCCTGCCGCTCTGCCTGCTTGTGTTTTCTCTGTCAAATAAATAAAATCTTTAAGAAAAAAAAATGTTATCTTCTATGTTAAAAGTGTAAATAAGACTTGCTGTAAAATTTATATTTCAGTTGTTGGTTGCATTGAAATGCACACTTCGCTGTGTAATTTTTAAAACTCTTAAAATTCTTGAAATTCAGTTCTTTGGTTTAATGGTCAAATTCTGGCACACAATACTGAGGTTGTTAATTGAATATATACAATTAGCAAACTTACGTTTTAGGCGTGTAGTCCTTAATTGGTGGGTTATAACCTGTATTTATTCAAGTGCTGATTCTTACCCTTCCTCACCCCTTTCTTTTGAGGAACTATTTCATGCTTAAATTCTAATTTTATACCAACTTCAGAAAAAAAGAAAAACCTTGAATTCAGGTATCCAAATGAGTCTTAGCAGTTAAAGTAGTCCCCACAGAGGGACCATAATCCCTAACTATGCTAGATATTGGGGAGGATACAGCAGATAGGGTAGTGCTCTGTGCAGTTAGGCCTATAACCAAGATTAAGAATACGGAGTGAAAAAAAAAAATGGAAGGATGTACGAGGAGCAGGGGTAGTCCAGGGAAGGTGGAGGTGGCCAGCCTCACAAACCTCTTTTTCCTATACAGATGACCTTTTGCTGATGCTTTCTTTAAAAAGAAAGAAAAGAAAACAACCCGTAGGTTCATCTTAAAATTTCCTTTAGGAATAAATAGTCTTTGAGGTTTATTACCATTTTTTTCTCCTTCATCCCCTCTCTTGGCTGTATTGGACACCTTCTCCAGTTTTTTTGCTCTGTGTTTGAGCCAATAGTCTGAAGATCCCTGTAAGGTGAGGGTGGCCTCTTGTAAGGCTGGAAGTCAGGAATTATTATCATGAAGTACACTTTATAACTCAGGTTGTATACTTCATGCCTTTGTGGTGCTGTAAGTTGATAATGTGGTTGTGATAACCCTGATCCTCCCCTTTCTGAAGAACAACCAACCTCTCCTTTGTGGCCCCCTCTTTCTGTTTTCCCCTTGGACCACTTATTTGAACAAGTTAAATAATTTATTGAAGCACTATGGACTCAATTTTATTTGAAAAGGAACATATGATATGGGATAATATATGAAATGTGGTCCTATTATACTTGAAAAATCCATATTTTGGATTGTGAATACCTGAGAAAATGTTTGGCCTGGTAGAACTTTTTAATGAGCTCGCTTGCTTGCTTTCTTTCTTTCTTTCTTTCTTTCTTTAAGATTTTATTTATTCATTTGAGAGAAAGAGAGCATTGGGCATGGGGGGAGAGGGAGAAGCAGGCTCCCTCCTAACCAGAGAGCTTGATCCGGGGCTCCATCCCAGGACGTTGGGATCATGACCTGAGCCAAAGGCAGACACTTAACTGACTGAGCCACCCAGGCACTCTGAGATATTCTTTTGTAAAAGTTGCTAGTCCATTTTAATTAAAGCTGCATCTGTGTAATATCTTTGTCCTCCTAAAGTGGAAGCTTTCATATATGTGTGCCTTTTTTAGAAGAAGAAAATTACTTTCATAGAGTTCCTATAGTTGAAGACAGAGTTGTCCATCTTCCATCCATCTTCTCTTCAGTGTTCATGTTATCTTAAAAATGAATCTCTGTAAAAACCACCTTAGCGGTGCAGGTTTCCAGTTCTTGGAAACCTTCCCTAAATATGTCTTCCACAATCCACAGGTGTACCTTTTGGCAGGGGACAGAATGTTCCACCTTTTCTCTTCTATAGAATTAAAGATGCTGGAGCTTGGGGCTTTGTTTTTCATTTGTTTAGTCCAGTTAGTTTTATATACTCATATACTTGAGAAGTTACTTTTGAATTTTATATTACATGAGAACATTTTAATGAAGGAAATGCGTAATTAGCTTATGAGAGTCTTTCGGGAAAAAAGAGATTGTAAATTTAAGGGTTTTATATGGGATTGCTTTTATTACCAAAGTATCTACAAAATCATTACAATCTGTGTATGACCTGGGGAAATTTTCTTAACTAATACCTTTTTCTTTGTTGTAGGTTTCTTTTTTTTTTTTTTAAGGTTTTATTTATTTATTTGACAGAGAGACCGCGAGAGAGGGAATATAAGCAGGGGGAGTGGGGGAGGGAGAAGCAGACTCCTCCTGATGTGGGGCTCAATTCTAGGACCCTGGGATCATGACCTGAACTGAAGGCAGATGCTTGATGACTGAGCCACCCAGGCGTCCCTTGTTGTAGGTTTCTGATGGAGCAGGAGTGTGTTTTGTTTTTGTTCTTTGAGTTTTTTTACTTTCAGGAGTCATCGGCTACCAAAAACACATAGCTTCTCAGTTGGACAGGTGTGGAGGAATCTAGGAAAGTCCCATCTCTTTCGGTATTTTGCTGTTTTTGAGAAACATATTTACGTATGTTTTTTGGAACGTTTGTGCTCTGAAACAACCCCCTTCCTAGAGTTGACTATACAGAATGAAGATACTCATTATTCATATAGGAAAATTTTTTAAAAACACGGTTAAAATAGTGTTTCCTTGTGTGTAACACTTTCATTGAACTTGATTGGTGTCCTGATATTTTTAATATTTTGGTCTGGTTTTTCACACGCGTAAGTTTATTATATTAAATGACTTGACCGTTTCTCTTTTCAAAACCTGCTAGAATGTTTACTCATGAAGTCTTGATCATTAAGTGTTTGCTATTTGTGAAGATTAGGTTACCACAGAACAGGAGCTCAGTTTTCCAATGTGAAGGAGTCGGCCTATTTCCCTCCAGTAAACTTCCCTTTGCCCTATAATACTTAGTGTGATGGCATGAGTGGGATAAAAAAATCTATCACGCAATGTCATAGACATTCTTCAAGTCAGCAGAAGGGACAGAGTTCTCCCTATTCTACTAAGTGAAAGGGATTTGTTGATTTGACACTTTTGAAGAAAATCATACATGTGCGCACTTTGAATCACTTTAGACCTCCAGCTGTGTATTATACTATATACATGTACCCATTATCTTTCCAGAGTCTCACGGGCATAGTTGCGTTGTTACCTGTTTCTGATTCTGATATCAGCAGTGGGCTTCTCAGGTTACCTTAGAAAGACAGACTTTTTATTCACATGAGACTTTCAAAGTGTGTAGTAAAGAGGGATGGGGGTGGTTGTTTTTTATTAGTAAGGAATTTCCGTTGTTGAAAACTCAAAAGGCATATAGAAGGACGTCTTTTTGCCTTGGGTCCACAATCATCCTGTTCCTTTCCCTGGAGGCAACATTTGGAATAATGCGTACTTCAACATTAAATAAGGAAAATATTCTAAACATTTTTAAGAATTGGACTTAGTATGTTCATTAATTTCTGCTTATTCAAAATTTTGCAGAAGTAAATGGTGACTGGCAAAAAGCTGATGCTGTGTGGAATAAAATGCAAGAAGAAAATATTATTCCACGTGCAAAGACATTAAGATTATTAGCAGAAATCCTTAGAAACAGTAATCAAGAGGTTCCGTTTGATGTACCTGAGGTAATTTGTTTATAACTATAAACCTAACAGGTTTTGTTGTCAGTATAACTGTAGGGCATAATTAGCCCAGTTTCATTCTAAAGAGATCACTCTGTATACCAGGTTTTGTTTAACTGAATACTTCTTTCTTCCAGTTGTGGTATGAAGATGAAAAGCACTCCCTGAATTTTTCATCACCCTCACATACAGAAAGTAATATCCAGAAAGATCTGTTGAATGCCTGCCAACGAAAGAGAAACAAAGGTAACTCTGTTTGCTGGGGTCTTCTAATAGCAACAGGGGATCTGAGTCCTTCTAACAAATTAGTAGTGCTCTAGGACGGAGATGGAACTTACATATATTAATTATTTTCTTTGGTTCCTTAAATTAATGTGAGGCACCTGGGTGGCTCAGTGGGTTAAGGCCTCTGCCTTCGGCTCGGGTCATGGTCTCGGGGTCCTGGGATTGAGCCCCGCATCGGGCTCTGCTCGGCAGGGAGCCTGTTTCCTCCTCTCTCTCTGCCTGCTTGTGATCTCTGTCTGTCCAATGAATGAATAGAATCTTAAAAAAAAAAAGTTTAAATTAACAAACACATTTTGGGGTAGTTGGGAAAACGTAACATCAACTGAGTAGTAGATAATATTCAGGAACTATTTCTCTCTCTTTTTTTTTTTTTTTTTTAAGTTTATAATTTTTTTTAGTAATCTTTGCACCCAACATGGGGCTTTAACTCATGACCCTGAGATCAGGACTTTCATGCTCTTCTGACTCACCCAGCCAGGTGCCCCTGTCTCATTTTTATTTTATTTTTTTTAAAGATTTTATTTATTTATTTGAGAGCGAGACAGTGAGAGAGAGCATGAGCGAGGAGGTCAGAGGGAGAAGCAGACTCCCCATGGAGCTGGGAGCCCGATGTGGGACTCGATCCCGGGACCCCGGTATCATGACCTGAGCCGAAGGCAGTCGTCCAACCAACTGAGCCACCCAGGCGTCCCTCATTTTTATTAGATACAATAGTGGTGTTAAGATTTATCAGATAGTGTCCCTAACTTTTGAGATCTTACTGAAGTACTGAAAGATGGAAAAAAAAAATCAAGATTATCTATAATATATTTTAAAATAGCTAAGCCATAGGGAACAAAGATAAAGCAAGAATGGTAAAATGGTAATAGTTGTTAGATGTAGGTGATGGGCATATGGAAGGTCCATTATACTACTCTCTATTTTTTTCTGTACATTTGAAATCTTTTATAATAAAAACTAAAATAGGCATACATTTTATTTAAAAGTATACTTTGAAAATAGCATGATCATGAGTGTTTTTGGCAGATGTATTTATTATATATTTTGCTTTTATTTGAAAGCAGAAAATGATTAGGGCATTAAGCACCGTTCTTGTGTATGTTGAAGTGATCAAGCACTATTTCAGGGTTGGAGGCAGGACATGAGGTCTGTGTCTTGCTCTTCCTTTTCTCTCGTGGTAGACTTTCCTAAAGTGACATGCCTACCACTACTATGACTGCTTTAAAATTTTTATGACCATCTTGAACCCTCTGGTATCAGCTTGCCTATTACATGATAGACATTTCTATTTAGACTTCATTGTACTCTTTCAAAATCATATATTACTATTGTATCCTTTACTTTGGTTAATTTTTCTCCATAGCATGCTAGCATCATCTTTAATTCCTTCGATATTGTGTGGATTTTCAAGTACGCTTTATGATACTTTAACCAATATGCAGCAGATTTTTGTTTTCATTTTAATATCTACTTTTTCATTTTAATATCTACTCTGTTCAGTAGAAAAGAATAAATTTAGAAATTTACAGAACCTCATAATTTCTTGACTTAATTAGAATTTTGTGACACTAACATGAAGTATATGAGGAAAGAATAAGCTAAGGTCTTATATTTTCTCAGTCATGAATAGTGACTTTATCCTTTGGGTCATTTTCCTTTGTGACATATTCAGTGTATACATCCTTGAGTCTTCACCATATATATATGTTAAACCTAAATACAAAATTAATTATGACTATGGGAACTATTTCAATAGTGGAATTTTGATTAGACCGAAAGAACTATAAAATTAGTTTATAGTTAACTGCTGGAAGACTCTAGAACCCCTTCGTACGTCACCTTTTTAAAAATTATTTTCATTTAAGTAAAAATCAATTAACTAAATAAATATAATGCAGTGTTTGTTATTATAAACATCCCCTATTCTAGCTTTAATATACAATTTATATTTATTTAACTGGTTTTATTCTGTTCTTCAGAGTTTCTAGTTTTTTGTATATTCCAGGATTTGAATGCCTAGCAAAACATCAGTACTTTGAAAATTGATTGCTTACATTAGTACTTTATTGAATTTCTGATAGTTTAGTATACTTATTTTCACACCAGAAACCTGCGGCAAATGAGTTTGGGGCATTACAGTGATAGCCTCATTCTTTCTTTTTTCCAACTAATAGAGAATAATAAACAGAGCCATAGCAATTTCATACAAAGACTGTAATTTTAGGGGCGCCTGTGGCTCAGTTGGTTAAGCGTCTGACTCTGGATTTCAGCTCAGGTTGTGATCTCACAGATTGCAGGATCTCAGGTCAAGCCATGTGTTGGGCTCCACACTCATTGGGGAGTCTGCTTCCTCTCTCTCTGCCCCTCCCCTTGCTCACGTGTGTGTGCACATGTGCATGCTCACTCTCTCTAATCTTTAAACCACAACTTTAGAAAACAACTAGTAAGATTTCCCGATTATTTTGTTAATCTTAAATATTCTAATTATACTTCCTGTATATTTTCATTGAGCAAACGATGCTTGTTGGGGAGTAGACAATAATTGCACTGCATTTAACTTCTCAGCTCCCTTAAAAGGGAGCATTGTCTACTGAATGATAGATTTTATCTGTTCTCCTTGGTTAAGATCCAGATATTAATGTCATTCCTTTTCTCTCTAGTTTTCTCTGAGTTTAGCATGCAAGAGTAAGTTTCTGACATTGTCACTTCAGTTTAATTGAAGGGCTCTTGCAAACTGCCCTAACCTTGGAGTACAGATACAACGTCTGCTTGTTCAGAAACCTCTGAGTAGCTCAGAATGTTCTTCGGAACGTTAATATCCTGCTCACTTCTAGTTGCATGTATCGTATTTCCTTACATTGAGCTTTATACCCACCGAAGGTCGTACATGATCGTTCACAGTGCCCCATCTCTATTGTGATTTGTTTATACACACCAGAGAGTGGATTATAGTTTCAGTTGGATGTTTATAGCTAGGCAATTTTATTTCAGAAAAGTAAGTGACTGAAAAGTGTAGATACTTCTCTTTTGGTAACATCTTTTCATTCACTGACAGTTATTGTGAACAAGTGAAATAAAACTGTTAATCAGTCAAACAAATGTTGCTTAGTTTACTTGTTAGATACCTGTATATTTGAAAATTGTATGTTTTTGTATAAGTCCTGTCGTAGCCAAATAATTTGATCTCCTAATTTTAGAATTATAGGCTATATTCACTTTAATGCTATTGTGTTGAAATGTTAACCATTGTAACCACCCACTTATAGATTAAAGATTGCTTTAAAATGCATCTTTTGCTCCCCTCAATTTAAATTATACCTGTGGTTTATTTGGACTTTACCACACATTTTGCAATTGATTTTGAAAATGGTATCATCTTTTGTCAAATTCAGAAGAGATACTTCTCATTTTTATTGGCATGAAAATAATTTATTGACTTTAGAGAGCTAGTATGAAAAGTAATTTTAGGGGCACCTGGGTGGCTGCCTTCGGCTTAGGTCATGATCCTAGAGCCCTGGGATTGAGACCTACATCGAGTCCCACATCCCTGCTCTCCAGGGAGCCTGCTTCTCCCTTTCCTTCTGCCTCTCTCCCTGCTTGTGCTCTCTCTCTCTCAGTTAAATAAATAAATAAAATCTTAAAAAAGAAAGAAAAGAAAAGTAATTTTAGAAGGAAGTCCTTTCAGGTACCAGCCACATGGCTTAAGTAGATTGTTCAAAACTGTGACTTTGTTTTTATCAAAATGAGGAGTGTGACTGTATCTGTTGTTTTGGTCAGTGTGTGTGTCTCTGGAGAGTGCTGTAGTGTGTGAACATGAAAATAAACACGTATGTGGCTTTGAGGCTTTGCTCTAGGGGGTTTTCCTCCTTTTTGACATTTCAGAATAACATCATCTCATTTTTTGCTTTTTTCCTTCGTAGATGCATATACTATTTTCCTGAAGGCACAAAAGCAAAACATTATTTTCAACAATGAGACTTACAGCAATCTTATAAAATTATTGTTGGAGAAGGATAGTTTCATAGAAGCAGTGCAAGTGAAAGAATTGTAAGTATTAGTCCATTTATTAAACCTGTCATTTAAAAAAAGTATCACATATCATTAGGATTTTCCTAATGATTTGTTGTAGTAGCAACTGCTTAATTATCCTCAACTACACACAAAAATCCTATGAAATGGTTTTCCAATTTTTTTTTTTTTTTTTAGAGCATGAGCAGAGGGAGGGGCAGGGCAGGAGGGAGAAGCAGACTCTCCGCTGAGCAGGGAGCCTGACATGGGGCTTGATCCCAGAACCCTGAGATCATGACCTGAGCCGAAGGCAGATGCTCAACCATCTGAGCCACTTAGGCACCCCTGGTTTTCTAATTTTATGGGCTTATAAAAAAATATGTTTTACTGGCCTTCCACAGTGCAGTACATTTTCTTCCCCTAATAAAGCTTCCACTCATTTATGAAGCCCATATACTGAAAAATAATATTTTTCCCTTTATCATACTCTGTTTCTTACTTAGTGTCTAGCTCTCTGAGTCTTTTGTGGTGGAAGGAGCCTGATAAAGTGAAAATAGCCCAAGGGCTTTGAACTTAGGCAGGGATTCGAATCTTACTTGAGTTTCTATTGGAGAAATTATCCCCTCTGTGAACCTCATTTCTTCTTATGATGATGAGTGGATGATAATAAGACTTACATGAAAGATCCCTTTTAGGTGTTGAAGAACATAGAGTGAAGAAGAGAAAATATAGGTGCTCAACACATTTTAAATGCCTTTTCTTTTTAACTTTCTGTTGTGTTTTTTATTTGATTTTGAATTAAAAAAAAAAAATCTGTTGGGTGGTTGTGGTAGGGGTTTTGTCCCTCTGGCTAGTTCCTGAGAGTAAAATTAATCAGAACAAGAAAGTTTTCTTACCTGGTGTGTCAGTTAATGGATTCTGTTATCTTATCCCAAAGGAGTTACCAGAGAAGGCTTAGAATGGAGTAGAGCACAGTGACCTGCTCTGTGATGTAGACCTGTCCTGGTGATGTGTTAGTAGCCTTATTTTCATTGGCAAAGGTCAGCCTTTTCCTGGTGTATTACAAGTTCTGAAATGATCTCTCTTGGCTCAACTTTGACCTTCAGAGCTTTTAAGTCACAGTACTTTTGAAATATTAGAATCCTGACTAGAAAGTGCTTGCCATTCTTGCAGTTTGCTGGAAGATCTGCTCTTAATACCAGTGTTATGTTAAAGTTATGCACCACTGGGCCATATTTACTGCTTGTGTTTCGTTATATTTTGGAAAAAGTATATGATTGTACTTGTCTGTGGAAATACATACAAACACATGGACAGTGTATATGTATGTACAGTGTATAGATCCATCTGTATACAAGTACAACATGTATGTATACACATATGCACATCGTCTGTATACCTATGGTCTTGAATCATCTTGTGTATCCTATAGCAAGAATGGTCACACGAAGGCTTCTCAAACGTAAGTCTTTCATGTATTCTATATCTCATTTGTGTGTTTACTCAGTTGCTAATTAAATTACATATCTCTAAAATACCCAAGAGATGCTAAATTAGTGACTTGGAAAATTTTATTTTATTTTTTTTTTTTTGTGACTTGGAAAATTTGACATTGAACAGCGTACCATCATCTGTAATCATTGGAGTCATCAAGGGGGTGGGAGTTTTTCCTAAAATTACTTTTCCCAGGAAATTATTACCTAAACCCTTCTCCTAACACTACTTGTAGTAATCAAAGGCATTCTAAAGCAACAGTGATTTGGGAGGAGCAGGGACAGAGAAAAGAGGAACCTCTTGTGTTGAGAACTGGGTGTAATTAAGTGAGGGGATAGAAGCAGAGAAGGAAGTTTTTAAAAAAATTTTTAATCCTGAGGTTGATCCTGAAATACTTCCCCAAAATACAGATTACCTTTTTTTCCCCCATTTTAATTGGGCTTGTCCTAGAACGCCGAGCCGCACATTCCTCCACCCCCCCCCCCCCCGAGCCTCACATTCTTGTAGCTTGAAAAGATTCCCCACAGCCCACCCCAAAGGTTGTGATTCATTTGATCTGGTGTGGGGCCCAGGGATCTGCATTTAATACCCAAGTGATTCAATAATTGTATGTTGTAAACATTTTGATCAGATACCATTAATAGTGAATTGTACTAAAGTAGCATATATTAAGTATATTTTAAAACATACTCATAAAGTAGAAATTTTTCAGAGGATAATAAGATTTAAAAACAGAGGCTTCAACATTTTCTTGCCTTACCCTAGAGTGTTCTTGCATTGTGCATACCTTTCACTGAGAATGGCTCACTGATGGGTAATTTTTCAAACTACAGTTGCAACCAGCACATGGGTCACAGAATCTCTTTAGTGGATCAGAACCAGCATTTTTTTAAATAGAATAGAAAATATCGAAGCACTTCGTATGGTAAAGATTGTTTTGTGAGTTGTATTGGTATTTGCACTGATAGGTAGTGTGAAACGTTTCTTCTGTGTGTGACACTGGATCTTGATCACACAAGTGGGAAAGCTATACTGATCTGGATGTTTTCAAGCACAGCCCTTCCATTTCCCCTTCTATCTGCAATGTGTAAAATGTAGCTTGATTTTTCTTTCCCTCCTTCTCTAGATCTTCATAAAGCCTTTCTGTACTCTTGAGGGCACTTCTATCTTAATTATGTTATTCTTCCAGGAGTATTTTGTGGCTGCCGTTCACTTGTAGCTGGGTGGGCCTAAGAAAATCCTGGATGCAAAGCCTTACCATGCCTGTAGGCACCTCACTGGGGATTAGATGCACATGCTTTCCCTTGAACCAGATAAATGTTACATCTAATTACAAAAAATTGTATCTTGGTAAAGTGCCTGGGTGGCTCAGTGGGTTGAGCATCCGACTCTCAGTTTCAGCCCAGGTCATGATCTCAGGGTCTTGAGATCAAGCCCCGTGTCGGGCCCTGCACTCAGCATGGGGCCTGCTTGAGGTGTTGCGCGTGCGCTCTCTCTCTCTCTCCTCTCTGTCAAAGAAATAAATCTTAAAAAATGTATCTTGGAAAAAAAAAATGTATCTTGGGTTAGATCTACACTGGGTTATTTTGAAAGTAACTCTTGGCTAGAAATTCAGAAGTGGTAGTTGAAGTTCAAGTTTCTAACTAACAGTGTCCTCTCTTCTTCCAGTTGTGTATCCGTGCTCTGAGTAAAAGAGAATTTTGCTTTTTTTAGTGGCCACGTTTATTATAATCTGGTGTGACCGCATGAGTCACTATAGCAAGTAGCGGTATCCTCCTCAAATTTTGGCCCTCTACTGTCAGTCCACAGAGAGCAGTCTGTTTGTTGTTTTAGTCCGTCGTTTTTACCTGCATGATGCTCAGTTTTAAGGGCAATAGTTTTCTCTACAAACTAAAGAACGCAGTCTTTGTTTTTGTTTTGTTCTACCTTCACTGTCTCTGATTTGTTGGTTAAAATGAAGCACCCTTACTTAGGAGAGTGTCATCAACAAGAATAAACTTTTCTCACAAGTTATGGAACCTCAAAAGTAATAGTAACCACAGCCTTTAAAAGATTAGCCAACTCTCTTTCATTTTTAGAGTTAGTTACACTTCCTCATGTTTCAAAATCAAAATTTAGATATAGTGAATTCTTTCGAGGGAGGGGAACTGCTTATTCGAAGAAGAGCAGTAAAGGAGATTATTATTTTAGATCTCTGATAACACTAAACTGTGTTTTTAGGAAATTGCGATTTCTATTCCTCCATCACAGTCGCTGCATGTGGCCGGCGACTACCCTGCCGGACAGCATGGATAACGAATATTCCCATCGCCACAGGAAGTTTAATTTGACAGCTCTGGACTAGATATTTTTTTTCCTTATAAAAGGTCACATCCATAGTATGGGTCAGAAGCAGAAACTTGTTTTATTGTTCAACACGGAGATCTCTGCCAGTAACTTTTTGTAGTTTTTCTCCTTTTTCAGTTTGGAATATATTTTGGTTTTGATTGGTCAGTTTGTGCATATATAAGATATAGTGTTCAGTATATAATACTGAATACTGGGGAGAGTTTCTGTCTTCCTGTTAATTTCCACTTTTGTATTGAATGGGCAGCTTAGATCACGGAAAGAAAATGTTCCGTGTTTGAGGTTTTTTAAAAGGTGAACGGTTCACACTCGATGTCAGTCAAAAGGGAGGTTTTGTTACTGCATGGTTTCAATGACTTTTAGGTAATATTTACATGTAAATATGGTATAATATATGTAATAATGATGACTTAAGAAGTGAGTTCAATTTTAATAGTGTTTTCTGTTTACTTAATCATGCTTAAGATTGAGAAAGTAAATCCTTTATTTTATGCAGTTTATAGTCTCATGCACGGGTTGTTGATTTAAGAGCTTTGACAGATGGGACAAAGGAAAAAAAGTCAAACTGAGCAATGGGTACTTTGGTGGGATTAAGAGGATTGGGTGGAGGGGGTGGGGTAAGAAAATCCTGTGCCCAGGGGACTGCAGGGGTGAATTTCTGAGGCTGGAAGTGACTGAGAGGATAGGCACGTCACAGTGTCTTTGGAGGATTTTCTTGGGATTGACGAGAATAATTTAGCAGTGACCCTGCTTTTCTCACAATCTCCTCGGCTTAGCTGTCCATGCCGGCAGGCCGGGGTTGTTGGCAGCGGGATCATCACTGAGCTTGATAAGGCAAATGGTGGCAATCACTTTTGCTCCTTGTGACCTGTGGAGATTTCCTAATCGAGAGATGAACCCTAGGGGCATTAAGGATGCCGAAATTTCATCACAGGACATGTGCAAACAGTGTAGCGAACAGAAGTCATCTCAGGCTAGGGTTGTTTTTTAATCATGCAGGTTTTAGCCATAAGTAAACCGAGTTTTGCTCTCGAGTTTTAAGGAGCTGGGGGGTTTTGTTTCAAATGAAATGGCTGGGACACAATTGTTGTGTGAGATTTTTAATTTTAAGTAACAATGGTTTTAGTTCAGCAGTACGATTGCTCACCTTTAAAAACTGTATGTAGCTAGATGACAGAAATTTGAAAATTAATCAACCAAATGATACGGTGTTAGTTAGTAATATGCTTTCGTTTATATTTAAAATATACCGTGCTGAAAATAAATGTTCATTTTTGTTGCCGAAAGAATAGTTTTACATTTTATAATTATGGTGAATGTAGAGAAAAGAGGAAAAAGTATCCAGCTTAGGATACAGCAGAACAATGCAGGGCACGCAGTTATTTTATCATCTAATATGTCAGCATTCAAGAATCTGAACCGATTGTTTAAAAAAAATCTTGTACTTTGTTTCTTTTGTTGCTCATTTCCAACTTTGTCATCTGTCAGAATGCAAAAAAAAATTATCCTTCTATAACCATTGACAGGATAACACAAAAGCTGTCTCCAGGTCGATATTTTGCAGCAATATTTTTAACATACGAACAGTAGTTTTTATAATTTCACCTTGGTGCTCAACCATTTATTATCGTATCAGAAGCATGTCAGTAATTCCTTTCTAAATGTCTGCTTCTTTTAGCGCTGAGACCCACATCAAGGGCTTCACACTGAACGATGCTGCCAACAGCCTCCTCATCATAACGCAAGTTAGGCGGGATTATTTGAAAGGTATGTCACAATGCTTGACCTTTACGTCACATTAATGCCTCTGCAGATTTTTCTTGTAACGCCCTTCGAATACTTGGATAAAGGAGTCCATTTAGCAAATTACCTGCTTATCAAGAGCCTTTTGTGGTAGCTGAGAGACGTAAATTACTGTACATGCATTTATAATACAGCTTGAATATGAATGTACTTGTCATTTGACCACTTAGTCCAGTTTCCATTCCATTTAACACAAGATGGGTTTTCTTAAGATGAATCACAGCTCTTCAGACATGCAAAATTTGTGTTCCAGAACGAGAGAAAGTACAGGCTTTCAAGTGCGTTAAAATTCACAGCACAAGTCATTTTGCTTTGGAAATTAACATACTTTAGAGCGTCTGAAACAATTCCCAGCAGTTGTTTCTTGCATATTGTGTTGGTTGTGTGTGAGATAGCAAATGAGTTAAATTGAGTGTTAAATGTGTGGGATTGTGCACCAAATGATTATAATATTGATTTTTAAAACTTAATCTAATACTTTTTCAATAGTTCATAATACCAACAGCAATAAAATACAGTGTTTGTTTGGAGTTTGGAGTTTAGCGTTTTTCAGTTAATGTTAAGAAGATAACACAAGAAAGCTGTAGAGATGACTTCGGGGAGGACTGGGAAGGGGGCTGTTTGTTCGGTGGAGGGTATTTGTGGATCCAAGGTCTTAGGAGTGAGCTCCCAAGGTGAAAGATGATGACTCTCTTAAATTTAGGTAAGCATCGTTTCTCCTTGGGCTTTACATTTGAATTTTAATCAATACAGTAAAACTGTTAAAACCACAGTGTTGCCAGTACAACAAAACCCACGCAGAAAATCTTGAAGGGAAAAGCTAACTAACTATCTCTTTTCTTCCTTGGACTTTAATAATGATGTTATTCCTCATTTGGCGTGTTTATAAAATAATTTCACATCCCTGAGAGGAAGTTGCTAATTGTGCACCTTTACTGTTACCTATAATACCTAAATTTGCTGGTCTTTAGAGGTCCTCCTAATTGATTAGGACGGAGTATGTAAATGGTGGTTTCTCTTTTTGCAGTATTTCTACCTCAGCACTCCCCAGGCAGGGCCAGTCCATCCAGACAGCCTTTTGGGCAGAGCTTGTTAAAACTTTAAAAACTTTCATCTTATTTTTTATTTAAAAAAAAAAAAGCCTTTTTGTCAAGTTGATACTTTATGTAGAAATGATCAACAATTTTAAAACATGAAAAGTTAAAGTTGTTCCCCATATAAAGAAGCTTGTATTTCTATAGACATGGAAATAAAGATCCACTTTTTTTCATTTCAAGGGATTCATTTTTGAGCTGAATCTGAACTGAATTTGTTTAACTTGACTACTGTCCTTCACTTGTAGAAGATGGTGCCCTGTGGAAACTACTAGAAACTTTATGATGTGATCGATTTCACATCTATTCTTCTCAGCTGTTGAGTTCAGCCAGAGATTGTTGGCTGAGAGCAGGAGCAGGAGCCGTGACACTGCCACCTAACCGATCGTTAATGTAGTGACCGTCGACAAGGATGGAAATGGTGTTGGCACAGTCTTTGCCTCCTTCTCTTGCTCCATGGCTGACTAGAGTTCTCAGTTTGTGAAATCCTCTTCTCCTTTTCAGGTTTCTTTTTCACCGTCCCATCTAAAACGAAAATAAAGCCAGTTCAATCTTAACATGGTTTTATAAGCAAATCCTGTTCTAGAATGTGAATAGCTGATTTGTGGCACCTTTGCAACATAATCAGTATTACTAGGAAATTAAGGTGACTGTGAAAAAGACTGAGGGTATACTTTAGGTCCTAAACTTCAGAAGGCGAGTCCTGTTACAGGAATTTGATTTAGGTTCTAAGGTCCCATGTTCCCTTTCGGGTAGACGTAAAATGATCAACTGTCCCAGTCTTTCTCTCTCTCTCACTTACACATATGCCTGTAGATGCAGGCTCTAGGGTGTTGGATTCTTGGGTTCATGTCTAGCAATATGACCTTGGGCAAATTATTGAAACTCTCTCAGTTTCTTACCTACAAAATCGGTACTTACCTCAGAAGGGTGCTTGTGAGCGTAGCTGCTTACTACTATGTCTGCCTTTAGTAAATGTTCAGCAAAGGTAGAAGAGGTCCAGTGGATGCTGGTTACTGTCATCACTGTCGGTATCTTATTTTTGTTACTCTTTTAATTCCAGTGGTGAAAAGATCCTTCCTAGTGGGTAGTACTCTTGGCTAAAGGAATGTTTTTAAGTTGATTATCTGTGTATGACTACCAGTTAAGAAGATTTTATCAAGGTTTTTAAAAAATAGATTATATTACTAAAATAATATAAGTAACATTTTTGTTTCTTAGATACACATGTGTATTTACAAAATTTGGTGAATGTACCTCTTAAACTACCTCTTTTTTCTCTTTTCCCATTTGAGAATCACTGATTTAGATTGTAGATATGGAGTATTAAAAATTATTGACTCAGTAATAAACACTGAACACATTGTTTTTTACTGTAGCACTTTTAATAGACTGCTTAATTATTACCCTTTCCCCATTTCTTGCGTAGAAGATAGGTCGTTCTCATTTGGGAGCTGCCTTCAAAGTCTTCGTGTTTTCTAGGTTATATTGCTTTAATTTTGAAAAAGCCATGAAGTTTTTTTTGGTAGCGGTAGTGGTGATTGTTATTCTGAGTATTAAATTTTCCCTCCAGTCTGCCACTTTATCTTTAATGATTTCGTTACACTGGCACATGAGTCCCTATAGTGAAAGGATATTCCATATTTATCCATAATCAGGTACTTATTTAAAAAAAAAAAAAACAACCTATGGCTGTACCCATAGGAATCTGATGATCTTTGTTTTCTTTGAAAAAAGTGCACGCAATACCTACTAAGTGTTCAGTCATGTAAAATGAATTTGATAGTGTGGTAGTTGAATGGCCCCGTGTGGCTGCTGCTGCCTAATCCATCCTGTTTAGACTAGAAAGAGACATTGTTTTCAAGGAAGAATCTCTGGGATAGTAGAAGATTTTGATAATCACGTAATCTTTGAATATTATAAAATCTGGGAAAGTATGAATGTGGTAGAAGTTACAATATTTTGAGAGACTCTAATTTTTAAGATTCTGATTTATATTTTTCTGCATTTGCCAATTTCCTTGAAATCACTGAATAACACTGAATGTTATCCCTGAAGGGAACCCACATTCTGTCAGTAGCATTTTATTTTCTCTCTGATTTATTTAAAGAAGAAATTCTCTGGTCTCTGATATTTTATAGTCAAATAAATCATTATTTTTTTTTTTTAGTTTTTTCATAAAGTATATTTTCTGTATTCTAGAATAAATTATTCATAGCTTTTTGTGTGTAGCCATTTGGTGTTCGTATTTAAGAGCTAGTTTTCAAAATGCATTAGGCAGTATAGTTCATAAAAGAAAAACTCTGTCGCCTGCTCTTCTTTGTAGAGGCTCTAACAACACTAAAAGCAGCCTTGGATCTGGAGCAGATACCTTCTAGGCTGGCAGTGACCCGCCTTATTCAGGCATGTGCCTTGAAGGGTGATGTAGAAAGCATCCAGGCGATTCAGAAGATGGTAGATGGACTCGAACATTCAATTGGACTTTCAAATATGGTTTTCATCAATAACATTGCTTTGGCACAAATAAAGAAGTGAGTATTTTCAACTTTCCCTTCGTCGGATACTGGAAGGAGCATTATCTCAAATACCACCTTTTAAAACCTTTCTTAGGCTGTTAGAAACCATATCAATTGCAGAGGAAATAATTGATGCCAGTTGCTGGTTGTTCGCTAACTATTAGGGAATAATTATATGTTGCGAAATGTGTTTTAGCTTTAAATTAGACCTTCGAATGACATTTATCAAAATTTTAAATCCATGAAACTTTTTCCGTGGTTGATAACTTTTCTCACTCATACGTGCCAGGCCCCTGTAGTTGAATACTGACACAGATGTGGAAAATGAATTAATTTCATTGTCCGCAACACTTGAGGGTGACACTATACCAGAACATTGTGGAAGCAGAGGGACACACAAGCTTGTTAAAAATGTGCGTGTCTGTTTTCCCCACCGTCCTACCCTTCCCCTCCTGTCAACACATACCCATAAAAAGGAAGTGTTTAGAGGTGATTCTCTTACCACCATCTCTAGATTCCTTGCATAAACTTTCCACTGTATAGAACTAAATAAATACTTGATTTTTATTAGCCTGGCTAGTAGAGTACATTGCCCAAGTTAAAGATTCATGGGATGACTATGAAATTGACACTCTTCATGCTTTTAGGTGTTCTTTAGTAATTAACCTCACATTGCAGCTAATGGGTTTGATCATTAAAATTTATTACTGTTTGTTTTTGCTGGGGGTTTTGTTTGTTCCCATTTCTCTGGGCTGAGAAGTTTTATTTTTTTCCCTTTTTTAAAACTGTTTCCCTCCAGATAGAGCTTTAAATTTTCCCTTAATAAGAAAATGTAGATCTGTTAAGCCAGAACATCAAGGAAGTTATCCAAGTAAGATCTGGATGAATTTTAGAATGTTATCATATTAAACAGTTTTATATGATATGGGGAATGTGTTTTTATTCACTATTAAATAATTATCTCACTAAAACCCATAAGAAAAATGTATCATAACAGGGTACTCATTTTTTATTAGAAAATTCTTATGTGTTAGGTAAGAATTCCAACAAAATTGATTATTTGGCTTCGGAGTGGCATATCATAACTGTAAAGTATGAATCAAGGAGTACCTTAACCAGAAACCTAATCATGCAGATCATTATATCATAACTTGTTATGTAAGGCTATGTCATTGATTTTTTTTAATGTAAATTGTAAAGATACTTTTTTCTGAGAATTTGTGTAAATGGATTATTTTTCAAATGTTGTGTGATAACCAACAAAAACAGATTGATGTGACTGTGGTTGAAAGACATGCAAGTAGACCTTTGAAGACATCATTAGCATCTTTAGGAATCCTGAAGTGTTATATGTGATCGTCACCTCATGCAGTAGGGAGCAGTTGTAGATCATAAAGCCAAAGTTATAGCACTTAGATAAGTTTTCATTTTATACCCAGAGAATTTAAGCTGTTTTCTTAAGTTACTGTCATTGATTCTTCTATATGTTAAGTGTTTAGTCTTGTCTTCAGAGCAGTGTTTTACCAAAAGTAGCTATTTCAATTATTGTAGCATGAACTGCCTAGTGATTGTCTTTGCCACCTCCATGTGATTGATTCCAATTTCATAGTGGTTTTTATCTGGTTAGTGGTATTTATATTTCCATTTCATCCTAAAGTATTTGTATATGTGAATCTCAAAGTAAGTTCTCATAATAAAACTGCCTATAATATTAATACAAAAGCAGAGACTTTTTTTTTTTTAACAATATATGTTACTCTGTCTTGCAGCAATAACATAGATGTTGCAATAGAAAACATTGAGAATATGCTTACTTCAGAGAATCAAACTGTGGAACCCCAGTACTTTGGCTTGGCATACTTATTCAGAAAAGTAATAGAGGAGCAGTTGGAACCAGCAGTTGAAAAGAGTAAGTGAGCTGTTCTTGCTAAAGAACACAGAACCACATTTTCTCTCTGGTGATGCTGGACCTGATGACTTTTGTGATTGAGTTAAAAGCTTTCTCTTACCTGTTACTTTTTCAGTAAGCATCATGGCAGAGAGACTGGCCAATCAGTTTGCAGTTTACAAACCTGTCACTGATCTTTTCCTTCAGCTTCTGGAATCAGGCAAAGTGGATGATGCCAGAGCTCTCCTACAGGTAATGATTCACCACACCTGGAGCAGTGGGGCTTGGGGCTTGTGAGAAGTAAATTGAGAAATCACTAGACCTAGTTGTGGGGTAGGATGCATGGTGCTTCCAGTACATTTCTGTGCAGTGTGGATCACAGCCTCGTGACAAGGACTGGATTATAAGAAAAGATGCCAGTCCAGGCTAGAAACGCCCTGAGGTTTAAAGGGGAGTGAAGGAAGACGTGTTTTGCTGGCAGATTTAAAGACAAATGTTTCTGTGCAGATAGGTAACGCAAAACCATTCCTTTGGTTTCCTACTTTAATTTCTCTAATGCTCTAAAGACCGAGCATCACCATGGCAACACAGTTTGCAAACAAAAAGTAGGAAATGTTTGCTTTTCAAGTACAGCTTCTCACTTGAATACTCAAACATTCTCAGTGCCTTATTCAAGGTTTATTAAGAGTTGAATTTGCTTTCTATTCACTTGTGTGTCACAGACACATTAAATGACAAATGCAGGTCTCTGTGGCCCGCACTCTCAGTTAAATTAGCAATCTTCAGGGAAGGAGACAACCGCATTCATGCCATTTTAGCAGCACTAAATAAAAAGCCGTGCCAAGTGCCGACAGAACGGTGGGTGATCGGAGCTGCCACTGGCAGTGTACACAAACAGGCAGCGCTGGGGAGCCTTTCCCAGCAGGTGGCAGTCAAACAGTCACCGTGATCCCGCCAACGGCTGTGTTTGTGTAGACTCCCTGTGTCAGATTGAGGCCTGGGACCAATTTCTGATAGTAAATAGTATTAGATTCAGTTCCATTTTTATGAGCTGCAAAGCACATTTAGTGGTAGGTAGGTAGGGTGAAACTGCACCCCTGTGCTGGAGCTCTGGTTTCGATCCTTAAAGTCCATCTAGTTGGACAGAACCCAAACCATTTTTAAAAGTTCTTGAGAAGTTTCTCTGTGTGAACAGTTTTGTAAAAGGTGGAAATCGGCACTTGTGTCTAAGGCTTTTTCACTTTTTGTTCCTGGACAGAAACTCCAGCTGATTGGGAATGTTCTTGCCTGGTTTGGTTTGATTCCTTTTTTTTTTTTTTTTCCTTCCCTCATCTTCCTTCACCACCCCGCCTTTTTTTTTTAACAGAAAAGGCGGTTTATGTTATAGAGGGATTCTAGGAATCTTTTCCATTGTCTTACCTTGCTGCCTTTAATGTTAGAGGTTGCATCTGAAAGAAATAAACTGTGAGGCCTTATCTTGGTGTGTACATTTCGAAGTGTGCCTACTAGGGGCTGTGCATCTCTCATTATACACGTGATCGTCCTTGTTCCATTTTAACACACTATTTTCATGGTTCTTCAGAAAGCGGCACTTGACGGTTCATCTGCCAGCTTGTCCTGAGCCATCATCGTCGGGGGCTGCTGGCTAGAGTGCACGCTGACAGCAGCCCCGGCCGGGAGGCGGTGGGGCTTCTGCCTGGGCCCTCGGAGCTGCACTCACACAGTGGCCTGTCAGGGGCTCACAGTGACAGCTGTGTGTTGATGCAGCAGCCGTGGTCTTTTCGTTGTCATCCCTTCAGTAGATGGAGGCTTCAGCTGATAAACCCTTTACCCATCCTTTACCTGCTTGTCAAACAGCAAAAGATTATTCTTGCTGCAGCAAAGAACACTTTATTCAAAGATGTCGAAAACATCAGTTTATAATGTAAATGTTCTGTGTGTCCCCAAAAGTTCTTTTTATACTATTCGTTTTAGTATTGACAGTGTTTTAAAGCTTTGAAAGCACTATGTGCTTTGAGAAACTTAAAAGAATGACATCTGTGATGAGTGTAAACTAAAATATTGTCTTGCCATATTTGATTTCACTATAGCATCTAAGATTGGATAGACATTTGATTTATCTGGTCTGTCATATAAACTTTTTTTTTTTTTGAGTTTAACTTTTGTCTCTTTCTCAAGCGCTGGCTGTCTGTTGCAATGAAAGCCTTTTATAAAATAGAGAGATTGAAATCAGTCCTTTTGTATGCATAAGTGTAGGTAATTATACTTTAAAGAGAACTTGCTTTGTACATTTTAATTTTTATAAAGAAACGAGCAGTTATCTCCCTGACACCTTATTAAATGTATAATTAACCTTATGATCCCTAGCTCACTTGTGAATGCTTGGCAGAATAATTGGAGAGGAATAGTGCTTCTTTTTTTCCTCTTTCTTTGCAGTCCTAAACCTTATTCTGTGGTTGTTGAAGCATTAGTTTAATTTTTCCCTTTTCTTTTTAAACAAACTTTATACTCGCAGTGCCAAGGGCGACATAATTCACAAAAGCTCAGAGTAGCTCACGTTTGTTTTCTGTTTTCTTACCGTACAAAAACCGGTTGACGATTAGTCCTTCCCATTGTTAATGATACATTACTGTATTATTGTGAACTTTGTTAATTGGAAATATTCACCTTGGTCTACTTGTTTATCAGAAACGTTCATTGACTGAATGATGTTTCAATTTTTAGAGATGTGGTGCGATTGCTGAACAAACTTCAATCTTCTTGGTGTTCTGTATGAGGAGCTCTCAGAGACCGGGAAAGGTACTGTGTTTGACTTACTGGCAGATCAGGGATGCTAGAAGCCAGTCTTGTTCAGCGTACTGAGTTTCACCTAAGAGCTTTGGTTCAGTGCCGTACCTAAAAGCACTATAGAGACTGAAGATTTTGCTTGTCTCTGTTTTCTTTAAATCTGATTTTACCTATTGAGTACCACAAACCCCATTCTTAGTTTATTTGGAAACATACAAAGTTTCAAACAGAGTGCCAGTTTTAATGTTTTATGTGAAACATTTCGGTTTCCAGTCTGAGAGGTCTAGTTCTCCTTAATTTCCCCCACACTAGCACACTGTTTTGTGTGTGTGTGTTTTATTTACCTAATTGAACTTTTTATCTCTGACTCATATTTATTTACAGCAAGCAGCTTTTCAAAGAGACTTTTTTAAAATTTGGGATAAAAATGTATAAGACTAAAAAGCACTTGTCACTCTGCATATAGGCATAGGCCTACTGACTTGCTCGGGAGATGGAAAGGGAGCGTACGGTAATATATCTACTGAGAACATTCCTCCCGGGAGACTTAATTGTATGAAGTCCTGGAAGGATGCGGGTCCACTTACATAGATTGACTGAATAAATGTGTAAAAAATGAATTAGAATTTTTAAAAAATGGCAGTTACAGTGTCTAGCTGTTTGACAGAATAAGTAAGCCAGATGTTTCTTTCGTGAGATGGGAACATGGCATAAAGGTTTATGAAATCCATCCTTGATTTATCCGGCAGTATCATGTGTTTGGTTATCACTAGGATGTGGCAGGTCTGTATTCACTACTGGAAGTAAACCCATTGTTGTGTCCAGATGACCTCTGAAAGTCATGGAGTAAATATTCCAGTGAGATCTGGAGATCCTCTGTATATACAAAGCAGGGAAAACTTCAGAATGTTTGACCCAGTTCTTCACATTTTATTTAAAAATCTTGCCACCTGAAGATACAGTTAATATCTCTTTCTGCTCTTTGGGATCTTGTAACTTCCTTGGTAAGGTTGCCAATTGACAAAAGATATTTTGGAAAAATATTTATGGAAGTGTGAATGGAATTTCATTAATTTTGGAAAAATGCTTGTTTTAGCTATAAATTATTAAATGAATAGTAAATATTAAGATATACAGAAGAGAAAAAAGTTTATTAAATTCAGTAGATGGTTGTGTTGTAATTGTGAAGATTTCCTGATATAATATCCACATATCAGTGTTTTATTTCATTCTTCTTTCGAGTTGTGCTAACATTTCCTATATTTAATTTCCTAGGCATCAACTCTGAAATCTTTGTTAGAATTGATTCCTGAATTAATTGAAAAGGAAGAAGCGTACACTTCGGTCATGAAAAGCTATGGTAATAAGTTTAATCTGACTTTTTTATTTAAGTGATTTAGATATTTGTAGTATAGTCAACTAAGTCTTCCGCTCAAAGACAGTAATCCTAAATATCAGATAACTGTGATACAAATAATCGATTTAGCTTTAGAAAATGTTTTAAAACTGTATTTAAGAAAAATATGTAATTATGCATATAACTTTAACATAAAGAAGTATCACTGAGCATCTTCAGCGGGGCCCAGCTATGTTGAATAGGACCCCAGGCTCCCAGAAAGACTTGGAGGTCCTCTTGGGCGTATATACTGGGGAAGGAATCCAGTCTCCCCAAGGCCACCTGAAACATAACTTGAAATAGGTACATATTTAAGACTGTCACGTGACTTGCCTTCTTGCTTCTTCAGTACCCTTCCAACCTGCCTACACTTTTGAAATAACAGACCCCTTAATTAAAAAGCGGGCCCCAAGGGGCGCCTGGGTGGCTCAGTGGGTTAAGCCTCTGCTTTCCGCTCAGGTCATGATCTCAGGGTCCTGGGATCGAGCCCCACATTGGGCTCTCTGCTCAGCAGGGAGCCTGCTTCCCTTCCCCCTCTCTCTGACTGCCTCTCTGCCTACTTGTGATCTCTGTTTGTCAAGTAAATAAATAAAATCTTAAAAAAAAAAAAAAAAGCGGGCCCCAAGATTTTACTTTAAATCACACTTGAAATTTCAGTCTTTAAGCAGTTTGTACCCCGACTGCCAGCTCATCACACATAAAAGGAAACCAGGCTAAAGTTTTCTCGGTAATCAAGATAAATGGGAGCATTTCGCTTCCTACTTAGGATCATCTGTCCATCCGCCACTCACTGATTTGCTCACATGAGGCAAGGGATAAACAAAGTATTGCTTTGTTGATTTTATTGTTGTCAGGACAGCAAACTATAATAGGAATTAGTAACTTGGTTCTCCCTTTTCCACCCTTACGAGGGGACAGTGATATATTTCAAAATAGAGGCAATAATTGTAAAACTTCTCAAAGTTCCCTTAGGGGGTTTGGGAGATGTTAAATAATGAGTAAATAACCATGAAATAGTGTCAAAACAGTATAAAACTGCTAACTAAATTGTATAATCACACTTGGGAATTGGGATGGGGAGGAGCAAGGAGACCATGAAGGTGCAGGAAAGGTTTTGGCCCCTACAGGGACAGTTTTCCTATAGACAGGAAACTGACTTCACCCAAACAGCAGAGATCTGTTGAAGTCCAGTGAGAACTGATGAGGCATCCATGCTTGCTCCCTTTTGGGAGATCTTGGCTCGTTGGATTGATCCTTGGATTGACTTCTATTGCATCCATCCTGGGGGCTCGCCCTGGCGCTGCTGGAGTTGGGATTGGTCCTACAGCACTGTTGTAGGGTAGGGGATTGTTGGTGCTTAGATGTTGACAATTGAATGTGAAATTAAAGAGTTGAACTACCAGCAGTAATTGCTAGTAGAGCCCTTATAATCTCAGTGGTAAACCTGGAAGTGAAATTTCTATACGGCAGCCACGACCGGAGAGCCAGCTGAATTTTAGCCCCTGGGCTACTTCATCAGTCATTGAAGTGAAATAAATATTAGTATAACTTGTTAATGTTAGGTAGATGTGTATAGTTTTCTTATGCAGATAATGTATTTAGAATATTTTTTGTTACGGTGGCCGAATATATTCCTCATATTTGCTTATTTTACAGTAGAATGTACTGCCAGTCTTTTTGGTGTTGTTTAGTTGATGAACTGTATCTCGACGGAGGTCTAGATTTCCACATATTTTATAAAACCGTCACCACAACAGTCCTTGAATCAGCTTGATTTCAAGTGTGGTTTTAAGCAGAAGAGGGTTGAATGGTGTGTGTTTACTCCGTGATTGAGGACTTTGGTTTGTGGTCACTTTAACTATTATGGGTCTTTTAATAGCCTTATTTGTCATCTTCCTTTTCTTTTATCCTGAATAATGCTGAATGAGAGATGTGGGGAGGAGTGAGGGAGCTGGTAGACTCTGGATGTGGCTTTTTGCTGAAAGTAGTTAAGTATTCATTTGTCTTGGGATAAAGGGATTCAGGAGTCCCTGAATGGCTAACTGTTGTTGGGAAAAGAGGAAGGTATTTATGGTGATTTATCTGTGATTAATATCTTTTTTCTAGTCTCAGACAAGGATGTTGTATCTGCTAAAGCGCTGTATGAACATCTGATGGCAAGGAATGTAAAATTGAACAATCTGTTTCTAAAGCGTTATGCATTTTTGCTGAAGAATGCTGGAGAGCCTGTCCCCTTCACCGAACCCCCTGTGAGTATTTCTTAATTAAGGGAGGGGGGGAGATAACTCTACAGATTCATGTATGCTTCCTATTAATGTGTTAAAAAAAAAAAAAAAACACAAGTTGAATACTTAATTACATAAGGATTAGATCTCTGTGAAGAAGCCTCAGAGGAGGGCTTCAGGAACTGAGCAGTTGGCCGGCAGGTTTGGCTGTGGGAGAACATAGCCCTGTGGGGCTGAGGTTTGAAATACAAGGTCAGTCTCGGACCTTCAGCTATAGGTATGGATTTATCAAATGTCCTTGGGGCAGTTCTCTCATCATTTCAACTTGAAATAGGATTTAATGGCCTGTATTTCAATAGCCAAGCTCATTGTCTCCCCATGAACTACTTGTTCATTTTATGCAAGTTCGTTTTTATTTTTTCATCGAGGAAGGATTGTTTTATTTTTTTAATTGAGGTAGAATTGACATAACCTTCTAATAGTTTCAGGTGTGCAATGTGATGATTCCATATTTGTGTATATGGCAAAAGGATCACCACAGTAAATCCGTTAACATCCATCACCATATGTTACAGATTTTTTTCTTGTGATGAGAACATTCAAGATCCACTCTCCCAGCTACTTTCCCATATGCAATACAGTGTTACTGACTAGAGCCATTGTGCTGCATATTACATCCCAATGACTTAATTATTTTATAACTGGAAATTTGTACCTCTTGACTCCCTCCATCCCTTTTGCCCCACCTGAGGCAACCCCCAGTCTATTCTCTACCACCTGTGAGCTTGGGGCTTTTTGTTTATTTGATTTTTGATTTTTTGCTTTGTTTAGATTCCACATAAGTGAGATATATGATATTTGTCTTTTTTTGTGTGATTTATTCCATTTTGCTTAAAGTCCTCAAGGACTATCCATGTTGTTGCAGATGGCAAGATTTTAGGGGTTTTATGGCTGAATAATATTCTGTGGGTGTATCATATCATGTTTTCTTTATCTGTTCGTCCATTGATGCACACTTAAATTGTTTCCATGTCTTGGCTACTGTAAATGATACTGCAGTAAACACGGGGGGGTGTTGTTAAATAAGTGCTTTAATTTCAGTTTGGTGTTTTTGGGTTTTTTTGGTGGATATCCATTAGTGGACTTGCTGGATCATGTGCTCTTTCCATTTTTTAGTTTTTTGAGGAACGTCCGTACTGTTTCCACAGTGGCTGCACTTCACATTCCCACCAACAGTGCAGGAGGGTTCCCTTTTCTCCACATCTTTGCCAGCACTTGTTATTTCTTATCTTTTGTATCCTAGCCATTCTGATAGGTATGAGGTGCTACCTACCTCGCTGTGGTTTTGATTTGCATTTCTGTGGTAAGGAGTGGTGTTGAGCATCTTTTCATGTATCTCTTTGCCATCTGGATGTCTTCCAGGGAAGAATGTCTCTTCAGATCCTCTGCCCATTTTTAATCAGTTGCCCAGGAAATTTTGTTTTGTTTTGTTCTATTTTAATAAGAGAAATCATTCATGCAAAATTCGTTTTTATTGTGTCATTAAGCTGCGAGTCAGTACACGTTTATTTGAGCCTCCCGTAGCCGGGCGTAAAGGCCTGCCGGCACATGCGCACACACAGCAGAGGCTCTTGGTAAAGTTTTCACTCTGGACTTGGGGCCCTTCAACTAGTGACTTCATGAACAGAAAGGAGTGCTGAGGCTTGAGGGGAAAGCAGTTGCCACGGGCCTGGCTGTCTTTGCTATCAGTTTACACCACTTCGTAACATTTGAGGGCTTTGTTTTGTTTTATATGACTTTCCAGTTTTGTCCCATGAGTTCTCGCTGGTAACTGTACCTGTAACTTCCCTCCCTTTTTGTCTCCTTAACAGGAAAGCTTTGAATTTTATGCAAAGCAGTTGAAGGAATCAAGGGAAAACCCTTTGTGAAGCAAGCAGGCGCTACTTTATTTTGTGCGTATTTGTGATTCAGTGTCTAAAATGCTATTTTTTAAATACATTTGAGAGGACAGAATAAATAATTGAAAAGTTATTTTGTGTATTTTTTTTATTCATAATGTATATATGTCCAACACTCTATTAACAAGAGCTGTGTGCAGTTAGTCACCAGAGTTTTTGGGGTTTCGCCTACAGCATAAATCTACAGCATTGTTTTCACAGCTTCTGATGTTTAAAGCTGTAAGTTTTCAGGGTTCTTCTCCCAGTGACTCTTCAGGTCCCCTGTTCTGTTTTGTTCATTATTTTCATAAAAATATTATTCCTTTATTTAAGACTTTCTTGTTAATATTATTTATCTGAAAATTGTGGACCTAGACAAAATGATGCTCAGTGAGCTTTCTAAGGCTTTACTCTTCCATGATAGGAATTCTCTTCATGTGTGAAACCCTGCATAATATTCCAGTTTTGTAAATTGCTGGCACTGGCAGGCATATTGTAAGTCATCACACCTAGCACTCGTTTTCCGGTGAGAAACAGAAACTCAGAGACTGTTGCTTGCCCTTGGTCAGGGTGCTCTTTGGCAACGCCTGGATGCTCCCCGCCATGCTTTCTCTTCTCCCATGGAGGCTTCTGAAAGGCTCTGTTGATAGACATCTCTAGAACCAAGTCCTGGCCGTGACGTTGATCCTGAAGCAGAGAACAGTGCATTTCCTCTTGTCTCGGTTTCAGGTTTGTCGGCACAAGCACACCCTACACCAGGCTCTTGTTACTTCATACTTATCCTTTGAATGTGTGATTTTATATATGAAAGAAATTGTGGTTTGTATTCAGTTTTATCAAAGCTATCCCCAAATTGTCTTTCATGCCTATTAATATCTATATTATCTGTTGCTACTATAAAAGAATTCAGACTGGGTTGTGAAACACTTTACTATTACAAAAGTATCTTAATATGTAACAGTGACCTAGTTGAGGATTAGGTAATTAATTATCAAAAAAATTGAAAATGTTTTATTTGAGGTTTATCCTCATTTTGGTGTTTTCCTTATCCATTTGAAATCAGTGGTTCCCACTATTCCCATGAGGGGAGACCTTGCCTTGTGGGAAGTAAGCTGGCCTCGTGCTGGTTGTGCTGCTGACCTGAGTTGGGCACCCACCCGTCCTTCCTCTAGAGCCTGCAGGTGGCATGAAAGGGAGGGATTGATGGAGCGAAGCCAAGAAGTAAACGTCATGGTGGGATTGGCCATGCTTTCCTTTATCTCTTTTATGTGTAGTTAGACCTAAGGGTTCAGAGGCCTTGGCCATTGCCAAGTCCCAGCCTAGAGGAATTAATGAAGCTCTCCTTTGTTTGCTCCTCAGGGGCAGAAACTGGAGCTATTGTGTATGTACCTGTATTGTCTGGTTGGCCATGAGCCTCACTCCCATTAGTGATTCCACTGAAGCAGGCCTTATTTTTTGCAGTTATGCCAACCCTCAGTTAGGAGCAACATTTTACTGATGTTCATTGAAAGAGGTCTCTCAGAGGAGGTGTAACCTTGGGGTATACCCTGGACTTCCCCATTTTGTCTCCTCTAGAGACAGTACAGTCTTATTCTCATGAAGTGACTCTAAGCCTTCTATATTGATGCTGGTAAAATGCAAGGTGTAGTGCAGAGAAAATTGAGTACAAACCCCCCTCATCTAGCATTCTGAACGGCACGATCTGCTTCCCCTTTTGAATTTAAATATTTACAATGTAATTGTATATTCTAGGTGGGCTAAGAAATGCTTTCTAAATATCTGATAGCCAAATTGAAACAAATAGAAACAGAGAACAAACACAATTATAGCACTCAATAATATGTTTTAGACTAAAATTACAAGCAAACAGCTCTTTAAAAAGTAAATGTCATTGTAAACTTTTGGAAAGTATCATGTTTTACCTGTGATTGTATGTTCATGTGTTTGAACCTAATATAATTTTAATGTGAATGCTTTGAATAAATTATACTCCAAAAAACTGTAAGCGTCTTCATTTTTAGTCTTATCAAATTTTTACATAATCACTTTTATCATTGCAAGGACTTTAGTGTTAAAATTTTAAGTTAAAAATTGTGTGGTAGCCGCTCTTGCAGCCAGAATTTCTTTGCTAAATGGTGTAGTTTGTGTGTAGAGAACTGACAGTATCACAGCTTCTCTGTTACAAGGACAAGCAGATACTTAATTTGAGATCCCTGAGGTACAAAGTTGGCGAGAATTAATTAGTAGAGGAGGATATATGGTAAATGGACACTGAAAATGAAGGGGTTTTATCTGTATTAAGTGTCAGAAGGAGCATTCGACAGCTGCAGGGCTGTCCCTGGCATACTCCCCATTTCCCCTTGCCTTATCCTCTTGTTCCTTCCTGGGGAGTCGGGGTGAGATTGTGGTGGCCAGCATGGGGGGATGCTACTCTCTGCAGCTTCTTGGCCCATCTCCACACCTAGCCTCTTGTCTCTCCAGGACTCCCACAGCCACTTGAAAGAGCAGGTACCCCACAGCTTGTGAACTCCCCAGGGCCTGGTTCTTTGTGTCATGCCTGTAAGCTCAGACCTTGCACAGTCCTGGCCGCAGGGCCCCCGTGTGCTGTTGTCAGGTCTGTGAGTTCTGCGGGCCTAACCACGCGCACCCGCTACTGTGTATCGGGCACCCCTCTTCCCTCACATTCAAGTTGAGAAACATCCAGGCTTACAGCAGTTAATTCCCCCAGGGTGACCAAAATCAACATTGATTTATCACATGGCTAGGACTCTAACTTCCCCCAAACAATACAGTTAAATTTTAAATTCAGTTAAAAATCCAGTTAAAAGTCAAATTAGAACCCCTGAACTGTTTGGGTATTTCTCTAGGAAAGCAAGCTTTCACATTAAAACAAATGTTTCCAGTCTGGACAGCCTTACATTGTAAGGTTTTCTTCCATTTAGTCAAATACCCAGTGCCTGGCATAAATGCTAAATTTGTGAATTCCAGTAAATTATTAAGCAAGCTTTATATTGCAAATAGTTCTTCCCTGTACAATTTATTCCCCAAGTCTGCAATGTGTGTACTCTGCATATGTTTTCTCATGTGTTTGAGCACAATTTTCCCATTTAATATTTGTCTTTCTGACAAACCAATATTTGTAGAGTTTCTGTAAAGTGAAAGCAACATTCCTGAAGTATGGTCGAGCTAATAGCTGCAGGGGGTACACAATCATGGTAATTTATCACTTTGCGGTTTCCATTAGGAATGTATCCTGCTTTCAGACCTGCGGACTTTACAAAGCCCACATTATGCAGCCTTAGTACAAATAAAGGAAATGGCTGCATTTGCAAATTCAAAATAAGCACTTATCTTTTTCTTTTTTGCACAAAGAAAAGAAACATCAGAAGAAAAGAAACAAAATCCAGTTCAGGCAGAGCAAAAACATTTAAGCGACTTCATATTCGTGGCCCTGAACGTTTGTTTGGGTAATGGCTGGCCTTCGGGATCCGTGCTTACAGAGATCTCTTGAAAGTAGTATCTTCATCAACCCTGCCCCAGGCATGCTCATGCTGAAACTCTCTAAATTATTTACTTGCTTATGTCGTTTCCTCTCCTATTCGCCAGTTAGAACAGAACCTGCCCTGGTTGGCATCCAGTAAGCATCCTCGAACGAACAATGAGCCCAGCTCCTGTCCTGCTTTGCAAGTCCTGTGCTTTCTGAGGTTTAAGCAGAAAGTAATGACCTGTGTTGACTCAAAAAAAAATTTTTTTTTAAACTTAGGCACCACACTTAGTGTGGAGCCCAACACAGGCCTTGAACTCATAACCCTGAGATCAAGACCTGAGCGGAGATTACCTGTATACATGCAATGGAGAGTTTCCTCACACACTTGTCCTCCGAAGAGATCAAAAATGTCACTTTGAAGCTCAAGAGCCAGGAGAGTGGGAGTCGAGGCCCAAGAAGTCATTTAAAATCCATGTTCCTACATGAAAACACGTTCGAATTTACTGCCAGGAGGAGGAGGGCTTTTAACGGAAGCCACTTCGGTGCAAGAGTGGGATCAACAAAAATAAAGAGGTTCACTTGTAATGGGGCAGTGGAGCTTTTTCGCAGTTTGGGGAAACGAGAAATAGCTCCAACTTCACAGAAAGACAGTAAACACAGGCAGTGAACGTGGGAAGCTGAGAAGTGTTATCCGGCCTCTGAGTTGGTGTGTGTTAAAAAAATCTCAACCCCTTGCTTCAAATATTACTGTTTTAAGTGTTAGCTGCTCACAGCCCATGTGCTGCTGGCAGAAAACGGCCTGCCGCCTCCCCTGCCAGAGGGGTCTTGGTGTGAGAGCGACCAGGATACTCCTCTGTCCCCAGCCACTTGGAAGGAAGAAGCAATCCTACTATCAAAAACAAATGATGGACGACTCGAGATTTGAATGCTCTAGTTGACTATGAAAATAGGGGTGTCTACTTTCAAGCATGAGCAACGGCTGTATTTTCCAAAGAACAGGTTAGCCAGGGAGAGGCTTCCTCACTGTCGGCTTCCCAGTCAGTCCATTGCTCTCTCCCACAAGAGTCTGATGGGCACTCCAGGCCCAGTGCTGGGCTGAGGGAAGGGGCCTCTGCTAAGTGACTGACACTTGAGTTTCGTCTACCAGGTCTGTGGTTAGCATCTGGATTTGGCGTCCATTTAAATATCTCTACTGCTGGCTATTTAATCTGGAATCGAAAACAAGAGGTCCTATGGGAGAAAGAAAAGTGCAAGATCTCTCTTTGTGAACCTGACTGATGAGACCCGCTTGACCCAGGGCAAGATTAGGTCTTAAGTCATTTTTATGGAACAAGAGCAGGAAAAAATGAAAAACTAAGTTGGGCGCCTGGGTGGCTCTGCCAGTTAAGCATCCGACTCTTGGTCTCTGCTCAGGTCTTGATCTCAGGGTTATGAGTTCAAGCCCTGTGTTGAGCTCCCCACTAAGTGTGGTGCCTACGTAAAAAAAGAAAAAGAAAAAAAATATTTGAGTCAACACAGGTCATTACTTTCTGCTTAATTAAAATTTTCCTGTAAATAGCATAATTTGAAATTGAAGGTCTTTTTTTTTTAATTTGAAACATATATTTTTTTAATATTTTATTTATTTATTTGACAGACAGAGATCACAAGTAGGTAGAGAGGCAGGGGGAAGCAGGCTCCCTGCTGAGCAGAGAGCCCGATGTGGGGCTCGATCTCAGGACCCTGGGATCATGACCTGAGCCAAAGGTAGAGGCTTTAACCCACTGAGCCACCCAGGCGCCCCAAAATTGAAGGTCTTAAAATGCAAATTTAAAAACCTTTGCGACAAATCCAGTGCGCTGCCTGCTTTCGTAAACAGTCTCACTGGGACACAGCGTGCCACGCGTGCTTTAGAATGGTCTGTGGTGGCTTTCACACTCCAACAGAGTTGAGTGACCCTCAAAGCTTGCAACCATCTGACCCTTAACAGGAAGAGTTTGCAACCCCTGCTTCTGAAAATTATTCACAGGCAGGCCTCTCCCCCTTCCAGGGCAGGGAGGGCCTGAGGAGACCACCTGCACGCAGTGGGGAGGAGCAGTTGTGGGGTTTTTTTGTTTTGTTTTTTGGTCTGTTTCAGAAACAAACCAGTGAAATCAGAATCTCAGGGGGTGGGTCCACAGTGGGTTTTTGTTAAAGCTCCAGGGAGGACAACCAGGGTGGAAAAGCAGGATCCTCTAGCAAAAAAGGAAATGGCAGCTGCTGGAGTTTCTCCCATTCTCCGGCATTGGCACTTTGCCCCTTTGCCCCAAAGCTCTGCGCACCAGAGCCCACTGAGTTATTAAGGCCCCTTGTAAACTGAGTGGTAGATGATGGAGGGCTGTCGCCCTCATGAACTTTGGAATCACTTGAGAGTTCATGAAAAAGCCCCATGTTCTCTTCCTCCTTCTCCCTTCTCCCTTCAGGCCTAAAGCCTTTAGATGACCACAGTATGGGTATGCAATGAGGAACTGGGGTGGGTTGGACTAGGATGAGGATGGCATCTGTGTGGACTAGGGGACAGTTGATGGGGGAGATACAGCCCCAGCAGGGTGAGGAGAGTATCCCCACACCCGAAAAAAATGCTGTGTGGATGGGAGATTGGTTACATATAGAGGACTAACAAAATGAATGAAAATATGAAGGCCAGTGGAATCCAGGTTTCTTACAATTGGAAAGGGGAGTTATAAACACAGAAAAGAAGAATATTATAATCAACTCTGGTGTTGATCTGGGAACTGGATGTATTAATGTACAGGTAGGTGTGTATATGTTTGTGCTCATGTGCACACACACACACACATATACAGAACTGTGTACACATGTATGCATTCCTAACTTTGCCTCCTCAAAGGGTCTGGGAGCAGTGATGCCCCAGTAGCAATGGGTGGACTCAGATCTTGGCTTCTAGATACCATTTACCACTCAAGGGTACCAAGATTTTTTAGGAAGATTTCTGCTTTCTAAGCACTGGATCTAAGGACTGATGGTGGAAAAGCAAGCCTGAAACACTTTCTTGTGAAAAGAATTGTTCACACAATGATGGGGACAGATCAGAAGGATTTAGAAGCCTGCTTGAATGGGCTTCCAGGGCCAAATCAAGGATGGTCTGAACATAAAAATTAATGATGATACTATGGGATCATAAGCCATTGAATAAAATAGGAAACTACAAGTTTATATTCATAGAAATTGAAAAATGGATAAATGAAAAGCATAATGAGCAACAGATAACTTAGTTTCAAAGAACCTACCTACAAAATGCTTATGAATTACCAAAGAAGGGACTTGGCTGGGAAGAAGCCTGGCAGACACCCCTGTGCTCAAGTGATCCAAGTGTATATCTTCACTGCAACTTCACTGGCAACAGGATACAGTGAGAAGTGTGTGTCACTTCTGTGACATCTCTGCCAAAGAAAATCCCTGTGATATCCCATTAAATTCATGATCTGAATTTCATCATGAAAATATACCAAACTTGGGGCACCTGGATGGCTCAGTGGGTTAAGCCTCTTCCTTCGGCTCAGGACATGGTCTCAAGGTCCTGGGATCCAGCCCCACATCGGGCGCTCTGCTCAGCGGGGAGCCTGCTTCCTCCTCTCCCTCTGCCTGCCTCTCTGCCTACTTGTGAAATCTGTGTCAAATAAATATAAATAAAATCTTAAAAAAAATATATATATATATATATACAAAACCCAAGTTGAGAGCTATCCTGCAAACTCTTCAAGTGTCAAGGTCACAAAAGTAAAGGAAAGCTGAATACTGTTCTAAACTGAAGGAGACCAAAGAGAACTGCCAACCCGATCTGCTGGCTCCCTTTGCTGTGAAGGACCTCGCCAAAACAATAGTGAATCTTGAACTGGGCCTGCCCCTTGGATGGTGGCAATGTAACAGTGTTGTAATACACCATGGTGTAAGGTCACAGTTTAAGTACCCTGAGTTTGCTGGTGCACTGTAAAAGGGCAGTGTGCTGGAGTACTGCGTCTCAAACTCAGGTACACAGATCACCTGCAGATCTTTTAAAAATGCAGACTCGGATTCAGCTGGTCTGGGTGGAGTGCGAGATTCTGCCTGTCTAACCAGCTTCCAGGTAAGGCCCACGCTGCCTGTCTGGGGCAGTAACAGTTAAGAGTTTAGGGAACCTGGGGTGATCATTTACTGTTTGCCCCCCAAATACTTAACTTCCTCCTTTTTTGGCCCCAGACTCTGGGGTTTCCTCTGGGAGCAATTGGCTCCCCTCTGTGTACCAGTTTTGGGTCAGATGGTCCTCAGTGCTCAGGCAATGAAGCACGAAATTGGGTGTGATCTAACCCATACCCTGGCCACTGTTAAAGGTTCAAGGCCCAGTCAGGGCCAGTGGGATGCAAGTCTAGGAGGCCTGGCTGAGCTGGCACAGCCTCAACAACCATCTTCATCTTCTGGAGGCTTCCTAGAATTCCAAGCCGTGCACTGGCTCAGGACTTACCTTTTGCTCTCCAACTCCTAAGGCTTCCAAAGCTTTCTGACCCCCACATGTGATTCCACCACATGGTACCAAAGTAACCTTACTTATTAGCAAACTGAATTTTTACCTGTTTCCTCATCTATGAAATGGGATACCACCCACCTCAAAGGGTTGAGAATTGTATACTGTGATCCACATAAATAAAACGTTTTGAGCTATACCTGGTATACAGTAGATGTTCAATAAATTTTTAATTGTTTGGCTTTTGGAACCCATGACACACCAAAAGAAAGGATGGCATCTCACGGTATGTCTCAGGTTATTTTCTGTACTGAGAGTGACTTAACACAGAGTTCGGGGGTCCCAGAAGATGAGGTCAAACATTTCGCTAGGCAATATTGTTTCCTCTGGATCCAGGAGTTCTTGCATAGCCTATTCCATTCATATCTAACTTGCTCCCATCCTGCACTGAGTTGCCTATATAAATACATATGAAAAGGAAATAAATTAGCAACACTGTAGGTGTCCCCAGGTTCAGTTTTCACTTTCCCAGGCACTGCAAACTCTGGCCAGTGATCTGCAATCCCTTTCTACTGTCTTTATTCTACTGCCATCCTGTGGCCGACCTGTGCCACTGCAATGCTGAGGGCCAGTGTAGCTGAGCTCGCTGTGTTGTCCTCCTGGTGCCCCATGGGGCTCCTTGGGAGGAAGGCAAGGAGTGCAGTTGAAGGGTCTTCTCTAGTCCCCACCATCAGGCAGAAGCCTGGACATGAATCACCAGTCTTGATCTGATTTCTGTTTGATGAACCTTAGGGCCACGTAGTACAGGATCATGAAGCCACCACCAATGCCAATGAGGATGAGGTAGATGGCGTAGAGCGGGTGCGAGTTCAGGCCCATGGAACTGAGGATCTGGGGACACAAGACATCAGTGAGCTCCCTGAAAACATTCCGACGGGTGTTATCTATTTTTCAAAGGGCTTAGCTACTTACTAGGTCTCCTGGGATAGGGATGGTAAAGTTGCCAACCCCCACGTGGTAAGTGTGCCCTTTGAACTGAATCTGCATCAGGCCTTCAAAACACCAGCGGAGGAAGGAGACTTTGGAAATCCAAGCAGGCACTGAAGACAGTGAGAGCCATGTTACTTGGGCTGGCCACGTGCTCCCTGGGAAGAACTCATGGGCTCTGGCGGCTCTGCCCCAAGGAAAGCAAGGTCCCGGAGTTGGCAGGAGGGCGGGGAGAGGCTGAAAGGGCCAGAGTGACAGCTTGGGACATGGGGTGAGGTGGAGGGGGCCACGCAGCTGAGGGTGGGTCCCCACATGTTGGATCAGTAACAATTTCAAAGAGTCATTTATGAGGTGTCCCAGCATGGGCTCAGCTTCATGGAGGCGGAGCTGAGAATCTTGAGTCCATGCCCTGACGCCATGGGAGTATCACTGAGCCAGGAGCGAGAGGAAGGAACAAGCCCAGCCTGGCTGGTCTGGAGAAGAGAGCAGCCATGGAGATGTGGGCGGGGGCAGAGAGCGCCCTACAGAGAAGAGCCACACACACTCAGATGTGAGTGCATGAAGTGTGCTGGGGACTTCAGAAGAGCAAGGTGGGGGCAACAGGGAGCTAGCCCCCGAGAGGGCCTGAAAAGAGCAGTGACATGGATTTGAACCTTACAAAGTGCCCTCTGCGTGGGCGAGGGTTGAGACGGACACAGAAGGACCAGGGTCACAGGGACCACTGCGGTGGTCTGAGACCCGACAATAAGGGCAGCCTGGGGGATCAGGCAAGGGGACATTTCAGAAAGATGTGAGAGGCAGAACTGATCTGACTCACTAGAGAATGTGGAGAGTGAGAGAGAATCAAGGGTGACCTCCAGGTGTCAGCTGGGGGATAGAAGGTGCCATCTGCACCCTCTCATGGAGTCATTCTTTGACAAGCAGGACAGTTGGCTCCCAGAAAAACCAGGCTTCACTTGGCTCTAAATGGTGAGTTCTCATCCCCAGGTGAAAGCAGGCTTCATCCAGACCCAGAAGTCCTCAAAAAGCTTGAGCAAGGGAGGGGAACAGGCCTTACCTGTCCACAGATTGTCCAAGCTTATCATGAAGCCCCCAGTGAGGTAGAAGGAGTTGTAGAGAGCGTTGCCAAAGAAGGAGGATGTATGGAATGTGGGGAGCAGGGCGGCAGCACCCAGCGCCATGATCCTGCAGCAGAAGACCACCAGCCACACGAGCAGGAAGTGCAGCAGAAAGGGCTCGAGGCTCGGGTGCAGGTTGGCCAGCCAGTAGGTGGGCATCGCATAAATGATGATGTAGACGCAATGCTCCGGAAGCTCCCCTAGGATCTGCAAAGAGTAGCCCTTGCAAGGGTGTGCAGCTGATGCCTTCACTGTCATTGTTTTTAAACGTTTAAAGATAATAACCCTCAATGATGCCAACCTCCCCTCCCGCTGACCATCAGGCGGTAGCAGGAGGGCCTGTGGGTGCGGGTGTGGGACCCTGAAATGTGAACTCCCTGCTGGTTTCCCTCTGCAGATGCCATGTTTGCCATCTGGGACAGTTCAGAGCAGTTTCCCCCAGGGAGGCCATGTGGCCTGGTGACAATGGCAGTCAGGCATCTGTTCTGTTTCAAGTCCCCACCCTGCCTGCCCAGACCTAACAGCTATGGGGCTTTGAGACAACTGCATAACCTCTCTGAGCCTCCACTTCCTGGAAATAAGTATAGTAACAGCCAGTCTGCTTCCTGGAGATGTTGTGAAATCAGAGAGGTGAAGTATGCTGGTTGTTTCTTTCTCTTTCTCTCTTTTTCTCCTTCCTTCCTCCCCGCCCCTTTTTCTCCCCTAAGGTTTCTGCTGACCAGAAAAGTGTCATTCCTAGTCCACAGTACTGGTCTTCTGGTAAATGTTTTAAAAACAGCATGCCTCTGAAAGTCCCCTAGCAAATGTGACATCTTTAACCCCAGATGAGGCACGGCCCTCTAGTTCAGCAAAAATACTTCTCTGGAGCTTTTGTACAATGCAGTGTAGCTTTCTCAGACCCTGCCCCCAACCTGGTCACTTGCTCTCAGCCCTGACCAGTCACCTTAGTAAAGAAATATGGACCAGGAGTGTAGAGACCATCTTCCAGTTCATAGTAAAGCATTGCCCTCTCTGAGTGACCTAAAAAGGGGTAGAAAAGGAGAATGAAAGTGACATTAATTTTCAGTGTTTCTGTTTTTGAATCTCTCTTAGTATAATTATAAATAGTCACATTGACTAAATGTCTTCTATTTTTAAAAAGCAGGCAGAGTTAAACCATCCTAATTTAGATGTTTGTAATTCTGTGACTTGTGCATTGCTGTCAAGTGTAATTCCTGCTATAATAGGAATGCCTAAGACTCCTGGATAATCTGCTTTCATTTGCATACTAATATTAATGTGTGAACGTTAAAAACAATCATCACCTTTTGTTTTGCAATCATGGTGAAACTGTTCAGCAAACCCATTCTCCCCAGGAGTTTGGAGGAATATAGGCTGGCTTTGGACCAGCTCCGAGGAATGACCAACACCGTGTCTTCTGGCCCTTTCAGGTGTGGGTCACAAGAGAGCAAGCGACACTCACATTTGGCAATGACATCCAGAACCACGTTGAAAGGGATGAGAGCTCCGATCATGAACAAGAGGGCAGCTGTATCCATGAAGGAGAGTTTGATGGCCCCGTGGCCATAATAGAGGAACCCAATGACCAGGGACATCAGGCAGGCCTCTGCTCCATGGATGAGGAGAGTTGGCAGGTCTCGGAAGTCGTTGAAAATCTGACGACTTAGAAGACAAAAGAGGTGCCAAGGGAACAACATATACCAACCCTGTCACACTGGCAATGTCTTTTAATCTCTGTAAGTCTCTCTTTTCTCATCTGTAGAATGGGAATAGCACTACCCCCTCACAAGGACTGTGAGACTCAAATGAGATCATTGGTGAAAGCATCTGTCTCACACTAGGTACACAATAATTTACTTTATCAACTATCAACTTACTATCAACGTATCAACTGTGCAATTTTACTTAAAGACGTTATCCTAAAGAAATAACCAATCAGGTGTGTAATGATTCTACCTGTTGCTTTCTCCTCCAAATTCACTTTAGATAGAAAGGGCTTGTGGGACAGGGTTGGTGGTAGGGGAGTGAAATGGCAGATAATTACCGGATTAGCATGGTGAACTGCTGCATAGCACCAGGCAGCTCAATGGGAGTTGGGGGCTGGTCGGTGTCCTGGGGGAGGGCCTGGCTGTCAAGAAGAAGGGTGTGACATGGGGTGAGGGCATGGCTGCCATCTACAAGGAGCTCTCCACCCAAAGCCACCCTGGCTTGCCTTACCTCTCTGGGCAAGTGCCCTCACCCAGCTCCCTTGCCTCGGCTCTCCACAGAAAGTCATCAAAGCCACGAACTTTTTCTCGAAACAAGGCCGCAAGGGACTGAACCTTCTCTCTGGTGGCCACTTCCTGCTCTCTGCTTTGCCTGTCGATGCTAGTCAAGTCCACTGTAAGGAGAGGATGCGGGGCCATGGGTGGATGGGTCTCTGTACCTGTTCACAGGTGAGGTGCTTGATGCAAGGCCAGTTCACAATGCTGGTCAGCACTTGGGGGCTCCAGGACATGCTCTCCACCCTCTAAGAGTGGACCATGAAGTGATGAGCAGAGCAGAGAGAGGCAGAGAGGCAGAGAGGCACCCAGGGCTGGCCTCCCACCCTGCTGGGCCTGGCCACGTCCAATTCAGGGGAAAGCCTGCTGCAGGGGAAGGGTAACACCAGAGGCCCTGTTGGCCCTGGCCCCCATCCCAACACCCAGGCTCATTATGGAGACATCCCTAGAAAAACGGAAAGCACTGGACCTTTGGAGCCAAAGGTCATGTCACAATTATGTCCTGGCTCCAACTCCAGCCATTTAAGAAACTCATTCAAGAAAAATGAGGACTCAGCCTCCCCGGTGTGCCTGCCCATGGGGAGAAGGTGGGCTGGCCATGAGACAGTTGGGCACTCTGGGCCCAAGTTCTAGTTCTAGAGAGAAGTTCTAGTTCTCACTGTAAATTAGTAATTTGGCTCCATCAGCAAGCTGTCTAAAAGGGAAGAGTGTTTTGGCCAGAGGGTGTCCAAGTCTGGACAATTCTAAGTAGAGCTGTCGCTGCTCTCCAGGCTGCTCAGCACCCACCTCCGTACTATTTCTGGGGAGCATCTGGGAGCCCCAGCCACAGCTCTACTCTCATGCGGCTCCTGCAATGTCAGAAAGCACACCACCCAATCATAACCAGGGCCCTCCTGAGCCCAGTTTTACTCCAGGCCAGAGTGTGGCTCACCTCCCACTATTCCCCCTCTTAACCTCTGTCTCTCCCTTCCTGCCATTTTCATGACATGTCCTAAGGCAGGATAATGTCTAGGAGGAGTCTTGTAAAATGCAATATTCTCCTTAGTGTGTAGGCCTGTAGCTCAGAACACCAGACTCTCTGGGTACTACCAGGCCCTGTACCCCAGATTGGTATGTGGTAGGCAAGAGCCCCTCCTCCCCAAAAAAGGTTTTTTTCAGGTCTGTTGTGGACATCTGGCTTCTAGTAACCCCTCTCCGGGGTTACTGCACATTGCTCCCTTTGGCCAGGATGACAGGTGCCCTATGAGTTCACACAGTGTGAGTGCACAAGGGCTGGCAGGCTGGAGAGAGTGGCCTGTCCTCCTGGGGTAGGGATGGATGTTGGATGCTGGGAGGAGGATGTGGGCCCAGGGCCAGGAGTTAGGGAGGGAGGCCAGATACACTGGCTATGAGTCCCAATTTTGTGCCTTACAAGTTCTCTGCAAGGGGTTTAACTTTTTAGGCTTTGATCTTCTCATTTGTAAGGATGGAGATGACCCTGGCAGGGCTGTGAGAGGCCAAGGGAAACCCTCTGGAGCTTGGTGCCTTTGGGCCCAGTGTCTGCCCTTAAGGACAGGGTCCCTGTTGTCATGGTTATTGGTGAAGCTGTGTGGCCTGGCCAGCAGCCATGACACTCCTCAGCATTCAGGATCCAGGCATCTGCTTTCAGGTCAGGCACCTATAAAGACAACTGCCTCCCCAGGAATGAAGGAATTGGCTTACCCTATGCTGAGAGCTCAGAACCCCAAGCAGAAAGGCCTCTCTGGGTTGACACAACTATTTTCCTACCTAGAGATTCACTGACCAAGACCTCCAAATGGCTCTGAGCTCCTGTGCCCTGGGCCCCTCTCTCCCACCCAGTGCCTTCAGGCTCTCTGCCTCTGTGAGGGCACCAGGGCATGACTTTAAGATTTCCTGGTGGCCTCCTGACCTTGGGTACCCTAAGTTTCCCTACAGAGTCTGAATAAAGACCACAATTCTAGAAACTGGTCCAAACCTTCCTGGATTCTAAATCCTCCAGCCACTGGAATTCTCCTAGGCTTCTTATCCATCCTGCTCAGGAGAAATCTGCTTTATTCAGCCCTTTTGTTTCTAGCATTTGATACGTAGCAAAGGGACACATGCTCTATAGCCGCTGTGCCCGCCCCCCTACTAGGCCCTGCTCCCCTGAAGCCTCTGAGCTTCCCTCCCGAATCTCTCCACCAGGTCCTGGCAGGGCTCGGTGGGCGGGCGCGCCGCCCGGCAACTCACCGTAGAAGTCGGCAGGGTTGCTGTAGCGAGGACAGGGGTGGCCGATGGCTGTGAAGTATTGCACCATGTGCTGGGCTGCCCCCAAGTAGATGGTGCTGCCGGACGTCATCAGGAGGACCAAATCAAACAGCCTGAAGATGTCCGACCGAGGCTGGTGGAGGGAGATGAGCACCAACTGGTTGCCTTTGGCCAGCCGGGACAGGGTTTTCACCAGGTTGTGGGCCGTGAAGCTGTCGAGCCCGGAGGTGGGCTCATCCAGGATGAGGATTCCTTCCCAGTGGAGAGAGGGGCCTCGTGAGCCAGCGGGACTCCGGCTGGCCGGGCGGGCGCCAGCCCGGCGGGTGCCGCGGCCCCACCTCGCGTCCTCACCTGGATTCCACAACAGCTGCATCCCGATGCTGACTCTGCGCCGCTCGCCGCCCGACACTCCCCTCACGTACGCGTTGCCCACACGCGTGTTGGCGCACTGGCGCAGGCGCAGCTCGGCGATCACGTCGTCCACCTGCGGAGGATGGCTGGCTTTTGACGCCCGGCAGTGCGCGGGGCCCGGGGCCAAGTGGGTGTTGTCCCGCAGCGCAAAGCGCCTGCCCTTCCGAATGGGTTTGCGCGCCAGCCTTCACTGGCCCACGCTGTTTGTTCCCGCGTTCTTTCCTCATGTCCTGAGAGAATCCCACGCGCAGGCCGTGGCGCCATGTTGGAAATGTGGCCGCGCCCTGGGGAGAGGACAGCTGGGCTCCCTGCCCACCCGGAGGACAGGAAAACCGGTAGATAGAGGCTTCTCACACATTCTGCCCTGTGCCGTGAAGGGAACTGGCCAGGGCCCGGGTGGCTTACAGAGGGTTGTGGGGGTTTAAAGGTGGCCTGAGGGCAAGGCTGAGCGAACGGTTGGAAGGATGGTGAGCTGGGAGGCTCAAACTCGACCTGGGGCTGGGCCCTGAGGCAAGGAGGGAGAGTGGGTGAGGGGAAGGATTTCATGATTTCTTGGGGTCACCAGGGTCAGGTAGTTACCCTTTCGTCGCGCTGAGCCTGGGAGAAGGTTCTGGGCAGGCGTAGCTGGGCAACAAAAGCCAGGGTCTCACGGACGGTTAGGTTAGGGAGCAGCTGGTCGTGCTGGCGCACGTGGGCCACATGCTTCCTCACCAGCTGAGGCGTGCTGGGCTGCCCATTGATCCAGATTTGGCCTGACTTAATTTTGCCGCCGTAGTCCCTCCCGGTGATCACGTCCAGCAAAGAGGCTCTCCCACAGCCTGTGAAGCCACCATAGACATTCTGAGAGCAGAGTTGTGGGGGCCAGTCTGGAAGCCACAGCAGCCCACACACTCTCCAGCCACTCTGGACTGCGCTGTCCTTGCAGCAGTGACCAGCCCCTAGGGAAAGTGGCACAGCTTTTGGACCCGGATGGGGCAGTCCCAGCACCTGAAGCTCCAGGCCTCTCACCTGCAGCCAATCTGATACTGTTGAGGCGCTGGAGGCACATGGACGCTGGGGGTTCAAGCCAGTTAGCCAGGGGCTGCATGGCAGGAGAGGGCTGGAGTCCTGGCCCTGGCTGCTCCTGAAGTAGATGCCTCTTTCCACTTCTAATAAGCCCATTTCTTTATCAAGTAGTACTGGTGTTAATTGTCCCATGAAGCTTAGCCATTTTTGGGTGGTCAGTGTGCTAGCAACATTTGGCTCAGAAGCTGGCTTTGTGGGAAGGACTAATTTTGGAGAATTAATAGGGTGTTTTAAAAAAATATTTATTTTAGAGGGAGAGAACGAGTGGGCGGAAGGGCAGTGGGAAAGGGAGGGAATCTCAAGCAGACTCCCAGCTGAGAGAGGAACCCAGCATGGGTCTTGACCTCACAAATAGGGTGTTCGTTTTTTTGTTTTTGTTTTTTAAGATTTTATTTATTTGACAGAGAGAGAGATCACAAGTAGAGAGAGAGAGAGAGTGGAGGAAGCAGGCTCCCTGCCTAGCAGAGAGCCCGATGTGGGACTCTATCCCAGGACCCTGAGATCATGACCTGAGCTGAAGGCAGAGGCTTAACCCACTGAGCCACCCAGGCAGCCCCAAATAGGGTGTTTTTTAAAAATGCAAAACTGGAACTTACTTTCGGAAATAAGGAGAAAAAAAAATAGAGGAATAATAGATGTGGACGTGATTTTAAAACTAAGTCACAGTATACACGTGTATTTCTCTATATTTGTCTTTCTCCTGTTTTTATCTGGTACTTTTTACTCTCTAGAAAAAGTGATCTGTTGCCCTAAGTTAACACCACCCCCCTCTGAGTGACGGCGATTGCTATTGATTTGGGGAAGTGTCTGATTGGATCAGGTTTCCAGAAGCATTTGATGAGACTCTTTGACAGCCATTTAAGCTGTCAATGCCAGTTGGGCTGTAGCTGTGAGAACACTGCAGACAGCTAAGGATGACGCTCTGCCCCATTCCCCCCATGTGAGGGTTTGGTTTCTTTACTATCAATTTCTTTCAGAGAACAATTAAAAAAAAAAGTTTTTATTTTTTTGAGAGAGAGAGCACAAGCTGAGCAGGGACCCCAACACAGGGCTCCATCCCAGGACCCTGGGACCATGACCCAAGCCAAAAGCAGACACTCAACCGACAGCCACCCAGGTGCCCCTCAGCAAATTTTGCAACTTGTTTTCAAACAGGGAGTTGCCAATACACAAATGTAACCACCTCTCCTTGCCATACACACATGCTTCTTGCAAGAAGCCCCATGCCTCCAGTGCAAAAAAAAACAAAACCCAAGAAGCCTCCCCACTAATCCTTATGCTTACTGATCAGAGGCTCTCACAGTAGAAAGGGACTTGCATGCCACCTTCAAGTTACACCTCATTCTAGGTCCCTGAGAACATAAGTAGAGCAAAATATTCAGAGAAACCAGAGTGGAGTGCTCTGGTCCTGCTCCCTATCCAGCCTCAGATATTAGATCCAGGATCAGAGATAGCTGGGGACTTTGTCAACATTCATAGGTAAAATGGGATTCCCAATCAGTGAGTTCAAAGGCCACATTTCATAAACATTTTATGAGAGGTAGGAGTGGCCTTTCCAGTGGAGATTGCCTAGTGAAACTGGACCGACCTGTGGACCAAGAGACAACACCAAAGGCATTCAAGAGCCTTATAAAATAGCAGGAGTCTCCAATTAAGTACATTCATTCATTGGAAAACACCTTTGTTATTACTGCTGATTCTGTAGTACCAGCCAAAGTATCTGGGGCTGTTTTTATTTATTATAAATTATGCTGAGCATTTATCCATCCTTTCATTCTTAATTTCTTAAGCGGAGTAAGAGCCACAGGATGTATAATTGATAAATCTTTCTAAGAAATCATTTAGGGGGATCTGGGTGGCTCAGTTGGTTAAGCAACCAACTATTGATTTTTTGGTTCAGGTTATGTTCTCAGGGTCCTGAGATTGAGCCCCTTGGTGGCAGGTTTTGCACTCAGTGGGGAGTTAACTTGAGGTTCCTCCCCACCCCCAACCTCTCTCTCAAATAAATAAATCCTAAGAAGAAATCACTTAAATAATTTCAGTCAAGTAAACCTGAAGCTAAATAACATTGAGCCTAGAGTCAGAAGTCCTGGAGACTACTCAATTTCTCTGAACTTCACTTTCCTAAGGGATGCTAACAGCTCTTAGGGCAAGTGTAGTGAGTATTAATTGTGATGACTCTGAGGCTTAGAGTAAGTACCTCCACAGGGCCCACATATTTCCCAGATTCTCAGTTCATGAAGGAAAAAGCAGGTAGAACAAGAAAAACTACCAGGAGTTACAAAAATAAAATTGGCCTATGAAGTGTCTCTTGTTTTCTTGTTCAGATCAGAATTACAGAGGCAGGGCCAAAAGTGGGCAGGACTTGACCTGTGGGTGTTATTTAAGTTACAAAGTGCATTGACACACATTATCTTATTTGATCTTTGGTTAGACAATAAATAGAATTTCCCTATCAGAAGACTAAAAATTTGGAGATGTTCAAAAGTTCAGTAATCTTTATTTCTGGAAATCATTAATTAAAAGGTATAACATGTTCTCACATGATGTAAGAGAGAAATGCCTTGATTTAGGAATCAGAAGATCAAAGTTCTAGTTCCAACTCTGCATTAAATATATGTTCTTTGGTGAATCACTCACCTTTTCTAGACTTTAGTCTGCCTATTTGTCAAATGAAGGTGTGCATGTGTTGAGGGGAGACAGGAGGATACTCTAGAGATATTTATGACTTAAAATACTGATAATTTAAAAACCTTCCTTTAAAGAGGCTTCCAAACTGGTAAAGAGAAAAAAAAAGAATACTCTGGAGAGAGTAAACTTTGTTCTCCAAGGCTCCATTCACCTTTGGCATTGTATAATTTTAAGTTTAGCATGTGGAAGTGACTCTGAGGCACTCCAAGAATCTGGATCTTTGCAAGTGGTTGAAGGCTACACTAAGACTTGGAGGGCCTCTCTGAGAATTGGGAGTTGCAGCAGGGGCTGTGCCTACCGGGTCGTAGGGCAACAGTGAGTGAATGTCCCTGGTGGTGGAGGAGTCCCCTGACAAGAACATTGAATTCTGGAGCTGACTGATGATCTTGGAAAGGTTGTTGCTTTGTCTCAATATAGGTGTTAACTAGGGACCCAGGCTCTGGCTACCGCTTCAAGAGGCATATTTGTGATTCATAATGATGGCGACTGCCTGAGAGATAGTAAATGGAGGAACTGGGATTTGAATCCAGGTTTGTCTGACCCAGAACCTGTGCTCTCACCCACTCTGCTCTGCTGTTCTACTCATCAGCAAGGGTTATGTGAGGAGCATCCATCTTTCTGAGGGACTGGTCTGCTTTACAGGAGAGACAGAACCCATTGCCTCACTATTTGCCCTTAGTGGTACCTGAGCTCCCTATGATGGCCAGCATCTGCCCACTTCTCACTTTGAAGCTCAGGTTTTGGATGCCCAGATCACAAGAATCCTTGTGAGATGTCCAAGGCATCTTGAACTGAGCCAGCTTCTTAAACCAGGGCACCTGGGAGTCCATATCGACCTGTGGGGAAACATTGGAAGGTTCCTCAGAGAGCTGAGTGGTCAGAGGGTTTCAGCAACTTCTATTCTCCTCTATATAGGATACACAACAGGTTGAGGGGCCCATGCCCAGGTTCTATCAAGCATGGGTTTGGAGCTCCTACCGAGACCCTGTGCTGAGAACCTGAAGCTACTATTTCTAAGTCTGAAGTTGAGACATGGGAAGCAAGTACAATAGCAGAACAGAAAGGAAAATACAACATAAAGCAAAATGATGTCTTCACTTAAGGATAATTTATTAATGATTTATTAAGGGTTTACCATGTACAAGGCATTGTGTAAATCTCTTTCAAGTTCACACAGCTAATGAGTGGCAGAGCAGAGAAAGGTTATGGTGTGCCTCATTAGCTTGTTCTAACATATATTTACAGGAAGCCTGGGTTGGGCCTCTGAGGTTCAGTATTGCAGCCCCCAGCGTGTTCCATTTGGACCAACTGGGGTCTGCCCCCAGGTGGGTCTAGGAAATGGAAGTCTTGAATCCGACCAGAGGTACCCTGAAAGCCTCTGAAAGGCCAGCGGTCCTTGCATTCTGGATGTCTTATTAGTTCAAGGGACAGTATATTTTGCAAACAAATAATAAAACGTAAAGTGGTGAAACCTGAAGTCTGTAGAATGGTGTCATGGCATTGTTAATTTCTTAGTTTTGTTTGTTTTCCACTAGGTAATGCAAGATGTTAACATATTAGGGGAAGTTGGGCAAAGGGTATATGGAAACTCTACTATTTTTAAAAAAGATTTTATTTATTTATTTGACAGGCAGATCACAAGTAGTCAGAGAGGCAGGCAGAGAGAGAGGGGGAAGCAGGCTCCCCGCTGAGCAGAGAGCCCAATGTGGGGCTCGATCCCAGGACCCTGAGATCATGACCTGATCTGAAGGCAGAGGCTTAACCCACTGAGCCACCCAGGTGCCCTTCTTTACTATTTTTGTAACTTTCCCAAAAGTCTAAAATTATTCCAAAATCTGAAGTTAAAAAAAGTTTGAGGTTTTTTTCTCCCCCACAGTTCACATAATTTATGTTTTTTTAAAAGATTTTATTTATTTATTTGACAGAGATCACAAATAGGCAAAGAGGCAGGCAGAGAGAGAGGGGGAGGCAGGCTCCCCGCTGAGCAGAGAGCCCGATGTGGGGCTCAATCCCAGGACCCTGAGATCATGACCTGAGCCGAAGGCAGAGGCTTCAACCCACTGAGCCACCCAGGCGCTCCTCACATAATTTATGTTTTAACAAAGGTCTCGTTCTCAGCCTATCAACCTCCAGCTATGTTATGTGTAGTTGAGGGCATTCCTGTACATTCACTCAACATATGAGGCATTAACATGGCCAGCATGGGCTCACCCTTCAGTTCTCACTTGGAGGATCATTTGGCCTTCCCTGCCCACTCCTCCCACTTCTCCTCAGGTGTGCTTCTACCTGGTAGCTGAGATCTTGGACCTCCAAGGTGTTGGACTGGCCACTGTAGGTGAAGTATAGGCTGTTGTCACTTTCGGAGGAGAACAAGCTGTCCTGGAGGCCCTGCTGGAAGACATGACAGGTGAGGGGTTTCTTCAAAAGCTGCTGAGCACTTAAGAGAAAACAGGGAGGAGACCCAGGAGGTGAGAGCAGCAACTAGTGTGGTTGAGATTGAGAATTGGGAAAACATGCATTTGGGCAGGTGGATCCCAAGGGCTATGAGAAAATAGAAGCATCCGTGAGGGCGAATTTGTCCTTCCCTGCAGAGGGAGCTTTGGGACTTCTCTCCAGCACAGCTCCTGGCTCTAGAAAACTCAGTCTCAAGATTGGTGGAGCCTGGACCCAGGCAGCCTATGGTGGACAAGACCCGGACTCTGGACTGGAGAGATCTTTGTGAGCTTCTGTGCTTTGGGGGTACCTGAGCTGGGGGTTGGCCTTAAATTTCTCTTTCCTGCATCTGGCTTCTTATCTCCAAATGCCAAACAGACTCCTATGTACCTGACATGTGAGAGGAAATAGATATCAAAAAGCTAATGCTCAATATTTGGAAGACACTATCCTTGGAAAAGTTGCATTTTATTCTAATGATGAGTTTAGCACAACACAGCCATTCAGAATGCTGTTGGGAGGTTTCAGAAGAAATCCCTATCATTGTCATCATCATCATCTTGCTGTTGTTGGAGTGATCCTATATTTGTAAATCAGTTAAATCAGTGTTTCATGGTATCAGCTGATATCTTTGGTATTAGCCATCATTAGATCTGAATTCCTTCTATTTTATCAGTTCAATCATTTAAATCATTGAGGTCCCCCAAAAGAACAACCTGCCTAGAAAAGTTTCTATTTTTTTTTAAGATTTTATTTATTTATTTGTTAGAGTGAGAGAGAAAGAGAGCACAGGCAGGCAGAGTGGTAGGCAGAGGGAGAAGCAGGCTTCCCTCGGAGCAAGGAGCCTGATGCGGGACTCGATCCCATGACCCTGGGAATACGACCCGAGCCAATTGAACCACCCAGGCGTCCTGAAAGGTTTCTATTTTTCTATTTTTATTTTTTTTTATTTTAAAAGATTTTATTTATTTATTTGACAGAGATCGCAAGAAGGCAGAGAGGCAGGCAGAGAGAGAAAGAGGGAAGCAGGCTCCCCGCTGAGCAGAGAGCCCGATGCGGGGCTCGATCCCAAGACCCTGGGACCATGACCTGAGCCGAAGGCAGAGGCTTTAACCCACTGAGCCACCCAGGCACCCCTATTTTTCTATTTTTAAATGCATAACATTTTTCTTTCATTTTTTTAGTGTAGGAAAAAGTGTATTTATTAACAAGTTCCAGTTGACTCTGATCTTTTCCCCGAAAGCTGCTCTTCTCACACTGATGTGTTCTTCAATCAAGCAAGCGTCCAGTACTTACTGGGAGCCTATATCACTCTTTTCAGTCTTGGGTTTGGATGTGACAAAGATGGTTTCTGAGAAGCTTAGTTTTTTTTTTTTTTTTTAATTGAGGTAAAATTGGTATATAACATTATAGTAGTTCAGGTATACAACACAACAATTCCAAATCTGTGTACACTGCAAAGTGGTCACTATAATATATCTAGTCACCATCTGTCACCATGCAGAGAAGCTTAGGTTTTAATGAATGGGACAAGTGGTTAGGATGGAGCATGACAGGCTAGGTATAGAGGCACGCTGACCTCAAGCATCCATTCAGGGTATATTTACACTGTGTACGCAATGCCTACCTGTGCTTTGTGTGAAAATAAACTGACTTATGACTTATGTGAAAATAACATCCAAAAGTCTCTGTCAGACTTCGCTGTAGTAGTGGAGGTCATAGGTCCTCTGAAAGGATGTTCCAGCCCCATGGGAAAGGAGGGAAATCAGTATTGGCGATAGTCTATGGCAGCAGCCTCTGAGTAAGTAGTCCCTAGAGTTCCACGGCGGTATGGAAACAACAGACCATAGCTACTTATCTTGTCTGATGTTAGAACCATTACCATAAAGATCCTAAATTATACAGGAAAAAAATGGGAAAGATGAATGCCTCATTTAGCAGAAGGGCCATCTCTGGAGAACAGAGAAGAATGCAGGAGAGAAGGTTACAGAGAAAGGCGAAGGGAGCGAGCCTCAGAGCTCTTGGTAATTAGTGGTGCGTACGTGAGAGTTCATTATTCTATATACTGATGTGTCTAAAACATTTCAAAATATGTTTTCCAAGTGAGAGAGCGAGTAGAAGTCCAGAATACTTCTGCCACCTTGCCTCTTAGTTGTCAGTACATCTAAGGCAGGAGCTGGCCGTGGAGATGGAGGAAGGCCCAGGGTCTGTGACCTCAAAGATGGAGAAGGAGATCTCTCTTGGGGGAGATTGAGGGCAGCTGAGAAAGGTGCTGCATTCCAGGCAGGTTCAGCTCTGCACCAGCCATCTAGAGACTACCTTCCTGGAGCTGCACAGGTAGGGAAAATTTCAGAGGAAGAATTCGTTGCTGGGTTGGGGGCAGCCTCTGTTCCATTTTGAAATATTTCCTTGGCCCCAGGAAGGATTTATTAGACTCTTCCTGAGGTTTTGACAAATCCTCTGTATTTTTCAAATACTTAAATATCTATTCAGCTGACATCTTAATCAGTATAACTGTCAGAACATCACTTGAATTTCTGACAGGTGACACCCAAAAAAAGCAAAAGCAGGTTTATTTGTAGGTAACCTGCTTGGCTCCTGCTGGGCTACATTGTAATTTCTCCTTGTATTAACTTCTGATAAAATTCCCGAGTCAGAAGCATAGATTAGAAAGGAACTCTGGGAGCACAGAGCCCAAGTTCCTTTTTCTAAGTTGAGGAATTCATGCCCTTGAGTAGTGATGGCGCTGAGGACTCTGTGCCTGGTAGAAACATGCAGGGTTTATTCCTGGTTGAGAGGGTGAGCCTGGGCCTTTACTAAAATGGTCAGACCAGATCTCACACATCTTTGCCCTGAGGACTGGGGCCCTCTTGGGCTATGCTTCTGCCCAGGGACTGAGGAGTCTGTGGGCCAAGGACACTTGCCACTCCAGGTACCCCAGGCCAGAGGGCCAGTTGTCTGTGGAGTGTGAATGCAATGTGGGTAGGCAGGATGGTATGACCACATAGGGGTGTGTGAGTCACGCATGGAGCTAGGGTTGGGCAGAGAAGGGGGAACAGGCTGTAGCTTGGGCTGGAAGCTGGCTCCCCTATGCCCGCACATTATAGCTGCTGCTCCAAAATTTCCTAGAATTTCTGAATTTACACCTGATCTTTCAGGATGTGAGGAAGGTATGTCAAGATAAGAAGATAGAAACTATTTTCAAGTGCTTAGCTTGATTGATAATTTTAAAACATCTAGATATGTAGCCCTCATTCTGTTGTTCCAGCTGCCTTAAATGTTGGGGGTAGATTGTCACTTGGAACCTTGAGTAAGAGGATTGGAGAAAAGGAAACTGGAAACATTAGGCATTCCTTGATGTTGGATTTGGGCATTTGTTTGCATTCCATGCTGTGGTGGCTGAATTGTCAGACCTTTTCGGCAGAAAGTGTCCCCAAAGCCACCGCTGACTTTATATCCTATTCAGGCCATGAACACTGCAGTCTCAGCTCCTAGGAGTCATTTCTTGGCAAGGACTGGCTGTGTTTGCACATCAAAGTGGCTGTTTGTCATGGCTGCAAAGTGAACTAGGAATGTGCTGGGTAGAAGTCACATTCTAGCAACTTAGGGCCAGACTAGGTGAGCTGTGGCCTTTCCTGTTGGGTGTGGAGTCCTCAGACCTTCTCATCTTTCCCTCCTCCCCATGGCAGGCAAAGACAGCAAGCTGGTCTGGGGTGAGGTGGAGATAGAGGGTGGGCTCTGTTCTTTTTCCGTCTTCCAATTTAGCATCCTGCTTCAAATCAGACCCACACCCTGATTTTAGCCAAAGGCCATTTCTCAAACATTTCTCATGTAAGATAAGGGTGGAGAACTTGTGCCCCAACCTCTTGGCACCCTGGCTGCCCTCTGTCCCTTCTAGCTCTCTCTGGGGTCTTATGTTTGCCTGCTGTAGCCATGTTTTGTACATAAATTCTCATGTTCCCATAAAAGTCACTTGCCATCCTATCTCAGCAGTTTACTGCATCAGACTCTGAGCTTAACAGACACACAGATGAAGGAGACACTGCAGAGTCCCTGGTGTGTGTGAAAACATTTCTGCTTTGGAGTCTCATTCAGAAAAATCTACATCAGCCCAAGTCACAAATGGGAAACATCATTTCCTTGTAGGAGTGTTTCTTCATGCAGGAACTGACCTCGGAGGCCCCCTACCCACCCAGTCCCCTAAATCCCTTCCCCTCAGCCCTTAGAGTCCTGCTACCATGTTCTCCCTCTCCTTGTGGTCCTGGTGGAGTTAAAACAAAGCTCCTGAGGGAGGAAGGAAAGGTCCCATTCGCTCCCACCCCCCAGGACTGAGGTGACTGCCCATCACTCACGGAGGCATCCTGGGGAGCAGCCCTGTTCCACAGTCCGCTCTTCTCTGAGGCCTTCTCAGCCATGGGGCCCCGTGGTGTCTGTGCTCCTTTGCTGCAGCTTCCTTTCCACTTCAGTGGCTACCAGACAGCACCAGTGTATTGTCTTTCTCAGAGCTGGGCAGTCTCTGGCCTTGGTTCAGTACGCCTCTCTCCTAGCACTCCTCCCAGGCTGGCCCTCCTACAAACACAGGCTGTGCGTTCTGCGCACTGCCAAGATAGCACACACACTCTGGGTAAAGGTACATCAGATAATGGCATCTGTGGCCAAACTCCAGTCCCGCTGTTGGGAAGGTCTGGGGAGGGATTCCAGAGCACAGTGAGGAGCAGGTCGGGCAGTGTGCTCCTGGCTCCTTTACTGAGGCTTCTCCGGGGAGAGTCAGGCCACCCCAAAATTTACCTGTTTCTGCTGTCTCTTGGCCATGAATGAATTCCCATCTTTGACCCCTATGGGGTACTTGGGGAACCAAGTAAACAGAGACCCCCAGAACTCCCCAGAGGAGGTTCCCGTAGTTGCTTCAAAGCCTCGACACAGCCTGGGCATTCTCCATGTCTCCTACCATGTAAGGTAAGGCCATGCCTCTTTTGCCTACTGGGAGCTTGAAGCTGGGCTTTGTTTGAGTTGTGGTGGTGATCCGAGGTAGGTGGGTCTCTGCTGGCTTTTCTCACTAATGAGGGCCATGTGTGGAGGCTCTGGGCTCCCTCCTTAGGGGATCAGGGTGGAGAGAAGGGAGGGAAAGGGCTGCCAGTAGTAAATGAGGAACAGTGGCGAACGGTCCTCCTCTTGCCCATGGGAAGTCCTGGAAGCTATGCTAGTGAGGCAGCTGTGCTCTGCTTTGTGCCCCTTAATCCCTTCCTGTTGTGTCCTCTTTGTATACAGCTGCGCCATGGGGATGGAGAGGGCTTGGGGTAGCACAGAGTATAATGAAGCCTGGTGAAGGAATGCGTGGTCAGCTGAAGGAATAAACCATGTCCTGTATATTTTATCTCCCACACTGCCAGAGAGCTGGCATTCAGAGCAGCTCCTGGACAGGGGCTTTACATAGATGATATTTCTTAGTCACTATCTGCCAGTGTCTGCAGAGAAGGACACTGAGCCCCAACCATATTTAGGAACCTGTCCAGAGACAGTTGGGATCAGTGCTGGGGGGACAAGGGTCTGGTCCCTTCTGGAGCCCCACACTCTTTTCCCTTTAAAGCCACCAAGCTGGGCCCTGGTGGGACTTCTCATCTTGCCGGCAGCGGTGGGACAGGCAGATCCTCAAAGATGTCTCCTTGTACGTCGAGAGCGGGCAGATCCTGTGCATCTTAGGGAGCTCAGGTAAGCTTGGGAAAGAGTTCTTTAAATTTACATCCGCAGTGAGCATTCAGAAAAGGCTTTCGCTTGCTTTGAACATTAAGGAAATAAGTTTAAGTTGTGGCAAGAAAGTTAGAAGTTTGATATTAGAATGAAACCAAAAGACATGTCTTCCTGAATGGAGTCTGGAACTAATGGGAAGCCTTTAGAGAGATCCTTGGAAAAGAATAAAGTCCTGCCTAACATGTCAGTTAATTCCTATTTCAGTATAGAAAGTATCAGCATGGTGCCTGGCACATAGGGGTGCTCAGTAAACACAATTCCCCTGATCTCTACCCTGCCAAGAGGTAGGACAAGGAATTAAGTAAGCCACAAGGTTGCATGCCCATTTAGTCCCGTATTCATATTTAAAAAAAAATTACGATGTATTTCCAATAAGCAAGAATAGGAAATAATATAAAGAATGTTTATATAATAATACCTGGTTTTATCAAATCTTCTTAAAAATTTTTTTATTTGAATTCAACTTAGGGGCACCTGGGTGGCTCAGTTGGTTAAGTGTCTGACCAGCTCAGGTCATGATCCCAGGGTCTTGGGATGGAGTCCCGAATCCGGCTCTCTGCTCAGTGGAGAGCCTGCTTCTCCCTCTGCCCCTCATCCTGCTTGTGCTCTCTCACTCTTGCTCTCAAATAAATAAAAAATCTTTAAAAAAAAATATACATTCAACTTAGTTAAAATACCCTGTAAGGCTTTGTCAGATCTTAACATTATACCATAATTGCTTCAGATCCTTTTTGTTTTTAAGGAACTAAATATTACAGACTCCACAAGGCCATCTGTGTGCCTATTTCCCATCTTCTCTTTCCTGGGATATCTACACTTGAGACTGAATTACAGTTTGTCTTTGTGTCCCTGCATCAGCCAGTCATTGTCCTGGGAGGGTCTAGCCTCCAGAGAGGAAGCCCCTTGTGTCAGAGGGCAGTGCCCCGTAGGCGTCACAGCTGTGACTCCTCAGCAGCTGGAGGATGGGTGCATTGAGTCTGATGAGAGGCTCTGTGTAGACACCACTGGGGCCACTGCTGTAGGTTATCCTGCACAATTTAAGGATGAAAGTTTCTTACAAATTGGCTTCAGAGGTGCTTTCTGATTGAGTTCTTGCTTTCACTGATATTGTTGACATTTACTGGCATTACCCACTTGCATTATTCTCTTGACTATCCGTGGGTAACACAAGTCTGTGACAAAAGTCAAGCATGGACAGCCTCGTTTGACCTGGAGAGTTAAATCCATAGCCTTTCCCCTGCTATAGCAGGTGAAAACTGGGTGACAGTAGTAACATTAAGATTAAATGAGAAGGAATTCTTAGACTAAAACTGTTATACTTGGCTGAGATTTCCTGTCTGTTCCTATTTCTAGTTTTTCTTTTTTTTTTTTTTTCAATTTTTATTGGGGGTGGGAGAAGGGCAGAGGGAGAGAATCTCAAGCAGACTTCCTGCTGAGCTTGGAGCCCAACATGGCCCTCAGTCTCAATGACCCTGAGATCGTGATTTGAGCCAAAACCACAAGTTGGACATTTAACGGACTGAGACACCCAGGTGCCCCAAACCATTTCTAATGTATATATGTACCATAATATCCAGGGCCATTCTAATTTTCCTTTAAGAAGGAGAAAAGCTGAGTTATTCCTGTGATTTGTCGCCTTCTGTAGGATTAGGATGGTATTATTGCACCCAACAAAGAATGAACTCACTTTCTCAGAATGATGTCCCACAAGCCAGTGTTATGCTTCATGCACATCTTAGGACAATGGGTTAGAGGTCTTGAGCTGGGAGCTCTTGGGCTGGTTTCTGAGGATGCCTAATCATGGCTTTATGACAACATCTATCATTTTGGATACTGACCATGGATTCAGAGTAGACTGTAAGTTCCCCCGGTGGGGGGGAGCTTTGTCTTTGTTTTTTTTGTTGTTTTTGTTTTTTTTCCCTGCTGTAGTCTCAACAGCTAGAACAGGGCTGGCCACATAGAAGGTACTTGGTAAATATTTGTTGAATCACTGAGTGAACAAATCAATTCTATGAATTACTGTTAGTGTTTCACAAAATGATGATTTCATTGGTGTCCTACCTAACATAAGACTTTTATTCAGATTTTATTTCTGAAATCTTTATCAGTGAGGTAAAAGACTTAGGTACCTGACAAAATGGTACAATGCAAGTCTGCCTAGGGTCACCCAACACTCCAGGGGAGGGTAACTATATTTAACTCAATACTTACTATCAGTTGGGACCTAGACTCTGGGCTGCTTTCTCCCTTGCAGAGGACTATTTAGTTACAATTTCTGTAACTAAATTTCTCTTTCAGGGAAGATAACCCCAAAGGTCATGGTTTTATTACCCTTCAGGGCATTAACCTTTTGTTTTCTTTTTTCTTTTTTTATTGTGGTAGAATACACATCAAACTTACCATCTTAACTATTTTTAAGTGTACAGGTCCGTGGTGTTAAATACATTCACGTTGTTGTGCAACCCTCTCCACCATCTATCCCCTTAGCTCTTCATCTTGTAAAATTGAAACTCTACACTCATTAAGCAGTAAGTCCCCTTTCCTCACCATTATACTTTCTGTCTCTATGATTTTGACTACTGTCTCATATAAGTGGAATCATATTGTATGTCTTTTTGTGCCTGGCTTATTTCACTTACCATAATGACTTCAGGGTTCATCCATGTTGTGGTCTATGTCAGAATTTCCTTCCCTTTTAAAGCAGAATGAATAGATATTCCATTGATATATGTACCATATTTGCTTATCTGTTCTCCGTTAATGGACACCTAAGTTGCTTCCACATTTTACCTATTGTGAATAATGAAATGAAGATGGGTGGACACATACCTGTTTGAAAGCTTGTTTTCAGTTCTTTAGTGGATATACCAAGAAGTGGAATTGCTGGGTCATATGGTAATTCTGTTTTTTTTAAAGATTTTATTTATTTATTTGACAGAGAGAGATCACAAGTAGGCAGAGAGGCAGGCAGAGAGAGAGAGAGAGAGGAGGAAGCAGGCTCCCTGCTGAGCAGAGAGCCCGATGTGGGACTCGATCTCAGTACCCTAAGATCATGACCTGAGTTGTTAGCAGAGGCTTAACCCACTGAGCCACCCAGGCGCCCGGTAATTCTGTTTTTAAATTTTTGAGGAAACTCTATACTGTTTTTCACAGTGGCTATACCATGTTGTATTCCCATCAACAGTGCATAAGAATTCCAATTTCTCTGCATCCTTGCCAACACTTGTTATTTTCCAATTTTTTGATAGTAGTCATCCTAAAGGGTGCAAGGTAGTATCTCATGCAGTTTTGTCTTCTTTAGATTTTATTTATTTTTGAGGGAGAATGCGCATGCATGAGTGGGGCAAGCAGAGGGCAGACTCCCCACTGAGCTGGGAGTCCAATACAGGGCTCCATCCCAGCATCCTGGAATCATGAACTGAGCTGAATGCAGACACTTAACAGACTGAGCCACCCAGGTGCCCTCATTTCAGTTTTAATTTGCAGTTCCCTAAAGCTTAGTGAGTGATTTATGTGCTTATTGGCTATTCATATATCTTCTTTGGAGAAATGTCTGTTTAAGTTCTTCACCCAATCTTGAATTGGGTTGATTGGGGTTTTTTTGGTTGTTGCTGAGTTTTAGAAGCTCTTTATACATTCAGATATTAATCTGATATTAATTAATACCAGATATGTGATTTGCAAGTATTTCCACCAGCATCCTGTGTGTTGTCTTTTTATAATGGGGTCAGTGTCCCTTTTCTTTTTATAAGTTTATTTATTTAAGTAATCTCTACACCCAGTATGGGGCTCAAATTCATGACCCCAAGATCAAGAGTCACACACTCCTCTAACCAAGCCAGCCAAGCATCCTTGGGGATAGTGTCTTTTGAGGCACAAAATTTTAAAACTTCCATGAAGCCCAATTTGTCTATTTTTCTTTCATTACCTGTACCTTTTCATGTGATACTCTAGGGTGTTAACTATTTGCATGTCTAACTTTCTATCATATTTTTGACGTTTTATTTTCCATCGATTATACATGTTAGTTTCTTATATCCTTTTTCTCCTTGTATTCTTTTTTTGAATGAGCTTTTTCACTCTGCTGGTCCTTTCATTAACGAGTTAATAAATAGTTGAAATATCTTACAAAAATAGACCCTTTTATTTTTAAGGTTTTATTTATTGTAGAGAGCGAGAGAGTATGCACAGTGGGGAGAGGATCAGAGGGAGAGAGACAAGAAGATTGTGTGTGGAGCACAAGCCCAACACACAGCTTGATGTCACAACCCTGAGATCACAACCTGAGCCAAAAATCAAGAGTCAGACACTTGACTGACTGACCCACCCAGGCGCCCCCAGCCATCCATGTCTGTCAAAAGTATCCCAGAACTAAGTGGCTTAAAACAATAAAAATCATTATTATCTCTCAGGATTTCTATGAGTCAGAAATTTGGAAGTGACATTGTTGGATAGTTCTGTCTGGGGTATCTCTTGAGGTGGTAGTGAGAAGTCTGCTGGGCTGTAGTCATCTGAAGGCTTGAGCAGGGCTGGAGAATCTACCTCCAAGGTGCCTCCCTTGCATGCTGGCTAGCAAGTTGGGGCTCTCTGTTGCTCAGTGAGAATGTGTCACATGAGAAGACCAGAAGGCCCAAAAAAGAACCCTGAGTGTCACCCAGAGGATGCTGGGAAGAAGCAGCCAGACGAGAGGGATAAAACCAAGAGGATGAAGTAGCATCAAAGCCAGAGGACAGAGTTTTACAGAGAAAGGCAAGCAACGATATAAATGCTGCTGAGAGGTCAGCACACAGGAAGGTGCCCACCAGATGTGGCGACAAGGAAGCAACCTTGATGACCTCAGTGAGGTTAGTTTTGATGTTGTGAGGGGATCCAGGCTCCAGGACATTTGAACCTTTTGTCAGAGTGGAGATTGGATCCCAGAAAGGGAAAGCAAGGAAGATTCTATTTAGGATCATGACTGGGAAGTTTCAGAACATGTTTTGAAAGACAGCTCGAGTGATACCACATTTCATTTCTTTACAGTCCCTCTCCTCTCTTCCCACCCTGTTGAAGATGCTGGAGCTAACCCTGAGCTTGGTCAGCCATGGGTTAGATAAGAAAACCACTGCGTAGGAGCTTGGCTTCATCTTTGTATCCCTCATGGCAAGAGGCAGTTTCTTTATAATATTTGAACAAAAGATCTTCTCTCCGTTTTGCACAAGTCATCATATCCTTGGTAGAATTCTCTTGCTATCTTTTCAGACAGTTCAGAACCTTCTGCCTATTTCCTCTGTTAATTTAACTTTTTAGTAGCCTGCCAGTGCTGGTTCCTGTCTCCATTGACTCTCTGGGCTCATGTAGGTTTGTGTCCACTGTGAACAGAAGGGACTGGCTGGTGCCTTGTCCTAATGGTATCACCTAATTTCTAACCCAAGAAAAACCAAACTAGGGGAAAGAAACTGCCTAGGTTTTCTTTTTATTCTGATCCTATATTTTCTTTTTCAACTCAAAACAGCTGTAAAAACCCATAAATAGGCAAAGTTCCTCCAGTCCTGACTGGGATGAAAGCAATGGCTTGTCCCTCTCTGACTCAGGAGACAAGCTGGAAAGGCTCTTTGGTACCATGAGAGTTTGACCTGGGGGTGGGGTTAGGAGAGAGCAAGCTGGTGCTAGACCAACTGAGAGTTTGGGGACAGCCCAGCAATGCCTCATGGAGGGAGTCCTCTCTGGCCTTATTTTCTTGTCTCACAGGCTCAGGGAAAACCACGCTGCTGGATGCCATGTCTGGGAGGCTGCGGGGAACAGGGACCTTCCTCGGGGAGGTGTTTGTTAACGGCCAGCCACTGCGCAGGGAGCAGTTCCAGGACTGCTTCTCCTATGTCCAGCAGGTGGGTGCTTTCCGGGGACCCCGCCACAGCCACCCGCAGCCCGGTCTCAGCCTGGTCTCGGCCACACTGATGCCTCCTGCCTCCCTCTCTCGCAGAGTGACACACTGCTGAGCAACCTGACCGTGCGGGAGACTCTGCGCTACGCCGCGCTGCTGGCTGTGCACCACGGCTCCCCGGGGTTTATCCAGAGGAAGGTGGGTAGCCCTGGGCCTCCTGTGGCCCTCTTAGGGTATCAGCCTGTGGGGGCTTCACACTCCTGCTTCCGTCTACTTGCCCATTTCTCCCCTTCAGTCTTCATCCCTTTAGTCTAGACCTGTGTTGTCTAGTATGGCAGCCACTGGTCACCTGTGGCTTTGAGCACTTGACACGTGGTCGGGCCTGACCGAGATGTGCTATGAATGGGAAGTACACACAGAATTTTAGAAACTTAGTCTGAAAAAAGAGAATGTGAAATATATTATTAATTTTTAAAATACTGGTTAACAAGTTTGAAATGGTATATTTTGGCTACACCAGGTTAAATATATTAAAATTAATTTAACTTGTTTCTTTCTAAAATGTGGCTACTAAAATATTTAAATTCTGTGTGTGGCTTGTATTATATTTCTGTTAGATGGTGCTGTTTTAGGAGCTCTGTTTTTGAATAATAATGGTTGTTTTCCTCACTGTACTTTGCCCTATTGAGATTTTTCTCAACTTTCTTTGAGGCCTTTTGAATGTGTCTCATCCAAACTAGATTAAGTTAACAAAGGAAGGAACTATTGACTTGTCTCCTCTTCTGATGTTTCAATCTATTGCTTTAAATGTATCTAATTTGGAAGTAGTCATAGGTAAGCCTGTGGGGCCTTACCTGGAATTGTTGCCTCATTTCTGTCTGGACTGGAAACAGGGAACTAAGGATACAGAGATGTGCCACTTCCAAAGCAGGTACAGTTCCCTGGGGAACCCTCAGACTCACCAGAGGAGACCAGCAACATCAGCCTCAGAGGCTTCAGCGAAGCCACAGTGAGGCTCCACGTGGGCACAAATTATATCTGCGGTTCAGGCTCCAGGGCTGGCCTTCTTTAATGCCACTGAGGCTCCAAGGAAGTCCTCCATATCAGCTGCGGGTACACCATTTTTATCAGGCATTGCAGTGTCTGTCACTAGGGACTTGCTCAATCTGTCCTTGGCACTGGACTTTCAGACAGGGCTTGGAGAGTGAAATTAGGTCTAAGCTGTGTCCCAAGTACCAGAAGATTTGTTTGATATAATGCCCCGGTGAGTAAAGGGCATTTTTCTGTTTGAGAGTCCTAGACAGTGTTGAAGGATAGCTTTTATTCCAGAGGAGTCTTAGCAAGGAGTGTGGCCCTCAAGAAGGACCATCAGCCTCACAGGGATGCCTAGCTCTCGTTCCTTCCTGGAAGTTACTGTAGAGTGCTCAGAAGGCATTGCAAGGCTCTTACCGTTCAACTGGGTTATACAGGCGTACCTCAGAGATACTACAGGTTTGGTTCCAGACCACTGCAACAAAGCAAATATCAAAATAGAGTCCAATGGGATGCCTGGGTGGCTCAGTTGGTTGGACGACTGCCTTCAGCTCAGGTCATGATCCCGGAATCCCGGGATCGAGTCCCACATCGGGCTCCCAGCTCCATGGGGAGTCTGCTTCTCCCTCTGACCTTCTCCTCGCTCATGCTCTCTCTCACTGTCTCGCTCTCAAATAAATAAATAAAATCTTTAAAAAAAAAAAAATAGAGTCCAATGAGTTTTTTGGTTTCCCAGTGTGTATAAGTTACATTTACACTAATACTCCAGTCTGTGAGGTGTAGCATTATGTCTAAAAGAAACCCAATATACTTTAAAAAATTTTTTTCTTTAAAGATTTTTATTTATTTATTTGGCAGAGATCACAGATAGGCAGAGCAGCAGGCAGAGAGAGAGGGAGAAGCAGGCTCCCCGCTGAGCAGAGAGCCCCATGCGGGGCTTGATCCCAGGACCCTGAGATCATGACCTGAGCCGAAGGCAGATGCTTAACCCACTGAGCCACCCAGGTGCCCCAAAACCCAATATACTTACCTTAATTTAAAAATACTTTACTGACACAGACATGAAGTGAGCAAATGCTATTGAAAAAATGGTGTGAGTAGACTTGTTTAGTACAGGGTTGGCACAAACTATCAGTTTGTAGAGAATGCGTTATCTGTGAATGCAGTAAAGTAAAATGCAATGCAACAAGGTGTGTGTGTACTCTGAACTCTCCTAGTTGGCTGGCATCAGTCAGGCTTTGCTCACACACAGTATTTCACTGTATCCTGGCATCAACCCTATGTGGGAGGCATATCTCCTGAAACACGAGATTAAGATCAGACAGTTGGGAAGGGCAGAGCTGGAATGCGAACCCAGGCCCTCTAGCTCCCATCATGTCTCCCTGAGCTCCGGAACCTCCTGAACCCCATTGTGATGAGAGAAGATGGAGGTTGACTTCAGCCCACACAGTAGTCCTGACTGTGAGTGACAGAGGAGTCCATCTGCAGACTTTCTCTCTGCTTGCTTTAGTATTTCTATCTCTGAAAGGGGCAGGAGAAGATCCTATTTGTATTTGGGTGGCAGAAATGCCGTCATAAACAGATTCTTCTGAGTTGGTAATCCACTTATATCACATATCCCACAGAGAGAATGAATCTAAGAATGCCACTGAGCTCTTCTCCAGAAAATGCTCATGCTCACATAAATATTCAGAAAATTCATAGATGCCTTGAAATCGATTGATGGCAAAAAAATTTTCCCCCTGAGGGTGCCTGGGTGGCTCAGTCAGTTAAGCATCTGCCTTCAGCTCAGGTTGTGATTTCAGGGTCCTGGGATCCAGCCCCACATCGAGCTCCCTGCTCAGCAGGGACCCTGCTTCTCCCTTTCCTTCTGCCGCTCCCTTGCTTGTGCTCTTTCTCTCAAATCTTTAAAAAAAAAAAAATTCCCTCCGGTAAATGTTCCTCTGGCACTGGCAGTCCCTAAAAGTCCTGGGAAAGTTCTCTCTGCTGGAGAGTACTTTCTGAGCAAATCTAGTCTGTAGGGTATTAAAATCCTGATAAAGTAATTTAGTGAGAAGGAAGTAGTGGTGATAATACAGGACAGAGCACAGCAGATCTCTCCTCTGAGGAACCTGAACATAAAGCTGTGCTTGACATGAGCAGGCTGTGTCTGCTGGACTGTTGGCTAATCCTTGAGCTTCGTAGACCACTTGAGGAACACAGACAGGTGTCTCAGCCCCAGCTCTGCCACTTGCTAATAGTTTGACCTTGGGCAAGTTAGGCACCTCTCTGAGGATCTGTCTTCTCCTCTATAATAAATAGATAATGTGTCTCTCTTGGAATTGATGTGAGGAATGAGCCAGTTTTATCTGAGAACATACAGCGTAGAGGTTGATGATCCCAATGCATCCCAATGATACCAAGGGTTCCTTCTAAGACACTGTGCATTTCCATCCCCAGTAGTTTCCCAACGTTTTCTAAACATGGGAAAGGCTTTGTTTGGGTCCTGTGAAACAGGTTAAATACATGTCCATCCCTTCCGAGCCGGGAGGGGCAAGCTTTACTCTTTTCTTGGAGTTGCAGAGCAGATGAAAGGGATGCTTGGGAATCTGCCCTGGCTGGTGAGCACCTCAACCTGGCTCGGCCACGCAAACTCAATTCCAGAATCCTTCAATTCTGATGGCAAAAGGAGGACCTTCTTTTTTCCAGAATAAATCACACTGGTTTATTTATGCATTTTAACCTCATTATTCCTTTAGGCTTATTTCAGATGTGTTCCTTCTTTTGGTCAAACCTTTCCCCCATGCTGCTGGTCCCACCCCCTGGCTCCACTGGAACTTTGTCCCACAAATCATCCCCTCTTTTACTACAGCCTATTTGTTGTTATTTTTTAATGCAGTGTTTTGTTTCTTTTTTCATTATAAAAGTAACACAATCTCACTAGAGGTATATGGGAATCAAACTCATTACCATATATATAAGTATTTTCAGTCTGTTTCTAGCTGCTTTCCCCAGGGCCCTATGCAGATAGGGGTAATCAGCAAGGCAGGGCCAGAAGTAGAGATTTTTGAAAGGGTCTCTGGAGATGGGCTAAGCTGAGGAAGTAAAGAAGGAGGGGAAGGGAAAGCCCAACTTCCTTGATTAGAAAGTCAGTCAAGAATTTTTCTAGTTGTTATTATTGTGGGGGAGTTGAGGAAGACTAAGGAGATGGTTTCAGGGTGTGGCAGAGTCCAAGATAAATAGAGTGAGGAGAACTGGGGGACAGCATATTAAGTGTGGATGCAGGTTATAAACTGGCTCCCCTGGGAAGTTTTTAAAGAGAGTCAAATAAATATTGGCATTATTTTTAATTACTTTTGGTAACTTGATTATATTTGATGTAAAATCACACCGAGATTGGACCACACAGGACTCCAGGACTTATTTGGGTTACATAAGGTAGCCAAGTTTCGTTCAAACCAAATCAGGACTTTTTTTTTTTTTTAACACATATAAAACACAATAAAATTTCAGGGGTGCCTGGGTGGCTCAGAGGTTAAAGCCTCTGCCTTCGGCTCAGGTCATGATCCTGGGGTCCTGGGATGGAGCCCCACATCAGGCTCTCTACTCAGCGGGGAGCCTGCTTCCCCTTTTCTCTCTCTGCCTGCCTCTGCCTACTTGTGATCTCTGTCAAATAAATAAAATCTTAAAAAAAAACACAATAAAATTTCAAAAACCAAACATTAAAAAAAACTGTATTGTACCTATACCTTTAGGGGATTTTTCTGTATGCAGGACTTAATGCAGCATCTGAAAATATGAGTCCAGTGACCTCTCCTTGTTTCCTGGTGAATTTCCCTGAAACAAATATAGTTTTTGCTGCTCTAGAGACTTTTTTTTTTTTAAAGATTTTATTTATTTATTTGACAGACAGAGATCACAAGTAGACAGAGAGAGAGGGGGAAGCAGGCTCCCTGCTGAGCAGAGAGCCCGATGCGGGGCTCGATCCCAGGACCCTGAGATCATGACCTGAGCTGAAGGCAGAGGCTTTAACCCACTGAGCCACCCAGGTGCCCCTCTAGAGACTTTTGAAAAACAGTTATATTAATTTATTTTAACCTGACACATGTACTATATTATGACTTAGACCAAATTGGATTTTATCATAGTAGGCATGTTTTCCCTAGGGTGTGGTGAGTCTGAAAGTGGCCCGAGCACTCAAGGGAAGAATGTTGCCTCTCCCATGCCATCAGAACTCCATGAATTGGAGCAGTAGCCCAGCAATGACCAGCCTTCCTGGACTTGTGTCTCCTGTAGGTGGACGCAGTTATGGTGGAGCTGAGTCTGAGCCATGTGGCAGATCGACTGATTGGCAGCTGCAACCTTGGGGGGATTTCCAATGGCGAGCGGCGCCGGGTCTCCATCGCAGCCCAGCTCCTCCAGGATCCCAGTAAGTGGGACCCAGAACTGCTACTCGCTGCTGCCTGGGCGTCTTCCATGGGTCTGCAGACATTTTCAGTCCTTTTTTTACAGTCTCCATTTGGAAAGGAGTTTGTGTGGAACTGACATCACTGAGGTTCTTTAGACTGGGGATCCAGTTTCTTTGGAAACACTACATAGTTCTTTTTTTTTTTTTTTAATTTTATTTTTTATAAACATATAATATATTTTTATCCCCAGGGGTACAGGTCTGTGAATCGCCAGGTTTACACATTTCACAGCACTCACCATAGCACATACCCAACCCCAATGTCCATAACCCCACCCCCCTCTCCTAACCCCTCTCCCCCCATCAACCCTCAGTTTGTTTTGTGAGATTAAGAGTCACTTATGGTTTGTCTTCCCTCCCAATCCCATCTTGTTTCATTTACTCTTCTCCTACCCCCTTAACCCCCCATGTTGCCTCTCCTCTCCCTCATATCAGGGAGATCATATGATAGTTGTCTTTCTCCAATTGACTTATTTCGCTAAGCATGATACCCTCTAGTTCCATCCACGTCGTCGCAAATGGCAAGATTTCATTTCTTTTGATGGCTGCATAGTATTCCATTGTGTATATATACCACATCTTCTTTATCCATTCATCTGTTGATGGACATCTAGGTTCTTTCCATAGTTTGGCTATTGTAGACACTGCTGCTATAAACATTCGGGTGCACGTGCCTCTTCGGATCACTACGTTTGTATCTTTAGGGTAAATACCCAGTAGTGCGATTGCTGGGTCATAGGGTAGTTCTATTTTCAATATTTTGAGGAACCTCCATGCTGTTTTCCAGAGTGGTTGCACCAGCTTGCATTCCCACCAACAGTGTAGGAGGGTTCCCCTTTCTCCGCATCCTCGCCAGCATCTGTCATTTCCTGACTTGTTAATTTTAGCCATTCTGACTGGTGTGAGGTGATATCTCATTGTGGTTTTGATTTGTATTTCCCTGGTGCCGAGTGATATGGAGCACTTTTTCATGTGTCTGTTGGCCATCTGGATGTCTTCTGTGCAGAAATGTGTGTTCATGTCTTCTGCCCATTTCTTGATTGGATTATTTGTTCTTTGGGTGTTGAGTTTGCTAAGTTCTTTATAGATTTTGGACACTAGCCCTTTATCTGATATGTCGTTTGCAAATATCTTCTCCCATCCTGTTAGTTGTCTTTTGGTTTTGTTAACTATTTCCTTTGCTGTGCAGAAGCTTTTGATCTTGATAAAATCCCAATAGTTCATTTTTGCCCTTGCTTCCCTTGCCTTTGGCGATGTTCCTAGGAAGATATTGCTGCGGCTGAGGTCGAAGAGGTTGCTGCCTGTGTTCTCCTCAAGGATTTGGATGGATTCTTTTCTCACATTGAGATTCTTCATCCATTTTGAGTCTATTTTCGTGTGTGGTGTAAGGAAATGATCCAATTTCATTTTTCTGCATGTGGCTGTCCAATTTTCCCAACACCATTTATTGAAGAGGCTGTCTTTTTTCCATTGGACATTCTTTCCTGCTTTGTCGAAGATTAGTTGACCATAGAGTTGAGGGTCTATTTCTGGGCTCTCTATTCTGTTCCATTGATCTATGTGTCTGTTTTTGTGCCAGTACCATGCTGTCTTGATGATGACAGCTTTGTAGTAGAGCTTGAAGTCCGGAATTGTGATGCCACCAACTTTGGCTTTCTTTTTCAATATTCCTTTGGTTATTCGAGGTCTTTTCTGGATCCATATAAATTTTAGGATTATTTGTTCCATTTCTTGGAAAAAAATGGATGGTACTTTGATAGGAATTGCATTAAATGTGTAGATTGCTTTAGGTAGCATAGACATTTTCACAATATTTATTCTTCCAATCCAGGAGCATGGAACATTTTTCCATTTCTTTGTGTCTTCCTCAATTTCTTTCATGAGTACTTTATAGTTTTCTGTGTATAGATTCTTAGTCTCTTTGGTTAGGTTTATTCCTAGGTATCTTATAGTTTTGGGTGCAATTGTAAATGGGATGGACTCCTTAATTTCTCTTTCTTCTGTCTTGTTGTCGGTGTAGAGAAATGCATCTGATTTCTGTGCATTGATTTTATATCCTGACACTTTACTGAATTCCTGTACAAGTTCTAGCAGTTTTGGAGTGGAGTCTTTTGGGTTTTCCACATATAGTATCATATCATCTGCGAAGAGTGATAGTTTGACTTCTTCTTTGCCGATTTGGATGCCTTTAATTTCCTTTTGTTGTCTGATTGCTGAGGCTAGGACTTCTAGTACTATGTTGAATAGCAGTGGTGATAATGGACATTCCTGCCGTGTTCTTGACCTTAGCGGAAAAGTTTTCAGTTTTTCTCCATTGAGAATGATTTTTGCGGTGGGTTTTTCATAGATGGCTTTGATAATATTGAGGTATGTGCCCTTTATCCCTACACTTTGAAGAGTTTTGATCAGGAAGGGATGCTAAACTTTGTCAAATGCTTTTTCAGCATCTATGGAGAGTATCATATGGTTCTTGTTCTTTCTTTTATTAATGTGTGGTATCACATTGATTGATTTGCGGATGTTGAACCAACCTTGCAGCCCTGGAATAAATCCCACTTGGTCGTGGTGAATAATCCTTTTAATGTACTGTTGAATCCTATTGGCTAGTATTTTGGTGAGAATTTTTGCATCTCTGTTCATCAAGGATATTGGTCTGTAGTTCTCTTTTTTGATGGGATCCTTGTCTGGTTTTGGGATCAAGGTGATGCTGGCCTCATAAAATGAGTTTGGAAGTTTTCCTTCCACTTCTATTTTTTGGAACAGTTTCAGGAGAATAGGAATTAGTTCTTCTTTAAATGTTTGGTAGAATTCCCCCCCGGGAAGCCATCTGGCCCTGGGCTTTTGTTTGGAGATTTTTGATGACTGTTTCAATCTCCTTACTGGTTATGGGTCTGTTCAGGCTTTCTATTTCTTCCTGGTTCAGTTGTGGTAGTTTATATGTCTCTAGGAATGCATCCATTGCTTCCAGATTGTCAAATTTGTTGGCGTAGAGTTGCTCATAGTATGTTATTATAATTGTCTGTATTTCTTTGGTGTTAGTTGGGATCTCTCCTCTTTCATTCATGATTTTATTTATTTGGGTCCTTTCTCTTTTCTTTTTGATAAGTCTGGCCAGGGGTTTATCAATCTTATTAATTCTTTCAAAGAACAGCTCCTAGTTTCGTTGATTTGTTGTTTTTTTGGTTTCTATTTCATTGATTTCTGCTCTGATCTTTATGATTTCTCTTCTCCTGCTGGGTTTAGGGATTCTTTCTTGTTCTTTCTCCAGTGCCTTTAGGTGTAGGGTTAGGTTGTGTACCTGAGACCTTTCTTGTTTCTTGAGAAAGGCTTGTACTGCTATATATTTTCCTCTCAGGACTGCCTTTGTTGTGTCCCACAGGTTTTGAACTGTTGTGTTTTCATTATCATTTGTTGCCATGAATTTTTTCACATCTTCTTTAATTTCCTGGCTGACCCATTCATTCTTTAGAAGGATGCTGTTTAGTCTCCATGTATTTGGGTTCTTTCCAAATTTCCTCTTGTGATTGAGTTCTAGCTTCGGAGCATTGTGGTCTGAAAATATGCAGGGAATGATCCCAATCTTTTGATACCAGTTGAGACCTGATTTAGGACCGAGGATGTGATCTATTCTGGAGAATGTTCCATGTGCACTAGAGAAGAATGTGTATTCTGTTGCTTTGGGATGAAATGTTCTGAATATATCTGTGATGTCCATCTGGTCCAGTGTGTCATTTAAGGCCTTTATTTCCTTGTTGATCTTTTGCTTGGATGATCTGTCCATTTCAGTGAGGGGAGTGTTAAAGTCCCCTACTATTATTGTATTATTGTCGATGTGTTTCTTTGATTTTGTTATTAATTGGTTTATATAGTTGGCTGCTCCCACGTTAGGGGCATAGATATTTACAATTGTTAGATCTTCTTGTTGGACAGATCCTTTGAGTATGATATAGTGTCCTTCCTCATCTCTTATTATAGTCTTTGGCTTAAAATCTAATTGATCTGATATAAGGATTGCCACTCCTGCTTTCTTCTGATGTCCATGAGCATGGTAAATTCTTTTCCACCCCCTCACTTTAAATCTGGAGGTGTCTTCGGGTTTAAAATGGGTTTCTTGTAGGCAACACATAGATGGGTTTTGTTTTTTTATCCATTCTGATACCCTGTGTCTTTTGATTGGGGCATTTAGCCCATTAACATTCAGGGTAACTATTGAGAGATATGAATTTAGTGCCATTGTATTGCCTGTAAGGTGACTGTTATTGTATCTTGTCTCTGTTCCTTTCTGGTCTACTACTTTTAGGGTCTCTCTTTGCTTAGAGGACCCCTTTCAATATTTCCTGTAGAGCTGGTTTGGTGTTTGCAAATTCTTTCAGTTTTTGTTTGTCCTGGAAGCTTTTAATCTCTCCTTCTATTTTCAATGATAGCTTAGCTGGATATAGTATTCTTGGCTGCATGTTTTTCTCGTTTAGTACTCTGAATATATCATGCCAGCTCTTTCTGGCCTGCCAGGTCTCTGTGGATAAGTCTGCTGCCAATCTAATATTTTTACCATTGTATGTTACAGACTTCTTTTCCCGGGCTGCTTTCAGGATTTTCTCTTTGTCACTAAGACTATTCTTACTGATTTTGAGGGGGATTCTCTGAACCTCCTGGATTTTGATGCTTGTCCCCTTTGCCATATTGGGGAAATTCTCTCCAATAATTCTCTCCAATATACCTTCTGCTCCCCTCTCTCTTTCTTCTTCTTCTGGAATCCCAATTATTCTAATGTTGTTTCGTCTTATGGTGTCACTTATCTCTCAAATTCTGCCCTTGTCGTCCAGTAGCTGTTTGTCCCTCTTTTGCTCAGCTTCTTTATTCTCTGTCATTTGGTCTTCTATATCGCTAATTCTTTTTTCTGCCTCATTTATCCTAGCAGCGAGAGCCTCCATTTTTGATTGCACCTCATTAATAGCTTTTTTGATTTCAACTTGGTTAGATTTTAGTTCTTTTATTTCTCCAGAAAGGGCTTTTATATCTCCCGAGAGGGTTTCTCTAATATCTTCCATGCCTTTTTTGAGCCCGGCTAGAACCTTGAGAATCGTCATTCTGAACTCTAGATCTTACATATTACCAATGTCTGTATTGATTAGGTCCCTAGCCTTTGGTACAACCTCTTGTTCTTTTTTTTGTGGTGAATTTTTCCGCCTTGTCATTTTGTCCAGATGAGAGTATATGAAGGAGCAAGTAAAGTACTAAAAGGGTGGCAACAACCCCAGGAAAATATGCTTTAACCAAATCAGAAGAGATCCCAAATCGTGAGGGGGGAGAAAGGGGATAAAAAGAGGTTCAGAAAGAAAAAAAAAAAGAAGAAGAAACAATTAAAAAAAGAAAACAAATAAAGAAAAAATATAAAAAAGAAATATATATATATATTAGATAAACTAGTTAAAAAACATTAAAAAAAGAAAAGGGTAAAAGTTAAAAAAATTTGGCAGAAGAAGAGAAAAAAAAATTGAAAAAAAAAATAAATTAACTGCAAGGCTAATGAATCATGGGGAGAAAGCCATGAGTTCCGTGCTTTGCTTTCTCCTCTTCTGGAATTCCGCTGCACTCCTTGGTAGATGAACTTGGTCCTGGCTGGGTTTCTTGTTGATCTTCTGGGGGAGGGGCCTGTTGTAGTGATTCTCAAGTGTCTTTGCCCCAGGCGGAGTTGCACCGCCCTTACCAGGGGCCGGGCTGAGTAATCCGCTCGGGTTTGCTTTCGGGAGCTTTTGTTCCCTGAGCGCTTTCCGTAGAGTTCCGGAGGACGGGAATGAAGATGGCGGCCTCCGAGTCTCCAGCTCGGAGGAGCTGAGAGCCTGGGGCCCCACTCCTCAGTGCACCCTCAGAGAACAGCGCCCAATTACTCCCGTCACCCTGGCCTCTGGCTGCGCTCCGAGCTGTCCGAGCCTGCGACCGGTTCAAGGTAACCCTGAGCTGTGATCTCACTCCTCGGCTCTGTCTCTGTAGCCGGCTTCCCCGTTCTAATACCTGTAAGCTCTGCGACACTCAGCCACCCCGGATCCTTCTGTGACCCTGTGGGACCTGAGGCCACGCTGACCCTGCGTGGGCTTCACCCCGGTTAAGCCTCTGCAGCGATGTCCCTCAGTGGAACAGACTTTTAAAAATCCTGATTTTGTGCTCCGTTGCTCTGCTGCTTGCTGGGAGCCCGCCCCTCCCCCCCACGGTCTATCTTCCCGTCGCTTTGGATTCACTTCTCCGCCAGTCCTACCTTTCAGAAAGTGGTTGATTTTCTGTTTCTAGAATTGCTGTTCTTCTTCTCTTCGATCTCCCGTTGGATTTGTAGGTGTTTGCGATCTTTAGATAAGCTATCTAGCTGATCTCTCGCTACCTGAAGTAGTCTCAGCCTGCTACTTCTCCGCCATCTTGACTCCTCCTCCCATAGTTCTTTTTTTTTCAGTCTTCCAAAATTCATTGTTTATGCACCACACCCAGTGCTCCATGCAATGTGTGCCCTCCGTAATACTCACCACCAGGCTCACCTCTCCACCCCCCTTTCCAAAACCTTCAGTTTGTTTCTCGGAGTTCACAGTGTCTCATGGTTTGTCTCCCCCTCCGACTTCCCTCAACTCACTTCTCCTCTCCATCTCCCGATGTCTTCCATGTTATTCCTTATGCTCTACAAGTAAGTGAAACCATATGATAATTGACTCTCTCTGCTTGACTTATTTCACTCAGCATAACCTTTTCTAGTCCCGTCCATGCTACATTAAAAAGCTGGGTATTCATCCTTTCTGATGGAGGCATAATACTCCATAGTATATATGGACCATATCTTCTTTATCCATTCATCTGTTGAAGGGCATCTTGGTTCTTTCCACAGTTTGGCAACTGTGGCCATTGCTGCTATGAACATTGGGGTACGGGTGGCCCTTCTTTTCACTACATCTGTGTCTTTGGGGTAAATACCCAGCAGTGCAATTGCAGGGTCATAGGGTAGCTCTATTTTTAGTTTCTTAGGGGATCTCCACACTGTTTTCCAAAGTGGCTGCACCAACTTGCATTCCCACCAACAGTGTAAGAGGGTTCCCCTTTCTCCACATCGTCTCCAACACTTGTTATTTACTGTCTTGTTAATTTTGGCCATTCTAACTGGTGTAAGGTGGTATCTCAATTTGAATCTCCCTGATGGCTAATGATTTGACTTTGATTTGAATGTCCCTGATGGCTAATGATGATGAGCATTTTTTCATGTGTCTGTTAGCCATTTGTCTGTTTTCATTGGAGAAGTGTCTGTTCATATCTTCTGCCCATTTTTTAAAAGATTTTATTTACTTATTTGACAGAGATCACAAGTAGGCAAAGAACCAGGCAGAGAGAGGGGGAAGCAGGCTCCCTGCCCAGCAGAGAGCCCAATGCGGGGCTCGATCCCAGGACCGTGGGATCATGACCCGAGCTGAAGGCAGAGGCCCAACCCACTGAGCCACCCAGGCCCCCCTCTTCTGCCCATTTTTTGACATGATTATCTGTTTTGTGTGTGTTGAGTTTGAGGAGTTCTTTATAGATCTTGGATATCAGCCCTTTGTCTGTAGTGTCATTTGCGAATATCTTCTTTACTACAAAGCTGTGATCACCAAGACAGCATGGTACTGGCACAAAAACAGACACATAGATGGGTGGAACAGAATAGAGAGCCCAGATACGGACCCTCAACTCTGCGGCCAAATAACCTTCGACAAAGCAGGAAAAAATACACAGTGGAAAAAAGACAGTCTCTTCAATAAATGGTGCTGGGAAAATTGGACAGCTATGTGTTGAAGAATGAAACTTGACCATTCTCTTACACCATACACAAAGATAAACTTGAAATGGATAAAAGACCTCAATGTGAGGCAGGAATCTATCAAAATCCTAGAAGAGAACATGGGCAGTAACCTCTTTGACATCAGCCACAGCAGCCTCTTTCAAGACATGTCTCCAAAGGCAAAGGAAACAAAAGCAAAAATGAACTTTTGGGACTTCATCAAGATCAAAAACTTCTGCACAGCAAAGGAAACAGTCAACAAAACAAAGAGGCAACCCACAGAATGGAAATACTACATAGTTCTTGATGTTATTCTATCCAAGTACAAAACAGCTCTTGGACTTAGAAGCACTGCATCTGTGTTTTAATGTTCAGTTAGGGTCTTCCATGAGCACAGGACTCTGGCCCGTCCATTGTTATTAGAGTAGCAGCACTGGGTGGGGGGGTGGCTATAGAAAGTCAATGAGTTTTGGTGTGCCTAAAAGAACATATGAAATGGCAGGAATTAAAGCAGGACTTTGAATGATACACAAAAAAGTGTGTATTTTGGAGGGAGGAGCTATCAAGATGGGGTAGCCAGTCACCTGCCTTTCCTGCTGGGTTTGGTCATTCTCCTCATTACTGGGGAACTCTCAGCTCTTATAAGCACCTGGAAGAGGACATGCTGCACCTGGATATTCCACAGGGGCCCACTAAGACTGCCTGCTCTTCAGATGGTGGTTGGTCACTAGAAGGCAAAGAAGAGCGACGTTTTTTTTTTTTTCTTTAAAGATTTTATTTATTTATTAGACAGAGATCACAAGTAGGCAGAGAGGCAGCCAGAGAGAGAAAGAGGGAAGCAGACTCCCTGCTGAGCAGAGAGCCCGATGCAGGGCTCGATCCCAGGACCCTGAGATCATGACCTGAGCCGAAGGCAGAGGCTTTAACCCACTGAGCCACCCAGGCACCCCAAGAGAGAAGTTCTTAAGAGTCCTTCTCACTTTCTGGGTAGAAAGCCACAGTTAAACCTTCTAAAGAATTTAATGCCTATCCCAGGTCAGACTTTGTTTTATCAGGTAGTTTTTTGCTGTGCAAAGACCCTGTCAATGTTCGAAAGTGCTTCACATGAAGTGAGGTTATGTCTTTTTTTTTTTTTTTTTTTTTTAAGATTTTCTTCAGTTATTAGAGTGAGACGCAGCGAGAGAGGGAACACAAGCAGGGGGAGTGGGAGAGGGAGAAGCAGGCTTCCTGCCAAGCAGGCAGCCCGATGTGGGACTTGATCCCAGGACCCTGGGACCATGACCCAAGCTGAAGGCAGAGGCTTAATGACTGAGTCACCCAGGTACCCTGAGGTTATGTATTTTTAACCAGCCTTCTCTTAGCTAGCCTTTTGAAAACAACTTGGTGCCCACTCATCAGCCCTTGTTCTTTGTCATGGTCCTCTGGACAGAGTCCAAACAACCCATAGTACATTTGAGAGGCCTGATCTTTTTGCTACCCTGAACCCTTTAATGATTAAGGCCAAGATGTGCTCTGGAATTGAGATGTGGGTCCTCTGAAGTAAAGTTCCTTCATCTGGACTCGGGCTGAAAGCCATTTACATGTAGGTACTTCTCACGGTGCACTGTGTGGGTAGGTTAAGATGGGATGGGGTAAGATGCCTCAGTAAGGAACTATTCAAAATTCTGAGCTTAGAGTCCAGAGCCCAGTCTTGTCAGTGACTCAGAAACCTGACCCTTCCTTGCCTGCAGAGTTCATGCTGTTTGATGAGCCTACCACAGGCCTGGACTGCATGACAGCAAATCAAATCGTTGTCCTCCTGGCAGAGCTGGCTCACAGGGACCGCATTGTGATTGTCACCATCCATCAGCCACGCTCTGAGCTCTTCCAGGTGAGGGTGACTCTTGTTCCTGCTTAACTCATCAAGGGTGGGTAGAAGTACGTGTTGAGCTGGGGATCATGAGGTAGAGATTAGTACTCGTCAGCCAGGGCCCTTGGGGCCAATAGCTCCTGATATGGGAAGGGCACCTACCATGTACCAAATACTTTCTCTGCACTAGTTCACTTGGTCCACACAACCATCCTATGATGTGGTTATCAGTACTGCCACTTTACAGAAAAGAGGGAGACTTAGAAATGATGCAAAATTGAATCAAGGGTCTGAGGTCAAACAAACATCTGGTCCAAGGTCACTCACTCAGGAGCATGGCTGGCCCTCAAACCTTGGACCACTGGCCAGGTCCAGGAGTTCATCTGGGCCCAGGCCAGGTGCAGTACGACACACACTGGCAACGCGGATTAAAAAAAATAGGAACACGCTTTGTGTCTCTCCAGTGGGCACAGTAAGAATCCTGATGCATGGCTGAGATCAATAGGGACTGACTGCTTGGAAATGTATTCTCCAGAAGGATATGGTGACCTGATATACACTAATGCCATCGATTTTCCCACCAGCTCTTTGATAAAATCGCCATTCTGAGCTACGGAGAGCTGGTTTTCTGTGGGACACCAGCAGAAATGCTTGATTTCTTCAGTGGTTGCAGTTACCCTTGTCCCGAACATTCAAACCCTTTTGACTTTTATAGTAAGTTTTTTTCCCCACATTTCCCATGATGAATGATCATTCAATTTTGTCATCTCAGATTTCTGCCTAGATGTCAACAGCACTAGTGGATTTTATTCTTGCTTTTGTTTTGGTAATTTCACTCTTTAAGGAGTTAATTTGGCTGGATCAGATAACTTGCCTTAGATGACCTATCAGAATGAGGTGGGGGACCTCTCTTAAATCGCTGCATGTCCGCTTTGTCAGAAAAGAATCAGCTCAGCTTCTAAATTCTCCCAGACAGCCCCAGTTGAATCCTCAACGCCTAGCTGATAGGTTTAAAATACTCTGATTTTACAGGTGGGCATGATCACCAGGTATTATTCTGATGGGATGAGGTACTAGCTAGTACTCCTGAATCAATGATAAAACATACATTATCAGCCATTGTGCATATATATGCATTTAAAAACACATGGGTCATTTCTTTTGGGAAAAAAAAATTAGTGGACCTGACATCAGTGGATACCCAAAGCAAAGAACGGGAAATAGAAACCTACAAGAGAGTTCAAATGATTGAATCTGCCTACAAAGAATCAGCAATTTATCGCAAAACCTTGGAAAATATTGAAAGAACAAAACACCTGAAAACATTACCAGTGGTTCCTTTCAAAACCAAAGATTCTCCTGGAGCTCTCTCTAAACTGGATGTTCTCTTGAGGTAAGAACTTCACCCCGTTTTAGGTGGTTAGACATTCACCAATAAGAGAGAATTAAAGTGAGGTTGTTTGGCTTTCAGGAGAGTGACAAGGAACTTAATGAGAAATAAACTGGCGGTGATGATGCGTCTTGTTCAGAATCTGATCATGGGTTTGTTCCTCATCTTCTACCTTCTGCGGGTGCCGAGCGATGTGCTGAAGGGTGCTGTCCAGGACCGCGTGGGACTCCTGTACCAGTTTGTGGGTGCCACCCCATACACAGGCATGCTAAATGCTGTCAATCTGTGTGAGTGCCCATGCCCAGGAGGTGCACCCCTGGGGTTGGGGAGGGCACTTCGCCTCTTTCTGATGATCTCTCCTCTCTAGCTAGCATCTTGCAAGACTCCACTATTATAAGGGTATTTCACTGAGCTAAACTTGGCTCTCTCTAGATTCTCTCCCTGGGGAAGGATTAAGTACGGAGTTACTAACATCTTAGTGTGAATTTGTTCACCAAGTAGATCTTGCTGAGGGTCTATGGATCCAGAGAAACAAGAAGTTAGAAGCTGCTGATGGGGTGGGGTTTGGGAAGGGTTTTTTTAAAAGATTATTCCTGGTATTCTTGTCTTTGCCATTAGGATGTACAGGCCCTGGAGGCCCAGATACCTGTCAACTTGGCATTATTCTATTCTTTTTGGAGCCAATTTTAGCACAGCTAGCACTTAATTTTCAAACTCAGTGAGAATCCAGCAGCAGTGCCTAATTGACTGATGTTCTGTGCCAAGACCCTGCACAAAAGGAGGACAAACTACCTCACGTCATTCATGACCCTTTTGCACATATATTCTTGAATTTGTGACAACCCTCCATTGACTTTAGAGAGAAAGAAACAAACTTTGACAGCGTATGCAACCATACTGTAATTCAGGTAGAGTAGAGTTCTGTGGTGGGAAGTACTTAAAGTTCTATCGACAGCAGTCCCCACTTTCCATGACTAGGAAGTCCCAGGTGGTCCCCACCACCCAGCCCTGACAACTCAAGTTCAGTTTGGGCTAGCCCTCCTTTCCTTAGCTGTGTCGTGACTGGCTATTCTGAAACCTGCCTTCTGTTTCCAGTTCCTGTGCTGCGAGCTGTCAGCGACCAGGAGAGCCAAGACGGCTTGTACCAGAAGTGGCAGATGCTGCTGGCCTATGTGCTACATGCACTCCCCTTCAGTGTCCTTGCCACCATGATATTCAGCAGTGTATGCTACTGGTAAGGGGGTGTTAAGAGGTGTTCAGTCCTCCTGGCAAGTTCCACATGGCCACTGGGACTGATGAAGGGGGAGCTCTGGGGTGAAGAACTCCCTCTTCTTGGCCCTGGAGGTCTGTCTTTGGCCATCAATGACCAGTACAGTGTCCTTTTTGAGACAAATAAAAGAACCCGGCTGGGGTCACATGGGACCTGAGAGCAGAACCACAGGACTACATGGTGCCAGGGACTGGCATGTCCCACATCCTCTGCAGGGCCTGGGCAGAGAAAACTGCCCTGAAGTCTTTGGGATCCAGGTGTAGGGGCAACAACTAGCTGCTGAATCTTGATGAAGCATGGCTCCTGTCAGTTGGAGCGGCAACTCTGCCTGAGGTTCCACCAACCCACCTGCGACATCACAGTTGGGCTGGTGTGAGTGGGCTTGAGCGACAGGAGAGGGGCTATGGGAAGAGGCACTGGGACACCATGAAGTATCCCTGATGCTCTTAGGTTGTGAGTGATGGCTTATAGACAATGCTGCTATTTGTTTCTTAGAGCTTTTCAAAAATATAAGTCCAAAAATGGGTAGTTATTTGCAGGATTTGTCATCCTAGGGAGAAGTATCTTCCCTAATTCCCATGGCTTTCCCTTAAGATGGGGGTAGTACCTGGTATTCTGTGCCTCTAGTAGAGTAATGGTACCTAGCTTGTTGTCCCAAGAGAACGTCAGGCAGTTCTTGAGATATTGTCTTTCTTAGAGCCATGGGATTCATAAGCAGGTGCTCCTAACATAGCCAGTGTATAGACCCATGATATGTGAGATGAAAAATTAGTATGAACTAAGTGATACATGACTTAAAGACAAACCAGCACCTAATAAGTTTGAGCTTCCAGATGAAGAGTGGGAGGGTCTTGGTGCAGGTGATTAGAAATTGGCATCATTCTGGCGAGTGCTATCTTGCTCTAAGTTAGCAGGAGGCTGGCCTCCTCACTGAGGATGATGGCAAGGACCACAGGGCCGTCCTGCTGGCCCTGATGAAGCCTCCTTGTTCTTTGACACTTGGGAGCATGTTGAATTTCTAATCTATGATGTAAAGCACAGACCTGTCTAGTCCAGGCTGAATGATCCATGGATTTAAAAATCCAGCAGATTTTTAAAAATCCAGTTATTTTTGAGTAAATCAAGGTTGCCGAACATTGAAGACCTTGCTAATTTAGACTCTTGCCACTCAGTGTGGCCCATGGACCAGCATCAGCCGTACTTTGGAGCTTGTCTAACGTGCAGAATCTCTGGTCCAGCTACTGAATTGGGTTCTGTGTTTAAAAGGATGCCCCAGGTGGTTCCTACGCACTTTGGAATTTGTGAAGCATGAAAAACTGTGCATGAGAAAGAAAGTACTTTAAGATTTGAGAAAACAGGGGACCCGGGGTGGCTCAGTGGTTAAAGCTTCTGCCTTCGGCTCAGGTCATGATCTCAGGGTCCTGGGATCGAGCCCACATCAGGCTCTCTGCTCAGCGGGGAGCCTGCTTCCCTCTCTCTCTCTCTGCCTGCCTCTCTGCCTACATGTGATCTGTGAAATAAATAAATAAAATCTTAAAAAAAATATTTGAGGAAACGGCAGTTTTAAACTAGGTTCAGTGTAAGCATACAGGTCATGACTATTTTTGATAAAAAATCAGGCATAAAAAGTCAATCATTTCCAGTAGCAGCACAGCTGTTACTGTAACAAATACTTCAATTAAATGACAGAAATAATTGTTGAATGCCTACTAAGTGCTAGGCCCCATATTATGTGCAACAGAAGACTCCACAAAGAGGAGTGAACAGATGGTGCTACAATGAGAAAAAATTAGGGGTCTGGGGGTCAGGTGAGGGAGAGTGGATCTGATTAGTACAGCAATATGCCTTGTTCAGCACACCTTCAGGGAGAGAATTTAAGTTAAAGAACAGGGCTTCCAAGGTGTGGGCACTGCTAAGGCAAAGAATAGCAGGAGGTGGGGGCAGTAAGGACCTGAGGCAGCTTGGGATTTGGGGAAATAGGAGGCAGGAGGGACACCATGATCAGAGAGAGCACTTTCAGAATCTGAAATCTTGGGAAAATGGAATAATTCTGAGTAAAATTTAAGTCCAAGATTTGGTGAGTGATGAAGCTTAGGTGGATTGAGCCACTGGAACAGATCAGGATACCTAATTAGGAAGTGCTGATGTTGATGGCTAGTTAGGAAGGTTAAAAAGACCTTGGGATAATGACAGTGGACAGGAATGCAAAGACTGACCCTGGTCCAGATACTATAAGATCATCAAAGGTGAGAGAATGTCATAAAAGCCACAAAGGATTGCACTGAGAAAGAGAATAGTACAAGCAAATTTCATGATTTGTATGAGAGGAAAAGATAGATGGCCTTGGAGAGTGGTCAGGAGGCATGCACATGAGACATGCCAACTCCTTTTCCTTACTCTACAGATGGAAGAAAGAGCAGCCATAACTAATGGTTGTTGAGGACATATTATCCAGGAAGTGTATTTAGTGAAAGGAGTAAGAGTTAAGGGGCATGGACGTAGGAAAGTCTGTTTATAAGAAAATGACGATCACATCAGTGGAAGGGGCTGGTAGAATAAAAGACGAGAATGGAATGGAACAGACCTGGGAGGGCTAATTCACCAGAGGATGGCGGCAGTGAAGGGTCTTCACACTGGCAGCAACCCCACAAAACCGGGATGGGCGAGCAGAGAAGTAGGCTGAGTGAGCCCTTAACACTGGGAGAGTAGGCTAGCTAGGACAGGAGCAGGGCCAGCATAGGCAGAACGTGGTTATTTTTCGAGAAGCCTGGGGAGTTCAACCACTCTACTGATTGCTCCAGTTGTGATCACTGTTCAAGCGTTAATACATATTTTTTAAGATTTTATTTATTTATTTGATAGAGCCAGAGAGCACAAGCCGGGTCGGGGTGAGGGGGAATGGCAGAGGGAGAGGGAGAAGCAGGCTCCCCACAAGCAGGGAGTCTGATGCGGGACTCGATCCCAGGACGCCAGGACCGTGACCTAAGCTGAAGGCAACTTTTAACCAACTAACCAACACGTGTTAATATTTTCCTCTGAGAACTGAAGAAGCTGTGAAAGGGAAAAGGTGGTACATGAAGCTGGAGCCAACAGAAACAACTGGTGCTACTAAATGGTCTCCAAGCTTGGCTCTTTTCCGAAAAGGCCTCTCAGAGGGGAGTGTGGCTTACCCCACAAACTCTTCCCACCCACTAACCACCATGGACTTATTCATGAAAGGCACGTGTGGTGTTTTTCTTAAATAATCCTTGGAGAGGAAACTAAAGACCTTATGTTTTTCCAGGACTCTGGGCTTATATCCCGAGGTTGCCAGATTTGGATATTTCTCTGCTGCTCTCTTGGCCCCCCACTTAATTGGTGAATTTCTAACTCTTGTGCTACTTGGTATGGTCCAAAACCCAAATGTGGTCAACAGCATAGTGGCTCTGCTCTGCATTGCTGGGATACTTGTGGGCTCTGGATTAGTAAGGTAAGATAAGACAATTCAGAGGATTTTCATTAATTTGTGGTTAATGATCACTTGATAACAAATTAAGAGGAGAGCTATGTGACACGGGCTAAAGGTATCACGTTATGGTCTGGGGAGTTGATAATGCTTGCTTATAATTATTTAGACCTTGATCTATTTACCATTTGTTCAGTAAAATGTCTTCACACTGAGAATCAGGAAATGACAATTTAGGCATGTTATTCATATGATTCACATGTCGTAACAGGAGGAAGAAAACCAATCCATTCTCTGGAAGAACTCACAGCCTCTTACTATAAGCAAAATAGCATGCATTTAATTCATTTCCGCCCTGGCACTGTCTCTGTTCTGGTTCTCAATTCCCCTGTTTCTCTTAGGAAGTAAGAACAGTCAGATAAGAGCTTGCATGATAAAAGATCAAGAAAGTATCAGGACTAGAAGGACACAAATGTTAACAAATGTTAATAGTAATTATCTCTGGGTAATTAATTTTTTCTTCATATTTTCCTTTGTTTTGTGAATTTCTATAAAAAAGCACTTTATAAGCAAGAAAAAAATATATACACACACACACACACACACACACACATATTTTAAAAAAGCAGTGGGTTAAGCCTCTGCCTTCAGCTCAGGTCATGATCCCAGGGTCCTGGGATCTAGCCCCACATTGGGCTCAGTGGGGAGCCTGCTTCTCCCTCTCCCTCTACTGTTCTGCCTGCTTGTGCTCTCTTGCTCTGTCAAATAAATAAATAAAATCTTTAAAAAAAAAAAAAGGCAGCAGAAACGGTGGAAAATTTTAGAAGGGTGACAGTGGTGCCAAGTGGGTGATGTGAGTGGTGGTTCCATGAGGAAATGTGAAGGTGGCTGGTTCTTTAATTTAAAAAAGCTCCAGAGCATCTACAGATAAAATTATATTTATATATTTAATTATTTCCCTTTCAGAACAATCCATGTTTGGGTAAGAAAACTCAGGTTGGACTTGACTTTGCTCTAGTCAAGCCACTGTGAAGACTCCCAGGCTGCATGTGGCTCCCTGGAGAGAGGACTGACCCAGGAGTCAGAGACTTCCTCTGCCTTGTATCTGCCACATGACCGCGGGCAAGTCCCTTTTCTCTCTAAATTAGTTTCCTCATTTATAAAATGGCGCTCGTGATCTGGTCCCTTCTGCCACAAGGGAAACATGAGAAGCAAATGAGATAATCAGAAGCACTTCGTAAGCTGTAGTGAGTTATAGAAAGGTGAAATTTCACAAAGCAAAGTGAGCTGGTTTTGATTAGTCCAGGAGGACCATGTTTATGACGCCATTATTGCACTGTATTTGTGTTGCTTACATGATTGTTAGCCTCTATAAAAAATGCACAAATCAAATCAAGCCAGCAAGGTACAGATCCAACGTTGGGCAGGATCACCTCTTGAATATTCCTTTTTTTTTTTTCCTACTAAATATTTTATTTATTTATTTGACAGAGAGAGAGAGAGAGAGATATCACAAGTAGGCAGAGAGGCAGGCAGAGAGAGGGAAGCAGGCTCCCTGCCAAGCAGAGAGCCCGATGCAGGGCTCAATCCCAGGACCCTGAGATCATGACCTGAGCCAAAGGCAGAGGCTTAACCCACTGAGCCACCCAGGCACCCCACACCTCTTGAATATTGCAATCATTACTTGTTCCAGTCTGGCACTATTTTGTGTATTTGGTTTGTAGAAAAAGGGAATTTGTTGTTCTGAAAAGACAGGCAGTGGCCAGCATTACCAAAGTCTCCTGGGTTTTTTGCAAAACCTCAACATCTGGGCTTCACCTGGATTCTACTCCCATCACTGAATTGAAGCTCTGCTCTTCAGGGGCCAGCCCCATTGACCTCCTCATCATAAAGTTCACATTCTTCCCTCAAGTCATTGCCTTTCCTGACTGCATGCCTGCAACATTTGCATTTTTGGCTGCCTCCTCCTCTAAACACAAGCAGAAATAGCTTTGTTCGTTCTACATACAAAATAATGCAAGTTCTTTGGGGGAAAACTGTACACAATACGGTAGTATATAAGGAAGAAAAAGTTATTGAAGTCTCACAAACTTAAATTTTGTGTATCTTGCTAGACTCTTATATAATCTTTAATGAAAATGAGATTGTACTATTGTGGAAGGAGTTAAATATGCATTTAATGATATAATGTGGACAGTCCCATGTCAATAAATTTAGATCTTCAGTTCCTTCCTCTCTGAAATACTCCAAGGATTTCCGTGATTTAGCCCGATTGTCGTCCTGCATCTTTCACGAACCTGTTTGTGTCCCTTTGCCGCCCGCAAGAAACCTGCCCTTTCCCTTGGATAGATTGGCTCTCTCTGAAAGCCTGCCACTTCTGTTGCAGCCTTCCTTTCCAAGGATGGCAGACTCGAGGCCAGCAGCTATGCCTCATTCATCATTATAGTTCTTCTTAGTGGCTGGCCCAAGGCTTTGAACCAAATAGGTTTGCAGAAAATATCTACTGAATTGAGTGAATGAATGACTACACTCTTCCCCCGGATGGCCCTCGCACTGGAATAGTCCCCAGCTTCTGTTGGGTTTTTTCATTGCTGTCTGGCCACAAATGCATGTGAAGCCTTTACCTGTAGTATTCCACCCTGTGGGGTGCACTGCAAGATAAAGGTGTGTGGTTCCTGCTTAAGGGGGTAACTTTCTGGCCAGCTGGGCAGCCAGACTTTCACGGGCATCATCCTGTTGCAGTCCTTTGTCATCTAATCCTTGAACTACTGCCGTCACTGCTCCCTTTTGCTTTCCTGCTTTTCTTTATCTGCCCTTCTTATGGTCCCTCTACTTGCTGGTGCCACATTGATTTTCTTAAAACACTGATTTTATGGTCTTTCAATATCAACCCACTGCAAGGATACAAAACCGCAGGTTCCTGGCTGGCATTCCAAACTCAGCTTCAGATCCTCTGTTCCAGCCCTTCTGGCCTATTCATTCCTATATGCAGTCCTTGACATGCCTGTGCTCATACCGTCCTTCCTTCCTAGAATGTCCTTCCCCTTCCTTCCTTCCTACCCAGGTTCCTACCTGTCCTTTCCAGTTAGCAGCCTCTCAATTGGGCTGATTGAATTTTGTGCCTTAGAATATTGCCAATAACTGAAAGTCGTGGGGTTTGGGGGGTTACCTGGGAATAGGTAAAAACCATAAATATTAAGTACAACAATGTCATGGACATGTGCTGGATTATTATACTTGGTACAAATTGTTTACCACTATGTATTTTTATAGTCTTAAGGATATATATTCTATGTCTCCAATTACACTGTGAGTTCTCTAGGGGTAGGACACTTCTTTTGACTTCCTCAAACACTTAGAACTAGTGCCTCACAAATAGAATTTAATACATATTTGTTGATTGATAGAAGTTACATAGTGGACAGAGGAGGCCATAAGTTCAGCAAAAAGACTGAAGAGGGGACAGAGTTCATTTTTACAATGGACATCTGCTTGCTCTCTCCATCCTTTTCCCTTGTATCACAGTTAATTCTCACTTCACACACTAGATCCATCAAATCTCTGTTTAATCACAAATACCCTCTAAAGTGATGAATTAGGTGTGTGTTTTATGTTTATATCAATGATGCTTATCAAAAAAATTAGATACCAATCCATCATCGGGGGAGTGTTAAATTAAGATTTCTACTATAATGGACCACTGAGCTATAATTAAAAGTGATAGAGTGCTATGCTTACTGACTTCGAAGGCTGCCTGACGCATATGTTTGGTTGAAAAAAAGCAGGTTAGAAAAGAGCATGAAGAGTGTGATTCCACTCATGTAAAATTTTATAAGTATAATACATGTTACACATATCACCAAAATATTAACCACAGTTATTTCTGGGCAGTGGTTTATCTTTGTACTTCTCAGAATTGTTTTTCACAGTGAGCACAATTTTTATAATGAGAGATAAAAACTACCTTCAAAATGGGAAACATAAAATGAGGGTTGCCTTTCTTTTCATCTAATAGGACTGTTATCAGAGCCTACTGAATTTCAGTTTGCTCTCTTTTTTCCTTCAGAAACACAGAAGAAATGTCCATTCCTTTTAAAATCTTCAGTTATTTTACATTCCAAAAATACTGCTCTGAGATTCTTATAGTCAATGAGTTCTATGGACAGAATTTCACTTGTGGTAAGTACTCTACTTTGGAATATTATTTTTTTTACGTAGTACTCTGAGGAAGTGATTCCTTGGGGGAAATGTATTTTTTAAATTCAAGTTATATTTCATAATAGATTTAAAACATTGTTTTGAAGTAAAAGTCTAACAGTTCTTCTGATTTTTAGAGTGAAAGTCAAGTTATCACCTGTCAAAGGCCATCAGCTTAAGGCCACTCTGATTTTCTTAGAAAACTGTAGACTTGGGGCTCCTGGCTGGTTCAGTTGGAAGAGCATGTAACTCTTGATCTTGGGGTTGAGTTTGAGCTCCACGTTGGGGGTAGAAATTACTTAAATAAAATCTTTTAAGAAAAAATGACAGGCCTAATGTACACTGAGGTATACTCTGGGTGGAATCAGTTTTGTTTTGTTTTTTTAACATTTTATTTATTTGAGAGAGAGTCTGTATGCATGTGAGTGGCAGAAGGAGAGAACCTAGAGCAGAGTTTGCACTGAGCACAGAGCCCTACACGGTGCTCATTCCCATGATTCTGAGATCAAGACCTGAGCTGAAACCAAGAGTCAGATGCTTAACTGACTGAGCCACCACCCAGGCACCCCTAGAATCAGTTTTTATACCGACTGAACAGAACAGGTTGAAGCAGGTTGCAGTGGCTTCTTGTTCCCTAAAAATGTATGTAGTGTATATAGCTGAGTAAAGCCATTTTTGGCAAAAGTCTGTTCCCCAATCCCATTAGAGGCAGTGGGAGCATAACAAGGTCCTTCTGGCCATGAAAATCCCAGGCCACTCCCTGAAGGCAACTAAAGAACTGGCATAATTTAGTAATTGTTTTAAACATTTTTAGGTGATAACAGCAGTAACCTTAGGATATTCAGTACTAGATGATCATAAGTGATCATGATCTTTATTTATAGTACTATGGTAATGAGTTTATACCCCAAATGGAAACAAATCCATTTCTATCTTCAAATGAAGCCAGGGCCCAGAACACTCACTATTGCTTCATCTAAAAATGAATTCCAGGGTCTCTTAAATGTCCTATATCGTCCATGATGAAGTGTACTTATTGGGCAGTTGGTAAGTACTTGTTGATGAAAGTACCTGGGAAGCATCACATCTGACACTGTCCATTTTTTCTCTGCAGGCAGCTCAAATGGTTCTGTGACAACTAATCCGATGTGTGTCTTCACTCAAGGAATTACATTTATTGAGAGAATCTGCCCGGGTGCAACATCCAGATTCACAACAAACTTTCTGACTCTGTATGCCTTTATCCCAGTTCTTGTCATCCTAGGAATAGTTGTTTTTAAAATAAGGGATCATCTCATTAGCAGATAGTAAAGAACATGGCTGTGAAAACGACCTTAAGTCCCAGACGTGCAGGACTACTTTGAATGTCTGAAAAAAGAAAGCCACTTGTTTCTTGATAGTACATCTTAAGTCTTGTAACTTCATCTGTGACTCAGAGATCATGCAGGCTTTGAATGATATTCTGACTTGCAGGGATACATGCTATTTGGAAATTGTGAGTGAGCTGGTCCAAAAATGTAAATAGTAATAATTCATAAAGTTATGGGAGACTAGTGTGACTGTTTTGTTTTAGACACAAAATAATTTTGCTGTTTCAGACAGCAAAATAAGTCAGTTAAAAAATTATGCTTACAGGGCACCTGACTGGCTCTGTCAGTGGAGCATGTGACTCTTGATCTCAGGGTTGTGAGTTCGAACCCCATATTGGGTGTAGAAACTACTTAAAGATAAATTTTTAAAATTATGCTTACAAACAAAATTATGCTTACATTTGATAAAAGACTTGGTAAGAAGACATTTGAGTGGTTACTGACTATAAGTAACAAAAAAGAGTTGTGGGTTTGAGTGAAGCAAAGCATCCTGCAAAATTGGGCGGTTGTTGGGAATGCTTTCATTATCCCTGAAAAGCCCATATTTATGTGTGCACGTCCACATGAGGGTCTGAGTTACCCAGTCACACTGAAAGGATGTTGGACAGATGCTGGATGAAGACGACCCCTGATACAGAGCACCTGGTGATTTTTTGGGAGATAAAGTGAAAACCTGTGGGAATGGGCTGAGCTGAGATCACAGCATACGAGACAGACAGGTAATGTCTTGAAAGATTAGTTTGCTATTTTTCCACTTTTCACTTATAAAATCAAGAGTGAATGTTACTAGCTAAAGTGTATGCACTGAGAAGTGACATCTTTAAGGCTAGATAGGAGGCATTATTTAAGTCCATACAGAAAAGCTGTTCAACTGACACGGTATTTACACTAAGAAGAACCAAGTTACACACACAAAACTCGGGTTCTTGAATCATAAAGAGAAAGAATGCTGATAAATAGAGATACCTGTATTACATATTTTTAGGGATGAAATGATGTATGTAGATGATTAAAAATGGGCTCTATACTAAATGACTGATTATCTTTCTGATTGATCTTCAGGTAATTCACATACAAGTCTGAAAAGACCCTGTCCCAATGTTACCATGGTAACGCTGAGGGAGAACATCTTAGTACATGAACTTGTTCAGTTGCTGTGACCTAACTTGTAAAGAATGATAAATTATAGCATTTGAAATGTCTCATATTATAGCAGAAAAGATCATTTCATTAAGAAAACCACTGTAAAATTCTATTTCTTAAAACTGTATTTAAGGATCTGCAGGCATTGGCAAGTTACCAGAATAGTATTGTCAATTTTTATAAAAGGTCTCTGACACTGATGATTATGGTGTAATAGTTACATAATGCCTTACAGATTATATATGTCACATCAGTTATAGACAATTCTGCAGATGATAATCTCTTAAAGTAGTTCAAAGAGAGTCCCACAGGAACCTCTTTTGAAATTGCTGATTTCAACTTACTAAAGATATGGGTGTGCACTGTAAGTGGAAACATTTCTACTATTCATATGCAGATGAATTTCATTCTAGCTCAGAAACATTTGGAAAATTGACATAGCATGTGACTTCAAGCTATTAAATGTTAACTGATACCATCTTAGAAAAACACAATGACTTTAAACATGTGACAGTCTGTGTCTCAAGTAAAAATGGACAGTGATGTGTAAGACAATCAAATTATATAATAGAAATTTCTATTACTTTGTGGAATAGGCTGTTTCTTCCCAAGTCAGTAGATGTTTCTGAGATTATTGTTCACTATTAATTTAAAGGGAGCTCTTTCTCCACAGCACTTGGGCAGGGTGCCTGTCTGCACCGAAGATTGAGGATCTTTGGAAACATGATGAAACTCCTGTTGTCAAGAGTGCTGGAATCACATGAACTGCAGTAGCTTATGAAGTCTTTTTTTTTTTTTTTCTAAGATTTTATTTAGGTGACAGAGGGAGAGAGAGATCACAGGTAGGCAAAGAGGCAGGCGGGGGGGTGGGGAAGCAGGGTCCCTGCCAAGCAGGGAGCCCGATGTGGTTTCGATCCCAGGACCCTGAGATCATGACATGAGCCAAAGGCAGAGGCCTGACCCACTGAGCACCCAGGCATCTTTAAGTCTTTTTTTTTTTTAATGTTCCACATTAAAAAAAAAAAATTTATTAATTTGATAGAGCACAAGCAGGGGGAGCAGCAGGCAGAGGAGAGGGAGAAGCAGGCTTCCTGCTGAGCAGAGGGCCTGATGTGGGCCTGGATCCCAGGACACTAGGATCATGACCTGAGCTGAAGGCAGATGCTTAACTGACTGAGCTACCCAGGTGCCCCAAGTTGTTTATGAAGTCTTATTTCATTGCAGTGATCAGGTAGTTTGTTCTCCACTCAGATACCACTCAACGGTTTTGGTGTTCTGGGTTTACTAAATGTGCTTATTTGAAGCTGAGTGTATAGTGTATTAGAATGAACATATTTTGTAATGGAAACGCAAGAACACAGAGTAAATGACTTTCTTGATCAATGACAATAATTATGCTTATTCCAGATTGAATTTGGCCAGAAGGTACACAAACTCATAAGATCAAGAAGGCTTCTTAATTAAAAGCTATTTCCCCTTGGAAATGATCTTTCATTATTACCAATTCATGAAGTTTGGGCCTGCTTATTGATAGATTATATCCTTAAATTTACCTGTTCTTCAAAAAGTTATCCTGGGCACCTGGGTGGCTCAGTCACTAAACATCTGCCTTTGGCTCAGGTCTTGATCTCAGGGTCCTGGGATTGAGCCCTGCATCGAGGCCCTGCTCAGCGGCGAGTCTGCTTCTCCTTCTACTCCTCCCCGCTCCCACCCTCACATTCTCTCTCAAATAAATTTTTTTTTTAAGATTATTTATTTACTTATTTGACAGAGATCACAAGTAGGCAGAGACCCAGGTGGGGCAGAGGGGGAGAAGGCTCCCTGCTGAGCACAGAGCCCGATTTGGGGCTTGACCCCAGGTCCCTGGGATCATGACCTGAGCCAAAGGCAGAGGCTTTAACCCACTGAGCCACCCAGGCACCCCTAAATAAATAAAATCTTTAAAAAAATGTTATGCTCAAATTAAGTATGTTATAATCATCAGAGGTGCTAATTAAAAATGCAGATTACTGTACCCCATTCTAGACCCACTGATTCAGGATCTCTGGGTGTGGGGACTCAAGAATGTCCATTTTATTTTATTTCTAAAAAAGATTTTATTTATTTGAGAAGGCAGCAAGGGAAGGAACACAAGCAGGGGGGAATGGGAGAGGGAAAACCTGGTTTCTTGCAGAGCAGGGAGCTTGACGTGGGGCTCAAGCCCAGGACCCTGGGATCATGACTTGAGCTGAAGGCAGACCCTTAATGAGTGAGCCACCCACATGCCCCAGGAAAGTGCATTTTATGAGACTGATGCACTGCCTGCCATGGATGGAGGCACCTAGGAATGTGCACTTTTAAAAAAGATTTTATTTATTTGACAGAGATCACAAGTAGGCAGAGAGGCAGGCAGAGAGAGAGGGAAGCAGGGTCCCTGCTGAGCATAGAGCCCCATGTGGGGCTCAATCCCGGGACCCTGAGACCAGGACCCGAGCTGAAGGCGGAGGCTTAACCCACTGAGCCACCCAGGCACCCCTAGAGAGCTATTTTAAAAGTGAATGCTTTTAAGTGAATATTCATTTAATCCTCTTTTTTTTTTTTAAGATTTTATTTATTAGAGATCACAAGTAGGCAGAGAGGCAGACAGAGAGGGGGAAGCAGGCTCCCCGCCGAGCAGAGAGACCAATGCAGGGCTCGATCCCAGGACCCTGAGATCATGACCTAAGCCGAAGGCAGCGGCTTTAACCCACTGAGCCACCTAGGCGCCCCAGGAATGTGCATTTTAAATAGGTTCTTCAGGTGCCTGTTGTGTCTGTGTTTTAGAGTCAAATAATGGTACCTGGGCAAGTGACCCACCCAAGAGCTCCTTCAAGAAGGAATCTAATATAAATGCTTAAACTCCACTGGTAACTGTTACTAAAGGCTCTTGCTTTCATAGTCCTGAAATGATATAAGCAGAAACTTACAAATGCTGAACTGAATACTAAACGTATTAGAGAAGATTCTTTTTATTTTAAAAAATACTGCATGTAATTACACTTTTTCCCCTTGTAAAAGACTTAAAAGTATCGAGTGTTGCACTAATACAAGAAAAGCCACTTTTCCTTTAACAAATTACACGGCTTCCTTCACTTATTACCATTATAGCTAATTAATAAACTTATTTTTTTTTGGAAAGAAGAAATAAATACACTATAGTTGAATGAGGTTCAAGAATCAAGCTCAATTTGTTTCCAAGACTTGGAAGAACTTCTTTTGTATTGTTCCAGTTCCTAAAACAAAAATACATGTTACTTAAGAAAAAAACTTGACAAAATTAAACTAGGCACCTTAAAATGGTCTAAGCATTTTTTGGGTATGACAGTACATCCTTTATGGTATTATCATCCTCAAAATTTCTAGACAATTATTCTGTAAATTTTTTAAATTGATTTATTTTCTAGAAATATAGAGTCTTCAGAGTTTCTGTGTAGCCTAAGTAACACTTAGGCACTTTTTAAAGATGAAATTATATACTACATATATGTACAGATTCTTTCTATTCTTAAATGCATTTGTCATACTTTATTTAAGTGATATTATTTTTGTTTCCTCTTCAGCTCTTGCCAAAACTAGGTTGAAGTTGTCAAATTATCAATATTTAAAATGTATATATTCTTTTGACCCAGTGATTATGCCTTTCAAAATGTGCCTCATAGAATGATAGAGAAGACTGCAAGGATATAAATAGGATATTCACTGTGTATACTGGGGCAGGATGAGAACCACCTTTGCTATCTCCTAGTAAGGACGTTATTAAAGACATCAATGCCCAGGGGCAGCCAGCAAAAACAGCAGTCTTCTGTGCCACATGAAAGAAGCAAATAGGTGGAGAGGGGACGGGATACCTTCACTTTCTACTTCATATACTTGTATATCTTTTGAGGTTTGTTTGTTTTTTTTTTTTTTGTAATGAGCATATGTTACTTTTACAATTCATAAGATAAATTCTAGTATGGGTGGAAACCCTGCATGAAATGACTCATATGTAAAGGGATTATCACAGGGGATTGCCTCCTGGCTTCTTACATGTTGTTCAGTGTCACAGTAACTGTACAAAGTATATTATTTCAGATAAGCAGAAAGTGGTTACTCTGCAAGATAAGACAATCACTGTTCTCTGGCTAACATAATTGAAGTTCATAGTTGTTATGAAAAGAAAACTGCATTCTCATTTTCAGAAAAATTGTGGATTGTCTCTTTTATACCTGTACTCAAGTTACTTAAGTTTAAATGTTAAAAGTTTTAAAACTGAAGACAGACTTTGGAAGAGTTTTTGTATAATAACTCCAAAGTAGTCTTTGCAGCTTGGTTTATTTTTTTTAAGTGACATTAATTCAGTTCACCTGTCATCTCCCACATAGGGTTTCAAAGACTGTTAACTCCTAAAGAATAAACAGTAATCATTTATCTTGCTTTTAATTGGAAGCACTGTATTATTTTTATCAATGATAAGGGTGAGGACATTGCTTTGAGATTCTTTGCTAAAAATATCTGTCTCGCTTCTGTAGAGAGCAAACTGAGAGAAGAACAGGGCTGGTCACACAGGTCATATCACAAAGAATGACTGGTGTGATAAAGAACTCACCATGACCACTAGACCTTCAATACGCCTGTCATGGGAAGTCAAAATAATATGATTTAATTCTCTAAAGGAAGAGTAGGTAAGAGGATTTTCTTTATACTGCAATTCTTCATGGTTGTTTTAGAGAGCTATTTTATTTTATTTTTTAAAGATTTTATATATTTATTTGACAGATCACAAGTAGGCAGAGAGGCAGGCAGAGAGAGGGAGGAAGCAGGCTCCCTGCTGAGCAGAGAGCCCGATGTGGGGCTCGATCCCAGGACCCCAAGACCACGACCTGAGCTGAAGGCAGAGGCTTAACCCACTGAGCCACCCAGGCGCCCCTAGAGAGCTATTTTAAAAGTGAATGCAAACTAAGGTTTCTACCTCACCTCTTAAGAATTTCTAAAGTTTTCAACCATAAGTGGACCACAGTCTTAAAATGCTTGAAACAGCATCATCAATAAAGGACAGTAAGAACATTTTTCCCTAAAACATGTAAATCAGTGTGTTTTAGGAGTTTAAATTATAGGCTTAGGGATTACAGACAAGTTGATTTTTTTTAAAACGGATTCAAAATAGATGTGTGTGGCTGGCCAAGAAGACCCTAAAATATTGTTCAACCAAACTTTTTTTTTTTTTTTTGCTTTCTTTGGCAATAAAAATATAGAAAAGAGGTAGAAGTGTTCACCAAATGCTTTCTATACATATGTCCCCTTAAAATCAGGAATGCTTTAAAACTAGAGGACTTCTTAAATTATGGAAACAACCTAAGTGTCCATCGATAGATGAAGGGAAAAAGAAGATGTGTACATACACAATGGAATATTAGCCATAATAACAAGATGTTGCTATATGCAACAACATGGATGGATCTACAGGGTATTATGCTAAGTGAAATAAGTCAGAGACAATTACCATATGATTTCACTCATATGTGGGATTTAAGAAACAAATGAGCAAAGGAAAAAGAAACAAAAACCAGACTCAACTTTAGAGAACAAACTGATAGTCATCAGAGCAGAGATGGATGGGAACAGGTGATGGGGATTGAGTACACTTATGATGAGCACTAAGTAATGTATAGAACTGGTAAATTGCTATTTTGTACACCTGAAACTAATAGAACACTATTAACTACACTGGGTTTTTTTAAAAAAGGAAATATTAAAATTAGAGGACTTTTAAAAATTAGCAAAACCTGAGGAAGTATCTTTTTAATTTAAACTCAATTAACATACAATGTATTACTCATTTCAGGGGTGCAGGTCTGTGATTCAATAATACCCAATGCTCTCTACAACACATACCTTCCCCAATGTCCATCACCCAGTTACCCTGTCCCTCTACCCCTCTCCCCTCCAGCAAACTCAGTTTCCTATGATTAAGAGTCTCTTATAGTTTGTCTCCTTCTCTGGTTTTGCCTTGTTACATTATTTCCTCTCTTCCTCTATGATCCTCTGCCTTGTTCCTTAAATTCCACATATCAGTGAGATCATATGATAATTACCTTTCTCTGATTGAGTTATTTTGTTTAGCATAATACCCTCTAGTTCCATCCACATCATTGCAAATGGCAAGATTTCATTTTTTTTTTTTTGGATGGCTGTGTAATATTCCATTGTATATATACACCACATCTTTATCCATTCATCTATCAATGGACATCTCGGCTCTTTCCATAGTTTGGCTATTGTGGACATTGGTACTATAAACATTAGGGTGCAGGTGCCCTTTCAGATCACTACATTTGTATCTTTGGGGTAAATAACCCAGTAGTGCGATTGCTAGGTGATAGGGTAGCTCTATTTTCAACTTTTTGAGGAACCTCCATTCAGTTTTCCAGAGGGGCTGCACCAGCTTGCCTTCCCACCAACAGTGTAGGAGGGTTCACCTTTCTCTGCATCCTTGCCAACTTGTTGTTTCCTGACTTGTTAATTTTAGTCATTCTGACTGGTGTGAGGTAGTATCTCATTGTGGTTTTGATTTGTATTTCGCTGATGCTGAGTGAAGCTGAGGATTTTTTCATGTCTTTTTTGGCCATTTGGAGGTCTTTGGAGAAATGTCTGTTTATGTCTTCTGCCCATTTCTTGATTGGGTTATTTGCTCTTTGGGTGTTTGAGATTTTGGATACTAGCCCTTTATCTGATACATCATTGGCAAATATCTTCTCCCATTCTTTCAATTGTCTTTTGGTTTTGTTGACTTTCCTTTGCTGTACAAAACTTTTTATCCTGATGAAGTCTCAGTATTCATTTTTGCCTTTGTTTCCCTTGCCTTTGGAGAGGTGTCTAGAAAGAAGCTGTTGCAGATGAGGTTGAAGAGGTTGCTGCCTGTGTTCTCCTCTAGGATTTTGATGGATTCCTGTCTTGTATTTAGGTCTTTCATCCATTTTGGTCTATTTTTGTGTGTGGTGTAAGGAAATGGTCCAGTTTCATTCTTCTGCATGTGGCTGTCCAATTTTCCCAACACCATTTGTTGAAGAGACATTTTTTCCATTGGATATTCTTTCCTGCTTTGTCAAAGATTAGTTGACCACAGAGTTGAGGGTCATTCTGGGCTCTCTATTCTGTTCTATTGATCTGTGTGTCTGTTTTTGTGCCAGTACCATACTGCCTTGATGGTTACAGCTTTGTAATGGAGCTTTAAGTCTGGAATGGTGATGCCACCGGTTTTTGCTTTTCTTTTTCAACATTCCTTGGGCTATTTGGGGTCTTTTCTAGTTCCGTACAAATTTTAGGATTATTTGTTCCAGTTCTGTGAAAAAAGTTGATGGTATTTTGATAGGGTCTAGGTAGCATAGACCTATTCACAATATTCACAATATTCGAATTCTGAAAAGTTCCATGAGCATGGAACTTTTTTCCATTTCTTTGTGTCTTCTTTGTGTCTTCCTCAATTTCTTTCGTGAGTGTTCTATAGTTTCCTGAATAGATCCTTTGCCTCTTTGGTTAGGTTTATTCCTAGGTATCTTAATGGTTTTGGGTGTGATTGTATATGGGATCAAGTCCTTTATTTCTCTTTCTTCTGTCTCATTGCCGGTGTATAGACCCAACTGATTTCTGTGCATTGATTTTATATCCTGCCACTTTGCTGAATTCCTGTATGAGTTTTAGCAATTTTGGGGTGGAGTCTTTTGGGATTAGAGCAGAAATCAATGAAATAGAAACCAAAACAGTGGAACAGATCAAAGAAACTAAGAGCTGGTTTTCTGAAAGAATTAATAAGATTGATAAAACCCTGGCCAGACTTATCAAAAAGAAAAGAGAAAGGACCCAAATAAAAATCATGAATGAAAGGAGAGATCACAGCCAACACCAAAGAAATACAAAAATTATAAGAGTATATTATGAGCAACTATATGCCAACAAATTATGCAATCTGGAAGAAATGGGTGCATTCCCAGAGATGTATAAACTACCAAAACTGAACCAGGAAGAAGGAAAAAACGTGAACAGGCCCATGATAGCAAGGAAACTGAAGTGGTAATCAAAAATCTCCTCTAACGAGAGCCCAGGGCCATGTGACTTCCCAGGAGAATTCTACCAAACATTTATTATTATTTTTTAAGATTTTGTTTATTTATTTGACAGAGATCATAAATAGGCAAAAAGGCAGGCAGAGAGAGGGAAGCAAGCCCCCTGCTGAGCAGAGAGCCTGACGCTGGGCTCGATCCCAACATTTAAAAAAAGAATTCATACCTCTTCTTCTGAAGCTGTTGCAAAAAACTGAAATGGAAGGAAAACTTCCAAACTCTGTGAGGATAGCATAACCTTGATCCCAAACCAAAGACCTCATCAATAAGGAGATTTACAGACCAATATCCCTGATGAACATGGATGCCAAAATTCTCACCAAAATACTAGCCAATAGGATCCAACAGTACATTAAAAGGATTATTCACCACGACCAAGTGGGATTTTTCCTGGGCTGCAAGGTTGGATCAACATCTGCAAACCAATTAATGTGACACAATAATTAATTAAAAATAAAAGGACAAGAACTATATGATCCTCTCAAGAGATGCACAAAAAGCATGCAACAAAGTACAGCATCCTTTCTTGATTAAAACTCTTCACAGTGTAGGGATATAGGGCACATACCTCAACATCATAAAAGCCATCTATGAAAAAGCCCAGCGGCTATCCTTCTCAATGAGGAAAAACAGAGCTTTTCCCCTAAGATCAGGAATACGTAAGGGATGTCCACTCTCACAACTGCTGTTCAACATAGTCCTGGAAGTCCTAGCCTCAGCAGTCAGACACCAAAAAGAAAAGGCATCTGAATCGGCAAAGAAGTGGTCAAACTCTCCCTCTTTGTAGATGACAAGAGACTCTATGAGGAAATATTTTCTGGTGTCCATGTGAAGCATGGCAAAACAAAGAACTGAGCAGAGAAAAGAGCTAATTAAGCAAAGACAGTCTTCAGGAAAGGTGAAAGGGGCCTTAAAGCTAATCCTCAAACCTGTGCGGACTGATTTCAGTCCCTGTGAGGATCTACATGCAGCTGTGGAGACGGAGTAAGGAGGAGTCTGGATAAGTATCATAAATGACACATTTTACTACCAAGGACTTGTAATAGGTATTACAGAATTTGGGGGGGCTTGGTGCTGCCATGCCACCAGGAGGATTACTGAATTGAGATGTGATTCAAATGCAGTTCTTCTGAGGCCTGGGGATGAACACATCCTTCTTGCCTAATGACTTTATATGACCTGAGCCTCTTCAGTGGCTCCAGAGTTGGAGGAACTGAATGGAACTCACGAGTGAACCTCTTCATCTTAGAAGTGACATGCTCTGATTTCATTGCCAAAGATTAAGTCCCCAAGCTTTTTTTTTTCCCTGATGCTTATATAAGCCACTAATAATGGGGCTTGGGGACGGGGAGGGAATCGAGAAGAGGGATCACACGTGGTCTCCCATGGACTCAGGGCCAGCCCTCCACTCATATGCAACTGTCCTCCCAAGTAGCACCAGAATCAGAAGTATCTGGGTTAAAGGTATGCAGACAAATGGCACACAGTACAAGCTTCTTTAAGCATTTACAGATTGTTTTTAAGTAAGGGCAGACTTTCATGTAATTATGGAGAACCCTGAGTGAGACATTTCTTTTAAATGAATATTATTGTTCCAAATGGCAGATGAAATCAAATCTAAAGATCATAATGCTACTTTCACTGAAAAATGTTATGTGGCAATAATGATATTAGAAGATCAAAAAGAGGAGCATCTAGGTGGCTCTGTTGGTTAAGCTGCTGCCCTCAGCTCAGGTCATGATCCCTGGACCCCAGCCCTGTGTCGGGCTCCCTGCTCAGCGGGGAGTCTCTTTCTCCCTCTTCCTCTACCCCTGCTCATGCTCTCTGTCTCAAATAAATAAATAATCTAAAAAAATAAAAAAGACAAACAGGCAATGTGAAGAGCTACAAACAGCTGGCTAGAATTTTCACGTAACACAGATGAATTCTTGCATAAGCTGTGTTAATAGTTTACAGTGAAGAATGATCGGTATCTCGGGGTTGCTTTCCAGTTCCAATCCAAATTCCTACAGTTTTAGGTTATGGAAGATGGATCTGAATGTGAAAAATCATGATGCTGAAAAACACCCTTGCCCCTTCATAGCACCTGTGTGTATTAATAAAAGGGGTCACTATGCAATATAAACAGATACTCTTATCAACAATGGCAGTTAGTCATTGACTCCTCGGTAAATATTAATTCAGGGATGGCTTCCAGCTAATCCTTAGCTAAGCTGCACACATAATAAAGGTCATGTGAGGCCATATGACTGTTCTGACAACATGCCTCTCACTTTGCGACAGCAACAGAACCCTTTAAATATTCATGACATAGTTTTCAAAAGTCTTCTGGCTTATGTTTAAATAGGATGTTTTGTTTTCTTATTCTAGGGTCCCTGAAGGTGAAAAACTAGTGCTGAGAAAAATACCCTAGTCACTGCTCCTGTGGACGGCTGTGTTCAGGTTACCCTTGCAACAATGTGACGGCCCAAGTGCCAGAGCTCTACAAATCCCACCGGAGAGGCTGTCAGGGCATTCAGTTTATAATGCTTGCTGATATAAATTTGGGTTCTGCACAGTGTCTCATTTCAAAGATCTGAGAAAATTTTAAGTATCAGGTCATGATGAATTTACCAGCTTTTGCATTCTTACATCAGACTTTTGTATCACAAATGGCACTAGCTGGGCATCTGTGGAACACAGTCTCCATTTTTAACCACTTTCCTAAGAGATCCTGTGTTTGCATCCTTTCATACTGGGTAGTCCTGAATTTTTCTGGTACAAGAAAAGTTTATCTGAATTTTCTAACCAAAAAAAAAAAAAACAAAAACAAAAAACCAAAAAAACATTTAAATAAATCCACAAACAAAAGAATATTGTGACATTCTCTCCCCAGCAAGGTAAGAATCACTACCCCATCTTCAACATAAACTGGAAAACCCAAAGAGGATAGTGAACATTATGTCATCTCTGGGTGATGGAATGATTTAAATTCCTTCTTTATGCACATCAGAACTTTTTTTATATAGTGACAATGTACTATTTCAATTATATATTTTTTTAAGATTTTATTTTTAAGTACTCTACACCAACCATGGAGCTTGAACTCATGACCCCAAACATCAAGAGTTGCACAATCTACCAACCGAGCCAGCCAGGCACCCCTTTGGTAATTTTAAAAGTAAAAAAAATAATAATAATAAAATAAATTGAGAAAAATCTATGAAATTCTAGAGGTATTTTGTGATAAAACTCGAGATAAAATAAATGATAAAGATATTACCTGATCCTTCTGAATTCTCATTTCATCAACTTCACTTTCAGCATACTGAGGGTCTCTTGCAGGGTCCTTGATATCTTTTAGTGTGTTGATACTCTGAAATTACACTTCAAATCATTTCATGCCCATACCCCCAAACCGTCCATGACTACCATCTGCCTCAGCCAGACTGTCTATGGTCTTTTGAGGTTTTATCATCACCACTGTGGCCCATTTCAGATGCCACCAGGCCCTCTCTCGCCCTCTCCTTCCAGTTGCTGTCTCTCCCTTCTCCAGCACCCTGGGAGCTGAATTTGAAAGTGGAGCGAGAGCTGTGTCTTGCTCATCTTTTAAAACCCACAGTGCCTCATGTAGAATAGTTTTTTGGCACATATTTAATTGATTTTTGAGCATGCAAGAGTAGAAAACAAAGTAATCGTAATAGGCTCACTGGAACATTTTCTAATAACTTGAATAATGCAAAAAAAAAAATCTTGCTTTAAAAGAATTAGAAATCTTTACCTTTGGTGGAAAGACCCTTTCATACACTTTCTTCCACAACTCCATTGGTGAATGGGCATGAAGCTTTCCAATGTCATTATCAGGAACAGGAGGAGATCCTAAAATTGGAAATTGTACACAAAATGACTACACTGATTAAAACCTGACAATCAATAAAACAGAGGACACTCAGAAAAATACAAATCCGAGATCACTCATTTCCCTTTTCCCTAATACAGCCACTCTTAAAACTTACCCCAACCCAGTGTAGCAAGGCCACAGATTCTAGCACCAGAGGAAGAGGCAGAGTAAAGAGTTGTGATTCTCTTTCCCCATACTTACCTTGCCATCTGGTGAACTACTAAGTTTGATATTCTCATGTGTTTGTGAATTTGTAAGGAAACACTCTTATGTGCTACTCATTAGAGTACAAATTGGGACAACTAATTTAGAGGCTAATTTGGCACTACTAACTGACATACAAATATGGAAAAAGGTTATACGCTATTACCCAGAAACCCCCGTTTTTGGTGTATAATCCAGAAACACCTGCACACAGATATTAATGATTTCACACTGCAGCATCATTTGTATTAGTGAAAAATTGGCCACAAACTGTCCATCAGTGAAGGTATAGTGAACTAAATCACTATGGACAGCCATGCTCTGTAACCCTACAGCAGTCAAAACACCCAAATCGATCCAGCTACAGCATTAACACGGAAAACCGCTAGGACATACTGAGTAGAAAGGGAAACTTTCAAAATGCTAGCTATAGAATGATCCAGTTATGTTCAAACAAGTAGGTTTTTCTATTTCCCATGTATAGAAAATAGTCTGGAAGTATGCACATCAAACTTGGTGCTTGGATGTACTATTCTAACATTTTATAATGAGAGTATCTTTATGTACGGACTGTGTAATTTAATTTGAAAAAACCCTGCCACTTCTTGGCAATAGTGAATCTATAATCTGAGATTTCTCATTCTTTCTTTTCTAGTATTTATAATGTTGCTCTTTCAGGACCTCCTTACCACTTTGGTGGGAAAGATTGTGATGCAATCCACCAATCTTACTCAGCTTTCCCAAGTTTCTTTTTTTTGTTTTTTTTTTCATCTCTTACTCAGCAGAAAAGTTTTATTTCTTTTAAGGACAAACAATTAAACCACATCCAAGGCCTTAATTTACAGACGCAAACCAAAGTGGCCATTTAAAGCATTAGCTATTGAGGTACAATACATACATGGGTGGGGGGAATGCTTCGCCATCTGAGGCTTATACCAAACCGTGCTCGCTTGACAGCTGGGCTCTGCTAGAGTTCGGATGTGGTGGGGGTGGGGGGTGGGGGGAAGAGCTTATCTGCAGAACCAAAGGAGAACAGCTGTGTTCCACAAGTATGGAAGCATTTTGGACTGCGTTGGTGGGGGTAGGTTTCACACAGAAGGGGAAGAAGGGGGAAAAGGCTACGTCCCCCGCCCAGGGCATTAGGCCGCCTTGCAGAGTGCCACCGCAGAAAAGCGGACCTCCCCTTGCTCACGCTCCGTGAATTCTCTGCAGACCTTGGCGGCATCCTGCAGCAAGGAGTCCTCTGAACTGGTGCCGTGGTTTACCGGGAAAGGCATTCGTCCATCAAGTTCATAGAGATGGCCATCCACGTTGTTAAACAGAATAAAATGAAAATTCACTTTGTCATCTACCCGACATTGGCCTTCCTGTGCCACGGCATCATGGGCTGCCTGAATGGCCTCGTTCCTTTCAAAGCATTTTGCTCGGTCTTCAGGGGACAGCTTCTCTGTTTCCGAAAGAAACTGTTTTAGGACGGACCCATCCTCAAACTCCAGTTTGTCTTGGTTATTGGCCACGGCATGGATGAGCCCGATGGTCCCACAGGAGTTGCCAATGGTCTGCTTCATGAAGTACACCTTGGGACTGACCGCTTGTCCCTTCAGCTCTTCAATCTGTTTTTTCCTGAAGTTCTCATGCTGGGCCGTGAGGGGAAACAGCAGCAGCAGCGAGCAAGCTGGCGCTGGCACCGAGCCCAGAGCCTCCTCCTCCAGCCCCAGCACGTCCGCGAAGCGCCACTGGCCGGCGACCCCCAGCCGGGCCAGCACTTTGTTCAGCATCTCGGGGTTAATCTCCATCGGTTTGAGCTGCATCTTCGCGAGCCAGGGGGATGAGGCACGACCAGAGAAGAGGAAAAACAGCCCCCAAGTTTTTTACTTGCCCTCATTTATGTGTGTGTGTGTGTGTGTGTGTGTGTGTGTATTAAGTTCTATACAACAGTTTTATCACCTTTGTAGGTAAATGTATCCACCCCCACAGACAAGATACTGCACAGTGCCACTGTCTCAAGGATCCCTTGCGCTGCCCTTTTATACCCACAGCACCCCTTCCCAATCTCTTCTCCTACACCTCCCCACCTACAGTCCTGTCCCTAACCTCTGATAACCATTAATCTTTCCTCCATTTCTAAAGTTTTTCATCACAAAAATTTTACATAAATAGAATCATATTGTATATAACCTTTTCTTTTTTTTTTATATTTTTTTTTAAAGATTTTTATTTATTTATTTGACAGACAGAGATCACAAGTAGGCAGAGAGGCAGGCAGAGAGAGAAGGGGAAGCAGGCTCCCAGCTGAACAGAGAGCCCCATGTGGGGCTCGATCCCAGGACCCTGGGATCATGACCTGAGCCGAAGGCAGAGGCTTTAACCCACTGAGCCACCCAGGCGCCCCTATATAACCTTTTCTGATTGGCTTTTCTTCACTCATCCAAGTCACTGCGTGTAACAATAGTTTGTTCCTTTTTATTGCTCTGTAGTATTCTACAGTGTGGACATACCATACCACAGTACAGAGTTTTAAACAACATCTGGTTGTTCTAGTTTGGGACTATTACAAATGAAGCCACCATGAACATTTGTGTACAGATTTTCATGTGAACGTAACTTTTAATTTCTCTGAGATAAATACCCAATAATGCAATTTCCAGATCATATAATAGTACATGTTTAGTTTTATAAAAAAAAAAAAAAAAACTGTCAAACTGTCTTCAAGAGTGGCTGTTATCATTTTACATTCCCACCAGCAATGTAGGAGTATCTAGTTTCTCCATATTCTTGCCAGCATTTGCTGTTGTCGCTATTTTTTGTTAGCTATTCTGATGACCTCATTGTGGTTTCAATTTGCATTTCCCTAATGATTAAAGATATTAAACATCTTTTCATATGCTTATTTGCCATTTGTATATCCTCCTTGGTGAAATGCTTGTCTTTTGGCTGTTTTCTAATGAGATTTTGTTTTTACTGTTAAGTTCTTTATATATTCTAGATATCTATAGTCCTTTGTTAGATATGCAGTTGAAAATATTTCCTCCCAGCATGTAGCATGTCCTCTTATCCTTTTCAAATGGATTTTCTTTGAAGAATCTTTTTTTTTTTTTAAGATTTTATTTATTATCTGACAGACAGAGATCACAAGTAGGCAGAGAGTCAGGCAGAGAGAGAGGAGGAAGCAGGCTCCCTGCTGAGCAGAGAGCCCAATGCGGGGCTTGATCCCAGGACCCCGGGATCATGACCTGAGCCGAAGGCAGAGGCTTTAACCCACTGAGCCACCCAGGAGCCCCATCAAATGGATTTTCAAGAGCAAAAGTTTTTCATTTTGATGAGGTCTAAGCTCCATGGGTTTTAATTTTTTATAAACATATAATATATTTTTATCCCCAGGGATACAGGTCTGTGAAAAGCTCCATGGTTTTTAAATTCAGCAATTCTCATTCCTTTTTGACCTCCAGCTATTTTCAGGGGCATTATCCATGGGTACACACAGTGATTCTCATAGCTAATGAAATTAAGTTGGTATTAATGACAGTTATAACATAAAACCAGTCTTTGTGACCACTCATTAACAACCTCTGCTCTTTTCATTCCAATTCAATCTATAATCTCATTACAAAGATCTACATTTGAAGCCCAGTCAACTTTAGCATGTAATAGTAATTATGGATGAGAAATAAAGAACAAAACTACTATCTACTAGAGCATTAAAACCAAACGATGTCAGCCCCTGAGTAGAGGGAGTTGCTAGGCCCCAAACCTCCACAATGAAAGTAGTTTCTGTGGGAAGATAAGGAGCTTGATTATATAAAGGTTTCAAATTCTTTCTGCTTCACAAGCCTAAAATGTTCATAAGTTTAGGAAATACATCCCATCATCTGAAGCAAACTATATTCATAATGAAGAATTAAAGCATACATAATTAGTACAACTGTTCTTTTTTGGTTTAGTCCATCACTTTTTTCATCAAGGACCGTAATATATAGCTTTCACTTTCCCGACCACTCTTGTGTTTCTGGTTTTCTTTTAACCCCACAAGCTAAAATTTTAAAGCACCAGGAAATCAGTGAGGAAAAGGAAATACATGCAAAATTTTTTAATGAAAGAGAGATCCAAAATCAGTTTCTTATGTGGCAACATTCCTTCCATTACAAATATGTCAATGTGATGCATGCTGCATCAATACTGTGTATACAAATAAATGCATAAATAACAGCAATGATAATGAACTCAGAAATGGTGGTATGTTGGGGATGAAGTGAACACAGGCTAGGATGAAATCAATAAGCAATTAAAAAAAGATTGAACAATCTTAAGTTCACCAACCTATTTGACTTAAAGAATCCAATCCTGCTGTGATAAACAGTGGTTTATTCTGATCCACACATATTGATTTACTACATGGGTAAGAAGAAAAGAGAGTCTAATTTAGTTTAGCAATCGAATATCCTGCCATGCTCTACTGTAAATACAAGAGCCAAGTTTTATATCTAGCCACTGGTGAGAGAGCACTGTCCCCAAATGAGTGAGTGAATATCTATTTAAGCTTTTTCAAAAATTAAAAGTCTCACATCAATAAAGTTTTCTAGGGGAAAAAACAGTGACAGACCCAAATTACCTTAAATGAAAACCAAGAAAAGTAGCAATGGTAAGAAAAATATACATACTACAATGATCAATTCGATTCCTAATCAATATAAGAAAATGTAACACAGGGAAAGCTACTAAAATGAGAGAAGTAGAAGAAATCAGTGAAATAACTGTAATAGTATTGTTTTATTCTAGTCTCTTAAGTGTTATATAACATTTTAGTTGTAAAATTTGAGAAATATTTAAACAATATAAGAAATAGGAAATAATATGAAATTATTTCTCTAAGAATAGCCACCTGGGGACACTTTCTCATGAAGAAACAATAATGAGATGAGAACAATAATCAGATGAATTATTGGCAAAAAAAAAATTAAAAAGATACAAAAAGTATAGTTTAACAGTACCTTTTGTCAATGCCAAATGCTAACTGGTTGATAACTCCACGTATTTTTAGTAATAGAGCTTCTGATTTACTGGTAAACTAAAAAAATAAAATCAGGAAAATATATGCTGTGCTTTAAAATCACAGAAACAGGTAAAATACAATATGGCTTTGAACAAGTACAAATTGCAGACAGAATTATTATTTATTTGCCCAACACACACTTGTGTTAGAGCAGACAGCAACCTGAAAAAAGGAAAATAATCTCAATAAATTTGTTTTAACTCATTCTTTAAGCTTCCTGAGTGCACAATACTGAAGGGACATGTGTATGTACTAATCATTTCAGCTACTCCCACATATGGATGATAATTATTTTCAAAATACAGTCTGGTTGGTAGAAAATAGGAGGTATACATCATAAATAACTTTTCCATCCACGGGCATATTACTGTCTTCCAAAAAGCCAGCAGGGAAACTACAGATTAGTTCAACAATACTGATACTCATTAAAAAGATATTTTAACTTCTCTTCAGAATTGCCCTTAAGTCTGCAAAGTAAGCTACTAAACATTCTCCGGGGTGGTATGCAACTAGGGTGACCATAACCAGAACACTCCAGAGAATGAAAGCAGGTAGATACTCTTAATAATTAAGCTGAGACCTCAGGTGAACATCAGGACATGTGCTTACTCTACAAATCGTTTAAGACTTGATTTTGGATTTTTGGAAATTTGATTTGATTTCTGGAAATACCAAAAGTTACTCAGCCAAATAAGAATGGCTAAGATGTATGAAAGTGGGAAAAACAACCCTGAAGCAAAATGAAAAGTAATTTTATAAAGCAAAGAAATCAGTTTTCAGGGTAAGATTCATTCTGGATTAAGGACAGGATCCCAGGCAAAGTATTTACTCACGGTAATATATAAAATTTAATACATTGACTTTTGAAAATTGAAACATTTTTAATACTTCTTTTGAGGCTTAAAAATATTAAAAAAACCTGAATTTTTAAAACACAACTTTATTAGTATTATTATTTATGTTTCCTATGTGGAAAGGAAAATACCTCATCACAAATGTCATTTCACAGAAGGGCTGGGAGGACATGAGAAATTTTCTGACCCCCCCTTCCAATTTGTCACATCAATTGCCTTGAAACATCCTCCACAAATAGCTATAGAGCTTCTGCTTGGATAAACTCAACGGGAACTCATCATCTCCCAAAGCAACTCATTCCTTTTTCAGATAATGGTAGTATTAGAAAGTTCTTTCTTATTTTGAGCTAAACTCTGCTCCATTGATTCCTTGTTCTTGACTCTAAGAGAGCAAAGAATATCTAATCCCTAATCCTTTTGGATTCCTTCTAATACCTATCCTTTGAATATTTAAAGAGCATATCACATTCTAGATGACAGAACATAATTTTATACTCCTCCTCATATATCACAATTTTTTAAAAAGATTTTATTTATTATTTGACAGAGAGAGAGAGAGATCATAAGTAGGCAGAGAAGCAGGCAGAGAGAGGGGGAAGCAGGCTCCGTGCTGAGGAGAGAGCCCGATGCAGGGCTCGATCCCAGGACCCTGAGATCATGATCTGAGCCAAAAGCAGAGGCCCAACCCACTGAGCCACCCAGGCACCCCCACACATCACATTTTTAAGTCTCATACCATCTTGGCAGATCTGCACTGAATCTGGTCCTACTTATCAATGTTTTCTTCTCTTTTCCTTTTTTTTTTTTTTTTTAAGATTTTATTTATTTATTTGATGGGAGCACAAACAGGGGGAGCAGCAGGCAGAGGCAGAGGGAGAAGCAGGCTTCCTGCTAAGCAGAGAGCCCAACGTGGAGCTCAATCTTGGGACGCTGGGACCATGACCTGAGCAGAAGGCAGACACTTAACTAAGCCACCCAGGCGCCCCATCCATGTCTATTTTTAAATTTTCATTAACTTTGTTAGATTGCTCATAATGGTGAGTCCATTTTCTTGAAAGAACTAGAAAGGATCAACTAAAGGGCTAAAAAGATAACTGTTGAGTATCCATCCAATCTGTCAAGCAGCACCAAACTGATTCTCTTGAATGGGGGGGGGGTGGGGAAGACGAGAAGTCAAATGGAAAGAAGGGGCTTTGTAACTCTCTTCCTGGTCTGGGAAGCTATACAATCGTTATGGTTCTCCTGGTCCAGAAGGGCTCCTCTAACCCAACCTCTCATCTCTCTAGCTTGCTGAAAGCTGAGATGAAGCTTTTCTGAAATCCATTCCCTAGAAGACCCTGATCTCGTAGGACCTTCTAGACCTGCTGAGGCCTGGGCTGATCTAAAATTTGTCCACACAGGACCAGACTAGATTCCGACTGGTCATAAATGTGATCTGTTCCTAAAAAGATAGAGCGTTCCCTCAGCTAAGCAACCAGAACTAACTGTGGGGCTTTATCTTATAGTAAAAATAAGAAACTACAAGATCCATGGTCTTTGCTTCTGTATTCTAGATACATTCATTTTAAACTCCCCATATCTATTTGAAACAGTAAAAAAAAAAAAAGTATTTCCAAAGCACTCTGTCAATTTAATATACAAACAGATACAGTATAAACATAAAAGGTATTGATTTTTAGAAAAATACACAATGCAATTTGGAGTCTTCAGAAGTATAAAAATTTTAAATATAGATCATACTCATCAGTTTTAGTCATAATATCTTGGCCATGAAGGCCAGGGTTAGACCGTGTTGTCTCCAGCTTCCTCCGAGCACTTTTAATGTACCAGGAAAAAGAAACCATTCAAATGGGAAGATAGTATTTCTTTTAAATAAAAGTGCTTTTATATCTTATTGCATTAAAGAATACCCTTTATCCTTTGTTCCTGCTGTGGAAGGTAAGGGTAACAGTTATTATAATAAGCAACATTTACTAAGGAACACTGTTTCAGGCCCTGTGGTGAGCACATTACCTTACTCTCTCACTTACCCTCACAACAACCCTATGAAGAAGGCACTGGTTTTGTCCATTTTACCCTGGAGGAGATTGGGGCTTGAGTGAGATGACATGGCCTGAGATCACTTATCTGATAAATGGCTGTCCTGAGATTCGAACCCAGGCAGCACGACTCTCAAGTTCATGGTGTTAACCCCTACAACAGTGTTTTGTTTTGAAGTTTAAAAAAAGAACATATTGTTAAAGGGTTTTTTTTCTCTTTTCTCTTAGAAGACAGATTCTCTTTTTTTTTTTTAAGACTTTTATTATTTATTCGACAGAGAGAAAGAGAGCACAAGTACACAGAGCAGCAGGCAGAGGGAGAGGGAGAGGCAGGCTCTCCGCTGAGCAGGGAGCCTAATGTGGGGCTCAATCCCAGGACCCTGGGATCATGACCTGAGCCAAAGGCAGCCGTTTAACCAACTGAGCCACCCAGGGGCCCCCAGGTTCTAATTCTTTTTTTTTTTTTTAAGGATTTTATTTATTTATTTGACAGGCAGAGATCACAAGTAGGCAGAGAGGCAGGCAGAGAGGGGCAGGGGAAGCAGGCTCCCTGCTGAGCAGACAGCCCGATGCAGGGCTCGATCCTGGGACCCTGAGATCATGACCCAAGCCAAAGGCAGAGGCTTTAACCCACTGAGCCACCCAGATGCCCCTCCAGATTCTAATTCTTAAGGGGAAACTAAAATTGAATAAATTAATAGCCAGTTTATCTCTTTAAGACTGATCGGGGTTTGGGGGGCCTAGTGGTTCAGTCAGTTGAACATCTGACTCTTGATTTTGGCTTGGGTCATGATCTCAAGGTCATAAGATCAGGCCCCAAGTCAGGTTTCACACTCGGCAGAGAATCTGCCCGAGATTCTGACTGGGGTTTATGGACATAAGCAACTGCTCTGAAGACATGGTTGGCCATCTAGCAGAGCATGTTCTAGAAATACATTATCAAACATTCTGTAACAAGAGGATTTGGAGGCAGTAGGAAAGGGAAGGATGGGATTATGTGTCCTAGTAAAAACATTAGTATTTACAACTGTGCATCAAATTGCTAATCTTTCTAAGTTTGGTGCTGCCCACACTCAAGCCAAAGGATAAGAAATGTACGAACCATTAACGATGCTCCATAATAATGTGCAACAAATCGAAGGGTCTTGCATATAACCTTCCTCTTCTCAGAGTCAAAATCCTGAAGAAATACGTTTTAAAAAGAAAAAGCAAGTTGAGAAAATTAAATTCTTGTAGCAGGAAGGTGAAAATTATCAAGTATAGAAATATATGATTTTTTTTTTTTTTTTGGAACATACCCTGAGGAGTAGAACTCCATTACCCTGATATTTGTTCCTATAGAGAGTTGAACAGTAGCTGCAGCCTTCTAGAACTATAGCCATCAGATCTTTTCTTGTTTAAACACTTAGCTCAATAGAATTTAGATATGAGCACACATTTTACAGTGTGGAATACCCTAGGGATTCTCTGACAAGCAAAGATAAGAAGAAACCAATTTTCCACTTTCTTCAATTTAAAAGTTGGGAAATCAGTCCTATCCCTCAGTGACTCAGTGAAAGATTCTGTTTCTCAATCCACCCTTCCCCCCAACTGCCTTATCCCCACTCCACTGATGTATTGTTCTTTACATATTTTCTTTCCCCACTATGTCTTCTTTTCCAAAATCCTTAAGATGTGTGACTCCTTGACCTCTCCCTCCCAGAGTCATTTTTCTCATATCACTATAATTTTTGTTCCTCTACCATAAAGCCTGGGTAAGCATAAACAACCACCTTAACTAGAAGTGGAAAAGCTTACCTGAAAAATATCGTATTTACTTCCAATTATGACCAGAGGTATTAGAAATGGGTCGATTAATTCACGATCCTGTTAACATATTTTATGGATTATTATAATTGCTTCGTACTATGTATTCAGCAAATTCTATTTACTTCTAAAATATACTATTTTAGTCTTTTTAGAAATGTTGATTTGGCTTGACATAGAGGTTGTCTGAATTTTTAACTTTCACTTGCTAAATTACATACAAGTATAGAACAAGAAATGGCAATTCCTAAATTACCATATTTATTTATTTGTTATATTCTGTACTATTTTCTTAAATAACATGTCATCTGCCTGTTTTTGTTATTTACTATTTGGTATTAGCTTTTGTTGCAGTAGCATTTACGCTGCACGGATGGAAACCATAAACTATCAGTTTCATCCTCATATTCCTTATGTAAAGCTGGGCAACGTAAGATAGTGCTGCAGGTTTTCTAGAAAATGATATTCATGGTTGTACTGAAAGACCTGTGTTACCATCATTGCAACTTTATAATTTAGTTAGTTGTCAGATAATCAAAAGATATTGGATATATGACAGACACTAAATGAATGTAAACTACAGAGTGACAATGAAGGCTGTGAAAACTCTACTCATTGCTTAAACTTGTAGCTTCATCTGCTCTTTGCCAGGCGACTTTTGTACAGTCCGGTTTTTTATCTTCGTTTTACAGAGGTTATAAAATCAATACCAAACTACTATTTAAAAACTCTATTTCTTTTGATTGGTATAATATGCCATCACAATCATAGTGAATGTCTAACAAGAAGACATGAGAAATCTTTTTCCTTGTTTTGCTCTGAGGTTTTATTAAATTGCTATAATTTTCCAGTGAACAAGTTCATCTCCATCAAATGTATTTCAAATCATGCATAAAAATCTAAGGAAGCTGTTTGTGATGTTATCTTTAACTGTGTATGGGGCTAAGGATTCCGGGAATAACCCCAAAAGTAACTCACTTGATGGTCCTTCTGCAGATTACTCCACATCCTCTGTCTCATTTCGGAAGCTGCTTTAGAATTGGTCTTGCCCAGTTTCATTATCATTTTATCTACATGGCTTTTTGTGGCTTGCAACAGATTTTCCATGGTGGGCCAAAGGTCATTAGGTTTTGAAAGATCCAAAACAAGAACAAGAGAAAATGTCCTAAAAAAAATAAAAACATTTCTTTTTTTTTTTTTTTAAAGATTTTATTTATTTATTTGACAGACAGAGATCACAAGTAGACAGAGAGGCAGGCAGAGAGAGAGAGAGGGAAGCAGGCTCCCCGCTGAGCAGAGAGCCCGATGCGGGACTCGATCCCAGGACCCTGAGATCATGACCCGAGCCGAAGGCAGCGGCTCAACCCACTGAGCCACCCAGGCACCCCAAAATAAAAACATTTCTTAAAAAAGACTCAAAGTAATTACTGTTTTGAAACCTTATTATACTGAAATTTATTCTCTAAGAATAACACTATAGCTTAAAGATCAAACAAAACATATAGCACTTTTCTAAGACAAAACACACACAGAGACAGCCCAAAGTTATAGCCTTATTTATTCCAGCACTTTACTCTAGTGATATTTAAGTGTTATAACCAACAGTGGCACTGAAGGTTTTGTTTGTACTAATAATAATCCAATTCAAATAATCTGCAAGCAATCGGGTCCAACAATGTGATGATCCGATCCAATTTTACTGTGTCCTCTAGAGAATGGAAACGAAGAATGAGAGCACAAGCAATAACATGACAATTAGGTCAGAGAACAGATGTACGGATGGCCCCAGGCAGGGGACTATCTCCTTTACTAAATCTTTGCAACAACCCTTCCAAGAAGATGTTATGATGCCCATTTTATGGATTAGAAGTCTGAGGCGCAGATTTATAGAACTAGTAGACTGTAGAGCCGTAGATCCAGAGCCACACGTCCTGCTCTACGATGGGGCCTCCCTGAATGCACACCCCTGGCGACCATGCACACCACTGCCATCATCACATGAATGTGTACTCGTGTTCCTGTCACTCAAATCAAACTCATCAACAACAAACCCACGAAAAAATGGGCAAAAGACACCAACAGACATTTCTCCCAAGATCTACAAACGGCCATTAACATATGAAAAGATGCCCAATACCCTAATCCTTACAGAGAGGTCACTTCACACTCCTTAGGATAGCTATGGTAAGACAAAAACAGAACAAAAACACCAATAACAAGTGCTGGTAAGAAAACAGAGAAATCGGAATCCTTGAGCATTGCTGGGGAGAATGTAAAATGTGAAATGCTGGTTCCTCAAAAAATTAAGCAATTACCATATGATCCAGCAATTCCACTTCCGGGAGTATTTGAAATCAGGGACTCGAACACGTATCTCTACACCAACGCTCATGGCAGCACTATTCACAATAGCCAAAAGGTGGGAATGACCCAAATATCCATCCATGGCTGAATGCCTCAACAAAATGCGGTATATCCACCCAGCAGAATACCAACGGAAGGAAATTCTGACACGGGTGAACCTGAAGACATTCTGTGGCGTGAAAGAAGCCAGACTCAAAGGACAAGTACCACACCACTTCATGAACAGGAGGGCCCTAGAGTAGTCAGAGTCACAGAAATTCATAGCACATATGAAGGTGACTGCCAAGGGCCGGGGAAGGGGACTGTAGGGAATCAGTGTTTCATAGGGACAGAGTTTCAGCTGGGGAGAATGAAAAAAATCTGGAGATAGTGGTGACGGCTGCACAAGGAGTAGATACATAATGCTACTAACCTGTACACTTAAAAGTGGCAAGGGATAAAATGTGAGGACATTTTATCAAAACAAAAAACAAATCTAGGAGTATTTCAGAACATGGTCATAGCAAGTACGGAGAGCCATAATCACAAGACAGTATGTTCCCCTGATCAACAGGGCAACCATTCTGTTAGATATAGCAAGGGATTACAATACATGTTAGTCATTTTATAATTAGATCAGTTCTTTTGCCTAGAGAAAAACCAGCTATTTTGTGTAATTCAAGCGAAACAGTAACTAAATTCTATACTGTAGGTCTAACTTCAGAAAATAGTCTTTTAGACAGTAATTATTGAGGTTTTCTATAAAATCAGCATGTCATTAAGTTGTATAGCTAATCAGATCTACTAAATAAACCCAAAATAGCTTTACTTGACTATAATAATAAATAATATGTATCTTTATAATAAGAAATTAAATTTATTGTAGGGGGTTAGTATGGTTGTTTAAAAAACACTGACTAGGGGCGCCTGGGTGGCTCAGTGGGTTGAGCCTCTGCCTTTGGCCCAGGTCATGATCTCAGGGTCCTGGGATCGAGCCCCGCATCGGGCTCTCTGCTCGGCGGGGAGCCTGCTTCCTCCTCTCTCTCTGCCTACTTGTGATCTCTCTCCCCGCCCCCCTGTCAAATAAATAAATAAAATCTTTAAAAAAAAATAAAAAATTAAAAAAAAATAAAAAGCACTGACTATGGTTTCACTTTTTTACTGTGGTAAAATGTATGTAACCAAAAATCTATTATTTTTCCAAACAAAAAATAACTTTAAGTGAAAACATAACAGAATATTCAACCTTTTTCCAAAATTAAAGTTTATATTTCCATTGCACTGTACACACCTGTGTTATTTTTCCTTCATAGCAAATAACAGCAAAATAATTTTTATTTGAGTATAGTTGCCAGAATGTCACATTAGTTTCAGGTGTATAATTTAGTGATTGACAAGTTTATACACGATGCTGCGCTCACTGAGAGTGTGGCTGCCGTCTGTCCCATTACATCACTATTACGCTATCACTGACTGTATTCTTTATGCGGTGCCTCTTATCCCTGTGACTTACTCATTCCATAACCAGAAGCCTTTATCTCCCGCTCCCCTTCACCCACTGTGCGCATCCCTCCACCCCCTCCCTCTGGCAGCCATCAGTGTGTTCTCTGTATTTACGTATCTGATTCTGCTTTTGGTTTTTTTTTTTTTTTTTAATTCCATTTATGAGTGGAATCCTATGGTATTTGTCTTTCTCATTCTTACTTATTTCATGTAGCACAGTACCCTGTAGGTCCATCCATGTTGTCTCAAATGGCATGATCTCATATTTATTAAAAAAAATAATAATAAATCTTTTTTTTTTTAAACACAACCACCTCTTTAAATAGGGAATGAAACCACAGGAAATGCTCCATTACAAATTATCTAAAGTCTGTTTAATGCATTTATAATCATTGTATGAAAGATAAACAGTATCTAATAGCATTTGGCAATATTATTTTTCACAAGTTGCTGGGCTTTGTCCAACACAAGCAAATTAATTACGTATCAAATTGATTCCAGTCACAAAACACTCTGAGATCTGCAGCAACATTAGGCGTGAAATGTTTTTCATGAATTCCTTAAGCACTCCGCAAACTACTTTGGATGCAGGCCTCCAGTTTCCCTTCCGTCTGTTTATCAGAACCCTGACCTCCCCTCGTAAAGCAAGCCACGGCTGCCCTGGGCTTCCAGGGAATGAAGACCCAAGAACTCACAAAGTGAGGCATTAAAGAAGCTGTGGGAGAATGTGGCTTCCTGCAGAAAGCAGAATTTCCACAAGGCCATCAGGCCTGGAGCCTCTTGGGCCAGAGGAGGGGAATGAGATCATCTGACAGGGTGATGGGACAGAGTCATGGCCAGAACTGGAGCCAGCTCCCAACCCAGTAAGAGCAGCTCCCAGCCACTTGCTCTTCTTTCCACCTCACGCCACAATGCCTGGCAGCTCTGGTTCCTTAGCATCTCTCCCGTCCTTGCCTTCTCTCAACCACACCACCAGGAGTGGCCCTCATTCCCAGGCGGCCTCCATGATTTGTCTCTGTTAAAGGAGGACAAATGAAAATCTATATACCTGTAAAATTCCATGTTGCTGAAAACTAATGTCAGGGGGAAATGGTGGTTATACGTGAAAAAGCAAGATCTAAACACACATAGAAAACATCCCTAAACTGTACAAAGTATATTTATAAAGGCTGAGGACACTGAAAGAAATACCTTGGCATGTTAACAAGAGTTATTTTCAGGTGATTATGGGTGCTCTTACCTTCTTCCTACCTTTCAGTGTTTTCCCAAGATCTCTACATGAGCATATGCTACTTTTGTAACAAGTAAAAGACAGCAAATGAAATTTCTTTAAAAGAAGAAACTATCACTGGACAAATAAAGCCAACATTATCAGCAACCAGCCAGCTTATGGAAAAACAACTGTTCTGTTCAACAGAAATCAGTCCATGCCCTAAAGAGCTTAACAGCTGAAATGTAAAAGTAACTGTCAAGCCCTTTGTATTGGGTCCAGGCAGCAGCAATGGTTTCTGTTAAACTCTGACAAGAGTAAGATATTTCAGATGGAAAAATGCGTGTTTTCCTTGGCTAAGACGCATTCCCAGGAACACTGTGAGAAATGTCACAATTTTCCACGTCTGATTTGGCCAACATGTGGGAGTCATTGTCAGGAAACACAACCAGAGAGTTTGAGGTTTTCCTCAAGTTCCTATTTAAGGTCAGCAAATAGAGAGACTTTGTCTCTCCTCTAAGTCACTGTTCCCTTGCGTAAAGCTTCTGTGATACTAATTAGCATTAAATTCGAAGGTAGATTTAAATATCCAGCTGAAGAAAACACACAGGGCTGAATTAGCTCACACTCAGGCGGGTACTGAAAAGAACCAAGGTTTTCAAATTTACGTTTGCCAAGTGAATTCATTGCTCAAGTGTTATTTGACATATCTTGTTTGTTTGTTTGCAGGCTTATAAAATAGGTTACCAGTTGGAATGCCAGCTGTCAGCACAGGCCAAACCCTGTTTTTTTTAAACATCTCTTCGAAAGCATGACACTTGAAGAGCACAGAAAGGAAGGGAGTGTAACCCTTCAGCAACATAAAACCGCGCCCTCAAATTCTGACTCCCAACAGCCCAGGCAGATCCATTCGTGGACACTACTGGGTACGTGACGAACAACTGTTCCTGGGTTGGGGCTCACTTACCGTAAGGTATCACTTGTGATGGGGATGCTGATTAAGTCCAATAAAGACGTTCCTCCACCTAGTTCCCAGAAGTGAGCAATATCTTTCGGCTGAAAAAACAGGTATTTTTCATGTTATTATTATTATTTTATTTTTCAATACTACTTAAGTTCATAGCATCAGCCAGTAATAATTATGGATACAAAATACTGCAGTCCTCAATAAACCTTTTCTTGGCATTCAAAGCTTCCCTCTTTCGCTTCCCAAAATGCACTGAGACATCTATTCCAAAAAAACAAGGATGAAACCTTAACACGGTAGGTAGAGAACAAGAAGAGAGAGAAAAACCAATTCCCTTTTCAGAGGACTCCTAAGCACTGGGGGATTGTAACGGTGAGGCAGCCATGCAGCTCGGGAGTAAGAGCATCTGCTCCGTGACAACCTTCTTTGACTGCTAACTAATGGCTTCTCTGCTTCCTCCTGGTTGCTCAGGAGACTCTGGGACACCATGTCTGTGTGAAAAGACGCACTGCTTCCATTTGGAACTCTTAGGGAACATTAAATTTGAGAAAGACATTCAATCTTCCAGAACAAATATGGAAAAGCCCAACTTGCCAACACAAAGTTTAGGGGAAAAAGAAAGTCACATGAGTTTTCATATATCTATTGCCATTAACCTGGAAGAGACAGACAGTCGTTAAAGCAAGTTTTAGAGAGGGTGGCGGGGTTATGGACACTGGGGAGGGTATGTGCTATGGTGAGTGCTGTGAAGTGTGTACACCTGGCGATTCACAGACCTGTACCCCTGGGGCTAATAATACATTATATGTTAATAAAAAAAATTAAAAAAAAATTTTAAAAAGCAAGTTTTCGGTGAGTATGTATTTTTGACAAATTATCATCTCATAATCACTAAGATTGTTTTGCTATTGCTATTTGAATATTTGCTGTTAATATATTAATCACTAATGTTTATGGGGGAAATAATTTTTCACTGGAAAATCTCCCTTGAGTCACAATTTGACCAAGGGAAGTTTTTAGAGCTCTTCTCAAAAGTGAAGCTATGAAAGTTATTTCAAAGTTTCCAATGAAAACGATAATCCAATTTCTGTCTTTGTTCATATTAAAATTCATGTGAGTCACAAAAACAAGGTTTTCCCATATGTCACTATATTATGTTGTTTCTTTTCTTTTCTTTTTAATATCAAAGTCTTAATAACCAATTTTCACTGGTAAATCTAGCAACAGGCAGTTTTAACTAATGATCAAACATTTGGACTAGATCAATCTGTAAGAATTTGTCTCTTATGGGAGAAGCGCAGTATGATTGTTCTTTCATACACCTAACTCTAAGAAATGACCTCTTTTCATGGGAGAACTCCACATGAGGATTCTATTTCAGATTTTTTTTTATCCTTCTAACATATGCCATAAACTCTCCTGTCCTGACTAATCTCCAACTTTCCTTTGAGTAGACACTCAAACAAGTGAATATAGGATTATAACCAATTATGGCCTTAGGTCTCAAATAGTTTTACTAACTTCAAGATATACTTGTAAAAATGCTAATAATTTGGATCTTGAATAGTATACTTTTAAAAATATTCTACAGGTCAAACTCGTATTTTTAGCAGATTTTTGCAGGTGACAGGATGTAACAATATTATTCCCACTTGAAAGAAGAAAAAGTCACATTAACACAATTAATATAATATGTCCAAAAACTGTACAAAAAAGTTACAAGGGAAACTTACTCCAGCATTTTAAGGCACAACCCAGAAGAAGGCTAAATTATTTTCACAGTTTGGGTTGGCTTCACAACTGCAAAGGTGCATTTGAAGTCTAAAAGCACATAGCTATGAAGTGTACAACTGGCTATGTTTACTGATTATAGATAAGACGAAAATCTAAAACAAAGCTGGCATTATTACTTCTCCATCTACAGGCACAGCAGTTTCACTTAGCCCACTGAGGCACCCAGGCACCCCACAGCAGTATCACTTAAAAAACCACTCACTATATTATGCCCTTTTGCTCTTCTTCCATATGTATATTCCAAAGCTAAGGTTGGTTTTGGTGGCTCATCCCTGCATGATAAAGACAGACAGTGTTACCATCATGCGTTCCCTTATGCTATCACATTACCCAATTCATTTTTGCTTCCTCTTAAAAACTTGTTCTATTAGGGAGAGAAGTTACTTTGTGGAATAGCACGGAGGTAAAACTGCTAAAAATTTTATATAAAAAATAAATAAGCCTTCACAAAACCACCTGCAAGGATTTTATTCACAGCTGCAGAGACGAAAAATGGTACGTGCACGACACGGTAGCCCTCACGGGCTCTGACAGGGCAAGCAGAGAAGGTGGTGTGGCTGCCCAGGGCAGGCGCCATGTCAGGGCACAGCTCTCGGCGTTCAGGTCACAGGGGAAGCGCAGATACCAGATTTGTGCTCGGCCCTGACGTGGGGAGCTGGGAATCAAATGATTATCGATTCACTGAAGACATGAATGGAAGATTTAATATAATTCTCTATCTGAACTCATGACTCAAACACAGACATCATTTAACTAGTGAGAGGCTGCAAAATAACAAATTACATCAAGTCCTAAAAATGGACAAATGACTTGATGAATTACTGGCACAGCAGCTAATACTGCTTGGTAGGCAGTTTTATGGAATATATCTACTTATTTACTGATTTCATTTCTTATTGTAGTGAAAAACACGCAACATAAACTTACTTCTTAACCATTTTTACGTGTACAGATCAGTAATGTTAAGTGTATTCACACTGCTGCACAAACTCTCGAACTTCTGCATCTTACAAAACTGAAACTGTATACCCATTAAACAATAACTCACTATTTTTCCCCCCCGCTCCAGACCCTGGCAAATACCATTCCCATTCTACCTTCTGTTTCTGTGAATATGACTGCTCTGAAATGCCTCACGGAAGTGGAATCACACGGTATTTGTCTTTTTGTGACTGACTTATTTCACTTACTAGAATGTTCTCAAGGTTCACCCATGCTGTAGCATGCATCAGAACTTTCTTCCTTTTGAAGGGTCAACAGTATTGGTATATATCTTTTTTAATTTGGAGAACAAAGAGAAATCATTTTTAAATTTGTGATTTATATATTTATCTTTATTAGGTAATTTGCATATCATCCCTACATATATATTTTTTTGATACATATATAGTAAAATGTTCGGTTGTAGTTCCTTTTTTTTAAAATTAATTAATTTATTTGTTTGACAGAGAGAGAGATCACAAGCAGGCAGAGAGGCAGGCAGAGAGAGGAGGAAGCAGGCTCCCCACTGAGCAGAGAGCCCAATGTGGGGCTCGATCCCTGGACTCTGGGATCATGACCTGAGCCGAAGGCAGAGGCTTAACCCACTGAGCCACCCAGGCGCCCCTCGGTTGTATTTCCTAAAAGGTACCAATTTTCTTTTACAAAACAGATTGCCACTTTTAAGACAAAATTTATAAGCTCTGGTATTTAACATATAATAGGCAGAACCGTCTTTTTTTCTAAGTAGACAACCAAGGAACTGAAATTCAGTTCAGTGTCATATTTCAGCCTAAGCTGATATTGTGTCAGATGACTTATTTGTAAAAAGAAAATGGTCTAGAAAGAGCCATGATTCCTGGGGATGGAAAGATGATACAGGTGTCAGTATGGATGGTTCTTCCAAGAAACAATTCTGTTGGTGAAAGGAAATTACACAAAGTCAGGATTCTATTATTTGAATTCTTTATTTTTCAAATGGATGATGTTTCTTTACTGTGACCTTAAGAGAAAATTCCATCTATGTTGATGTTTTTGGAGAAGTTATGAGACATAGGGATTGGAATGAAGGGATCTCTTCCAAAATCAGTTAAAGACTTTCCTTTTCATTTCCTGCAATGCCCACTGATCATAAACCCAAATCTTAATCTGATGGCCATATAGAAGATTAGGAAGTATAAAAAACAAATGGTAAGAGGTACAGTTTGAAGAACAACACTGTGCTTCAAAAACGCTTCCATGGACAATTTAAAGATTAGACTTAATGTTCAATAATCATGGGCTAGGTAAAATAATAAACCAAGTATCAGAGTAGCACAGCCAAAAAGCAGGTAAGTAGTTATCAGTTATGTTTTCTTCCCCAAAGAGAAAAATTCAACACTAATCCTGTGTGTGTTTATATCTACAAATTACATATTTATATATATGTATATATGTCTATATATACCAAAAAATATGTATACATATTTTATTTGCTTATTGTTGTTTTTGTCTTTAAAGAAGCTCTTAAAGACCATACTAAGGATTCACTAAGAATTAATACTATTTGGGCCTCAAAATTGTTCTCCTTCCATATGCCTTTTAGAATCTAACGTGCCCTGTACAACTAGAATAAAGGAGAAAATGTAGTCTAAAGGTTAACATAACACTTACCTGTCAAGACACCTTAGAATAATAGTAGTCTTTCCCTGGAAATTAAAAAAGAAAGAATACTGTGTTAATGTCATCCACATGTAAAATTTTGTTATTGTTCATAATTGTGGCCAAAAATAGATTTTAATTACTTGAATGATAAATTACCTGGAAACTAGAAACTTTCAGAATTGTTCCTAAGTTTGCTAAGTGGAAAAAGTTAACTGTCAACTTTCCATCACAGTGTAACTACACTGCTATTATTATAATTATAAAGTCCTGCAGATGACAAATACTAGCAAATCATACCTCACTTTAGTGGTCAACTTGGCAGCTGTCTGAAATTTTCTCTCTACTCATCAATGCTAATTACTGGTTAAGCAGATGATTAGTGTCTTCTAAAATGTTTTTAATTCCAATTGTTGAAGTGGAAATAAAGAAGAAAGATTACAAATAAAGGACATGCTGCAAATATGTTCAAAGTAAGCAATCCAGATACTGGGTTAGAGTATTTCTTGTTTATCATTTTATTTGTAGAAAATAAACTTATTCTAAGTTTCTTGTTAGGAGTCAGAACATATAGGCTCTGGTCATCTCTGCCACTAATCATGAAACTTAACTTTACATCTTAGGGATTGGCTTAGTGGCTTAATCACTGATTTTTTTTTTTTTAAGATTTTATTTATTTGACAGAGAGAGAGAGAGAGAGAGACAGCAAGAGAGGGAGGGAACACAAGCAGGGGGAGTAGGAGAGGGAGAAGCAGGCTTCCCACCAAGAAGGGAGCCCGATGTGGAGCTCAATCCCAGGACCCTGGGATCGTGACCTGAGCCTAAAGCAGATGCTTAATGAATGAGCCTCCCAGGCGCCCCTGATTTTTTTTCTTAATAGTAAAACTTAAAAAACAAAAATCTCTTACAAGAAAAGAGATACAAGAGGAGCAACAGGTGAAGCTCCAATGGAAGAAGCTTTTGGGTTCCAAGGAAAATAGTTTGGAAAATCCCAGACTGACAAAAACAACATTTGACTAGATATGTGTTGTCCTTAAAAACCTGTAATTTTTTTTAACCAAAAAAAGTATGATCACAAATAAATTACTCTAGATTATATCTGGGATACGATCAAGTTGATTACTTTTTTATAATGGGAAACATAAATAATTGAAATAGGACCAAAAATGTAAATTATTGGAGGATGTTTATTGACAGGTATTACATCAAAGTGCAAAACTAAAAGTCACCTAAATGTCCCCAAACAGGGGATGGGCTAAATTAATTACGACAATCCTTGAATGGAAAAACACGCAGCTGTTAGGAATGATGATATAGGAACATATTTACTGACATGGTAAAACATTTATAATAGATTAGCATAACCCTGTTTTCAATTTTTAAAGTATCTTTTCCTGCTTTTTTTGAGATCTACATACCTACACATACACAGAAACAAATACACAAAAATAAACAGATCCAGAGGGGTATCGCTAAGCTAATCATGAATGCTTCTAGGTGATGGATTTGTAGATTATTTATTTATTTTGAAAGATTTATTCATTTATCTGAGAGAGAGTGAGCATGAACAGCGGCAAAGGGCTGAGGGAGAAGCAGAATCCCCATTGAGCAGGGAGCCCTACATGTGCTCGATCCCTGGATCCCAGGATCATGACTAGAGCCAAAGGCAGATGCTATGTCATTCCCGTCACTTCATCTCATCACATGGGCATTTTATCATCTCAGATCATCACAAGAAGGGTGAGCACAGTATAGTAAGGTATTTTGAATGACAGACCACATGCAACTTGTATTATATTGTTATAATTGTTTAATTTTGTTATTGTTGTTAATCTCTTACTATGCCTAATTTATAAATTAAATTTTATCATAGGTAGGTATGTATAGAAAAAAACATAGTATATACTATGTTCAGTACTACCTGCAGTTTCAGAGATTCACTGGGGGTCTTGGAACATATCCCTTGCAGGCAGGGGGAGACAACTACACCTAAAAACTAATGTATTCTATGTACAAGAAAAAACAGAATCAGAAGGAATGTATTTTAGAATTGGAAGGAATCTTAGATATAATTAGCCAATTTTCTCAAAGTCTCATGGTCCTATACTGTTGATTTAAATATTGATTATAATTTCATGTAAATGTGTAGTATTATGTGGTGGTAATTCCAAATAAACATAAACTCAATTCTGGGCACTGAAATAAACTTTTAGACTATCATTAAAATATGATCCAAATTTTTTAAAATCACTAGTGAGCTTAGTGTCCTCTGAGAGTAGATCCAGAGACTCCTAGCTCTCCTGGTTCAGTAAACACTGACCTAATACAAGTTCACTTAGAGATATCAGAATGAATCCTGTCTTTCCTCCCATTACCTCAGTGACATCAGAAGTCCAGTCTTTCTCTGAAGCTCTAATTCCATAATCCTCTATGCATCCCTTCATCAGGCACAATAAACCCCCGCCCTTCTTCCAAAATCCTTCCACTCTATAGCTCCAGCTCCATGATTAGCAAACTCCCCAGTAAACTCAACTTCTTCAGAATGTGCTCTCCACCTGCTGGCCTTACCTAAAATACGGCTGCCTCTGGACCACTTCCTCTGCAATCCTGTTAAAGAAGGCTATTCTTTTCTACACCTTATGTACTTCAGGGCTCTCCTTCCTCCCCAATGTCACCTTATTATTTTTTTAAAGATTTATTTGAGAGAGACAGAGAGGACAGGGAGCGTGAGTGGATGGAGAGGCAGGGGGAGAGAATCCTCAGGCAGGCTCCCCCCTGAGCATGGAACTAACACAGGATCCATCCCACAACCCATGAGATCATCACCTGAGGTGAAACCAAGAGTCAGAGGCACAACTGACTGAGCCACCCACATGCCCCCGCCCCCTGCCCCCTTTAAATAATTATTCTACTTCCCTCCTTTTGCAAAAGCCTTAGAGGTTTGTACTAGTCTACTGTGACAGTTGTCATCATCTTCTCTGGCTCACAGTCTCCCTTTCTCTCCCAGCTACTGTCATTAGCCTTGTTAACTTCACACCCACGTAGGCATGGGCAACCCACCGAACATGCAGACGTCTCAGTGCCTTTGCCTCCTCACAGACTCTTCCCTTCACTCCACTTCTGCCATACATCTTTTCCAAGGTTACATCTTCAATCACGTCACCACTGGAAACTACGTCCAAAATCACACATGCCAACACATTCTCCAACTACTTTTTCAGGAATCCCCAAATTAACAACTCTTTGGCCCTAGTAAGAAGCCTCCAAAGTCCACTGACCCATCAACATTTCTCCTTCTCCATCGACTCCCTCCTACCTCCACATCTCTCCTTTTCCATCCTACAGTCCATAGTTTATCATTATAATCACCCTTGCAAAAATCACCCCCTCCCCAAGCTTTCTAGCTCTGTACTGCACTCACTTGGCAAAAACCAACCCTGATAAACTCAATCAACTCCTTTCTCCTCCATGCTTGTACCCATGTGAGTGAGTGATGATGGAAAAAATTATACATGCTGTGCAGAATGCTGTCACCTAAATTCTCAATCCCCATCATCAAAACAGCAGACAGCAATGACAGACAATCCTGTCACGTTTGTCTAGTATGTTCTCTCTCCCATTTATTGCAACTGCTATTTCATAGGTTTTTCCCGATTCCCTCCTCTTGACTTGAATGACTCTTTTTCCTTGTTTCCTACTCTTTAAGCTCTGGACATCACCCTCTCTTCAGGGGGCTTTCCCAGTCGTCCAGCCTCTTGGGCTGAGGTGAGAGCCCTGGTTTCCATCACAGCATCTGTCTGCTGCGATGCTGTATAAGTACTAACAAGCAAGTTCCCGCACAGCAGAGTACATATCTTTCATTTCTATTTCTCCAGAGTCGGGCAGGATGCCTGGCACACAGAAGATGTTCAAGAGCTGTCTACTGAATGGATGAACAGAAGTACGGGAAAGCGAGAGAAGGGAGCAAGGCAGTTAGTTTCTCTGGTAAAGGAGGATTACGATTAGCTGAAGAATAGAAGCATTAATTGCTTGCTTCTCTTTATTTTTCAAAATATTGTTCTGCATAAGGCATGGACTCAGATACTTTAAAGAACAATATCCTCAAAACAAAACAAAAACAATATCCTCTGGGGTGCCGGTTCTGAGGTAGGGCCTCAAGATGCCCATGTGTTTCCATTCTCTCTCCGCCCCTTGCCATGATAGCTAGCCCAGGCTGGTCTGCTGCAGAGTGAGTGAGCTCGGGGAGCCTCAACTGCTGGGAACCATCGTAAGGTAGTCCCTTCCTTAATGAGGTAGTGCTTATGAAGGGAAAATAGCCAATTCAGATCTGGTAGATGAACATGCTACTATATTTTAATTTGTATTCCCTTGATTGTGGGTAAAACTGAACATTAAAATATACATTTAATGACCAAAAAAGGGAGAATAATATCCTCAAAAGTTCTACCTATGTCAAGAGAGTTTGCCAATCTTCAAAAGCAAAATTAGTTTTGATTTACATAAATGAAAATAAACACCCAGCTTGAATAGGCCACATTCTACTCTTTAAAAGAAAAGGGTGGCTTCACAAACAACAAATAAAACAGGACTGGGTTGTCACAACAACAAAGTTTAAAACAACTGTTAACAGAGAGCGACTACTGGGGATGCTGATGGAACATTTCAGGTGTGAGTATTTGTGTGCTAAAATTTTTGTCCCTAATCAGTACTATTAGGATAAGCCACTTGCAAGATGGCTTCTTACACAGAATACTCTTTGTTGTTCTTGTTGTTGTCTTTTAGATTTTTTTATTTATTTGACAGAGAGAAAGAGAGATCACAAATAGGCAGAGAGGCAGCAGAGAGAGGGGAAAGGAAGCAGGCTCCCTGCTGAGCATAGAATCCAATGCAGAACTCGATCCCAGGACCCTGAGATGATGACCTGAGCCGAAGGCAGAGGCTTAACACACTGAGCCACCCAGGTGCCCCACACAGAATACTCTTTGTAATAGAAATTTACTTGTGCCATAAGACTAGTACTAGTTAATTACTCATTGTTTTATATCCGAGTATGTATGTATCTATATAGCAGTAAGTAGAAAAATTGGAAAAGTACTGTATCCAATGCAAAAATCACTTTCCTCACAACAATAAACTCATGAAATGACGTGTGCATATACTAGAGTTGGGTTAAAATTTTAAAATATAAGTGATCCCTATGAAAATTTTATTTGCATAATTAAGCTCAGATTTTAAAAAGTGGGCCAATAAGTATCTTTGCAAAATACAGAAATTAAAAACAAAATAAAAACAGTGAGTAAAATTTTGCCATACATATTTCTATTTTTTTATCTTTGCATTTTTATAGACATATAGTCATACTGTATATAAAATTTCTGTCCTGCTTTTTTCAATTAACTTCATATTCCCTCCTTTCATTACTAACAACTCTTTTATGGTTGTATAACATTACCCTCCAATACGTATAATATTAATGTTCTGTATGGTATCTCCCAATGATGGATGTCCAATTGTTGGTGGGGGGAGGGGCCTTCTGGGACACAGCCCAAGATAGGGGAGTCCTCTGGCTACCTGGCCACTGATATTATCTGGTAAAGAGGTAGCCTCGCTGATGCAGAGCTTAGTTCCAGAAAGTTTCACTGTCAACATGTCCTTATGTGGTAGCATGAAGCACAAAAGTAGAAGAGTAATAGGAAGCCCAGATAGAAATGAACTATCATACCAAATAAATTCCAGCATCTTGGATCTGCAAGCCTCGACCTCTTTCAGACAGTGTCACCAGGAGTTCTGCCTTCCTGGCAAGAACTGCTATGGGTCAAGCAAAGCTGCATGAAGACATGATACATGTTTCTGCTCTGTACGATCACTTCCAAAAACTTTTGGTCTCCTTGGCTAAATAAAACAGAAAATGAGCGGGGAGAGGTCTCTTCCTACCAATCAGTGGTCCCGGGGATGTGCTGCTATGTTTTCCTCATGCTTTCCACAGTAGCAAATAACCCTATGACAGACATCATTCACGTGATCCAATTATTCCTAAATGATAATCCTAAAAGTAACTAAATCCAAAATACAAATATTATTAAGACACTGACTTATTAACCTAGATGCTTAGATATTTGTTATTTTTCCTGACTTATCTAAATGAACCCTGGCTTTTATACTGAAATTAAATAGAAAACCTGAATGTTTTCAACTTATGAAATAAAAATCAAGTTAAAACATTTCTTAAATAGGGGCGCCTGGGTGGCTCAGTGGGTTGAAGCCTCTGCCTTCGGCTCAGGTCATGATCTCAGGGTCCTGGGATCGAGCCCCACATCGGGTTCTCTGCTCAGTGGGGAGCCTGCTTCCTCTTCTCTCTCTGTGCCTGCCTCTCTGCTTACTTGTGATCTCTCTCTGTCAAATAAATAAATAAAATCTTTAAAAAAAAAATTTCTTAAATATTTTGTTTACCCTTGTAATTTTTCCTAGATCAATAATTACTTTCTAATTCCTGCTAAATATGGTATTAGCTAAGTACAAAGTTAGTTTACCAACTTCAAATTCAATGGCTCCGTGACCATGAACTTGAGTAAAATGTCTAAATATTTTTTTTAAATGTAGTTATAACATTAAACAATAAAATAATTATTTGTTAACATTCTTTTTTTTTTTTAAAGATTTTATTTATTTATTTGACAGACAGAGATCACAAGTAGGCAGAGAAGCAGGCAGAGAGAGATAGGAGGAAACAGACTCTCTAGAGCAGAGAGCCCTATGCGGGGCTCGATCCCAGGACCTGGGATCATGACCTGAGCCGAAGGCAGAGGCTTTAACCCACTGAGCCACCCAGGCGCCCCATTTGTTAACATTCTTTCATCTGAATATTTTTCAATCATGTTTCAGTCAGAATATTCATATGTTAATCAAAATTGCTTCTTATTCTTTTCCTTATTTCTTTCTTTATTTGAGAGGGAGAGAGCACAAACGGGAGCAGCAGGCAGACGGAGAGGGAGAAGCAGGCTCCCCGCTGGGCAGAGAGCCCAAAGTGGGGCTTGATCCCAGGACCCTGGGATCATGACCTGAGCTGAAGGCAGATGCTCAACCAACTGAGCCACCCAGGCGCCCCCAAAATTATTTAATTAACTTCTTCCTTACGGTGTGTAATTCTTAAGACCTCAAGTGACAGAATGTGGTATTCCACATGAAATCATCTCTCTGTTGATCTGAAGGTTATGCTACACCCGTGCACATATCAACCCACGAATTTTAGCTGACCTCTCCTAATTGTGTGGTGATAAATAACATTACTAGAGCCAGAGATGACAAACCAATTTTATCTGAATTGTCAACACCTTCCTGGAATGCTGGTTTAGATTTCATCTTCAGGCTCAGTAGAAAAGGGTGCCGTGAACAGTAAGATGTATGTGTTAGACTGTAACTAGTATCTGCTATCTCTTAAGGAACGCTGGGAAGCATCGTCTCACAACCAGATGATACACTATAGAAAACTGGAGAAAGAAAAATTTACAAGTCAAGTCATTTCCTTCCCACTTTTCTTCTATCTAGAGAATGAGGTATGGGATGAGAACAGAAGCTCTGGGAAGTAAAAGGCTAGTCAACGACTAAGTTTTCTGGCCCATACCCTAAGGTACGTAATGATTTATTACTTGATAAGAGAGGAAACCTATGTCAAGAGTTTGATAAGACCATGACTAGAGACTTGACAATCTAAATCAGAGTGGAGAGAATGAGAAAAATTCCAAATAAATTGAGATGTCATTAGGTATCACATTAAGAAAAACTTTAAGACAATAATGGAAGAGGGTCCAAGTAATTCACAAGAGAAAACAGCTGAGACAAAGCCTAGAAAGAATTTTTGCAGCTACAGATACACAATAGTGTGGGGAGTAATAAGTGCAGTATTTTTGCAGAGAAGCAAAACGACCTCATATGAATTACCAGAACTTGTGGCATGAGACTTACGAGTGCAATATATGGTGTAAAGGGATAGAGAGAGACAAAAGGGGAAAGAAAATACAGCACCACTTTGTGTATTTATATGGAAATTCATAAACATGCAAGAAGGATGCAGTTGGATGAAAATAAAGAGAACAGATATAATGTTGTGATGGTAGACTGTTGCCTGACCGTATGAAATGAATTAATATGTGGTATCTCATGTACACATCACTGAGGAATACAGATAAAGTCTAATGGTGAAGAGGATACCAACTATTCAAAAGAGGGCCTACATCAATTTGAATTCAGTTTTCCGTCTCTCCCAAAGGAAACAATCCAGACTCAAACAGAAAGTAGGATAAGAAAGAGGTTAAGGAACTCTTCTAATGTAGGATTTTATACCCAGATAGACATTCAACCCAGAGTGAGGGAAAATAAAGGAATTTTTAGACCTACAGAGTCTCATAAATTTTACTTCCCATGTAATGCTTTCCCAGGAAATGACAAAAGAATGTGCTCCATCAAGATAAGTGAGTAAACCAAGAACAGGGAAGACACAGGATCCAGGAAACTAAAGTTCCAACTCAAGAAAGAGGCAAAGGGAATTTCCAAGATGTTGGGGCAGGATGGTAGCTATGTAGCCACTCCTGTGAACCACGGCACAGACTAGCACAGTGGGTCAAAAGGTGGCAGGACTCTGCGTGGAAATGGGAACTTTCAGATGATCTGATACAACGGTCTAGATGAAGATTATATTGAATGCCTGTTGGGGATTGTGGAAAGAATTAGCAACACATAGCTGGGGAGCCAGCTTCAAGGATGGTCCTGAACGATTCCCCCTTGCTGGTATTCACATCTAGGTGTGGTCCTTCACACCGTACTGGAGTTTGTCTTTGTGATCAATCGCCATGGCAGAAGTGATGGCATGTCAGTTCTGAGATTAGGTTATAAAAGGCTGCGGCTTCTATCCCGGGCACCTGCTCTCTTTTGGATCTCTTGCTCTGGGGGAAGCAGATGTATGTGAAGTATGTATGTAATGTATGTGAAGAACTGAAGTGTGGCCTATGGCCATCAAGGAACTCGGGCCTCTTGCCACAACCATGTCAACAACCTGGAAACTTATTCTTCAGTTGAGCTGTGACATGTCTTTAGTCCCAGATGACATCTTGACTACAACTTCACAAAAGACGCTGAGCCAGAACCACAAAACTCAGCTGCTCTTGGACTCCTGGCCCTCATAAACCAGGTGAGATAATGTCTGCCATTTTAAAAGCTGCTATGTTTTAGGGTAATTTATTAAGTAGCAACAAATAACTAATGCATATAAAAACCCAGGTACACATAAAAGCTAAGCAAATTAAAAAAACAAGGCCTTTTTAAACTCCTGAAAAAGTTATTCAAGAAAAAGAAAGTGGGGTGCCTAGATGGCTCAGTTAGTTGAGCATCCAACTCTCGATTTTGGTTCAGGTCAGGATCTTGGGGTTATGAGACTAAGTCCCAAGCTGGGCTCTGTGCTGGGCATGGAGTCGGCTTGAGATTCTCTCTCCTCTTCTTCCTCTGCCACCCCCCTAACTGTGCACATGCACTTTAATAAATAAAATCTTAAAAAAGAATCCCCCCAAAACGGAGGGGTGCCTGGGTGGCTTAGTCAGTTAAGCATCTGACTTCAGCTTGGGTCATGGTCTCAGGGTCCTGGGATGCTCTCTCCAGCATCCCCTCCAGGGTCCTCTCTCCTCTCAAATAAATAAACAAAACCTAAAAAAAAATAATAAAATAAAATAAAAATAGAGGGGAGCCTAGGTGGCTCAGTTGATTAAGCATCTGCCTTTGGCTCAGGTCATGATCCTAGGGTCCTGGGACTGAGCCCTGCCCTGGACTCCGTGCTCAGCTGAGAGCCTGCTTCTCTCTCTCCTGCTGCTCCCCCTGCTTGTGTTCTCTGTCAAATAATACAGTCTTAAAAAAAAGGAAGGAAGGGAGGAAGGGAAGAAGGAAAGAAACAAAGAGAAAGAGAGAAAGTGAGAGAGAAAGAGAAAGTAATCCATTTGGCTCAGCAGCAAACAAGTTTTAGAAATAATAAATTCACACTGAATACTGATTTTGCCCTACATTATAACAACAACTATGTTGCAGACGAGGGCTAGAAATGAGCGTTTAAAAGAAAAAGAACTAGGGGCACCTTGCTAGCTCAGTCAGTAGAGCTTGCAACACTTGATCTCCCAGCTGTAAGTTTGACCCCCATGTTAGGTGTAGTGACTACTTCAAAACAAAATAAAACATAGAAAAAGAGCTAGAACTAAATCCTCTTTTACCATTATCAAAGATTCAAGATAGTGTCTAACATTTTAAGTCTAAAAATAGCCTATAAGTCATTTCATAAATAAAGAAGTAAATTATTTTTTAAAAAACAGTAAAAGATATTAAAAAGGCTGCTTTAAGGAGAGGCCCTGAACAATGTGGAGAGGTCTGGTAATTTACTTTATTCACCTTTTAAACCACACATGTGAATCAGTTTAATAAAATTAAAAATACAAACAGACTGTAACAAAGGACCCAATCTAAGAAAACTAAGGACAACACGGCATATATGAGAAAGGCAGATCTCAAGCTCAATCTTGGTGAACAGGGTTATGGGATTATTAGAATCTTTCTATACAATAACAGGAGTGTAGCATCTGGAAAAAGAGAAGCTGGCAGACCTTCTAGTCTACTGCAATGAAGCAAGACCTCCAAATTTCTGTTCCCTCCTGAAAATTACACATTAGTATAATGACAGTTGAGAGTTAATAAAATTATGACAGAAAAATCCATGACTGATACAGAATCCATGACACAGAAGGCATGACCAAAAGAAATGAAGATATTAAAGCTGAAACACACTCAGGGAGACAAACTGGCTGCTGTTAATTATTCGAAGGGCATTTTAAAAAGAACTGAAAATTTAAAAAGCAGAAGAAAAATCAGACTTAATCCTCTACTGTTTCAAGTCGGGATTAGGACCAGGAATTAGGACCTTGGAATTAGGAATACCAAGTATTTATATACCTCTACAGGTCAGAATTAGGAACATTGGACGTTACAATGAAACTCAGGTTTTCTTCTTAACTAGCAATTAAGGCAAATGGAACCAGGCTGCCTTATGGAAGACAACGCCTCCATTGTTAGAGCTAGTCAAACCTAAAGTACACAACCACTGTTCACAGTGGCTCTTTTTCAAAGGGGCTAGAATGCTGGGAGAACCTATCTCCCATAAAACAACAACAACAACAGTGATGCACAATCACACACAATTCTGCATACGCATCCAGAGTTTACTGGCCCTAAGACATACCCCGTGGACCCCAGAGTAGATGACTAGAGTATCTGCAGGTTTCCTTCGGTTTCTGTGACCCTAGTCAGGAGAAGTGAAGGGTAAATGTATCATGTTGTCTGGTTCACGTTTCTGTCATCTATAAGTTTGTTTCAATTGTACAAGTTACCAAAACTGTGGCCATTGGATTAGTATCTATGGTGCTTTGGGGGAAAGAGGAATCCTCTGCCGGGTAATTTAATTTGAAATGTATGTTCCTGGGGCACCTGGGTGGCTCAGTGGGTTAAGCCTCTGCCTTCAGCTCATGTCATGATCCCAGGATCCTGGGATCGAGCCCCGCATCGGGCTCTCTGCTCCGAGGGGAGCCTGCTTCCCCCTCTCTCTCTGCCTGCCTCTTTGCCTACTTGCGATCTCTCTGTCAAATAAATAAAGTCTTGAAAGAAAGAAAGAAAAGAAAAGAAAAGAAAGAAATGTATGCTCCTTCCTCCAGGCTGCTGTGGCCCAGATTGGGGCACAACACCTGACAAAAGAAGTACCCAGGCTGGAATTTAGTCCCCACTCACCCATGCACAGGCCACCCTCAACCAAGACACAACCAGCTCCAAGATAACCAGCAGGCCAGAGACTGGTTATCTGGCTAAAGAGTTGAAGTATCCAAATTTTTACCAAAGTATTACAATGAATTTTACCACTGGTTGTTAAATCATAATACTTGTGTATGTGGGGGGGAGTAAGAAAAAGAAATGCATTACCCCATTTTTACTGCCAATGAAGAAAACAGATTTTTCTCCAATTTCAAGCCCATCACCTTCACCTCCACTACTTCCATGTTTTTCCACTTCGGCTTTTGCAATTTCCCAGAGAGTTTCACTAGGAGAGGCAGAAAAACAAAATTCAGAGAATCGACGGGAATCCTTTTCACTATTTATTTCAAGTTCAGAGACGTTTTATTTCAGTTAAATTTATAAAACAAATCAACATTATTTCCTGGGGGATAATAAGTGGATAAAACTTCTGAGGATTAGTAATTTTCTTTGTCCTGGCTCATAGAAGAAAGCTGAAAATGATAAGCAGAGCCTTTGTCACTAGGATTTGAGGCTGCCTTATTTTGGGACTTCCAGCCAAGGTTGAAAGCTATGTGTGTTAGTTTCTCAGGCATGTAACTTAATGTACAAAGAATTCTGGAAATCTACAACTTGAAAACCACCAACATCCGGGAAAATGGGAAGCATGTAAAACTAGCACACCAAACAATCTTTGTTTTCTGAAATTTTTTTTTGTTTTTAATCTGGCTCAAGAGTCCCTGTTTTAATATATGAAATATAGTGAAAGAAAAAAATAACCTAAAATCACATTTTGAAAATCATCTTTTCATTCACCTCTCTACAAACATTTGTACTTTTTCACAAATAAGATTATGCCCTTCTTTTAAAGCTGAAATGAAAAATGGGAGTATTAAACTGAAAAAAATACAGACAAGATTTGAGGTGTTCCAAGCCTCACTCTGCTACTTTCTGTGTATACCAACTTGGGCAAATTACCCAACTTTTCTGGATTCTTCATTCCTTTATTAATTCAACAAATATTTATTGAGCACCTAATATATGCAAGATTTTGTGCTTTTCCCCCAGGCTCACTTCTGTTTCTTCATCTCTAAAATGCCAATAAGGAAGAATACCAACCTTTTAAGATTGTCATGACTGATTGTTAAAATGTGCTATTTCATTTAGTGTTTGACCTACATATAACTATCTAAAATTACTGACAGCTTATAATAATTATTATTCAAGAAACAGGGATGAAGAAAGAGGCTATAAAAGACCAATAGAGGTGTCCCTAAATGTTTACACTAAAATGTATGTGTTTATTTCACAGGTGAACCCCCTGGAACTCAGTCCAGGCCTATCTGCTCTTCATTTACACACCATTCTTTCAAAATGTGATTATCTGTTTTCCAAGCTCCCAGCAGAGAGGAGAGCAGGAGGTGCCCCTGGTGGAAATTTGTAACTATAACCATAACTTTGTAACTGCAACCAATTATACCTTGATGGGAAGGAAGCTGACAATTTTTCTCATTAAGGTTCATAAACTCAACAGAGATCCGGCCATGATCCACAAGGTGAGAAAAACAGATTTATCCTGCTCTGTGATGGACCCCAGAACCCCTCTAAGTCCTTATTAAGTTGTTCAGAAGTTTAGTGTGACGTAGAGGATATTAAAACTGACATCACAGAACTGAAGAGCTAAAATATTTTTTACAGCCGCCCCCCCCCAACTGCATCTTACACTTTCACATAGCTTTCTCAAGTTTTTCTTATTTACTGTTGTCCTGAGCCCCTGCACCAGAAGGGGAGATGCGGAGAACCCTGAGGAAGTGGCTCTGTGGTCTAATTCACAGCCTGAACCCCTGCTTCTAGAACATTCCTTGGCCTGCAATAAATTTTTACTTAGTAAGTGAACGACTGGAGTTTAATAACCTTAAAAAAAACTTAGTTTTCCACCTGGGTAACTTTTCTACCTGCTTGTGACCGAATCCATACGCTCAAGGGGTAGTTCCCAGGGATCCCTGACCATCCAGACAGCGATTTCAAGAAGAAAAGATGCAGAATTTTCTTCCACAGGCCGGTCCCGCCTGGGCTCCTCTCCCTAAATATAGTCCCAGCGGAGAGGCCCTCCCTCCCTTGCCCCTTCCAGGCTGGAGTGGGAAAGGGGATAAAGCCACACTCTCGAGAGGAGCGGAAGCCGGGGGCAAGCAAGGCTGCGGAAATACCTGGGCATCGTTGTTCCACCGCGCCAGCGTCGTGGGCTCAGCGTTTGAGGCCACCTTAAATCCAAGACGCCAGCGCGCTCTGAGACCAGCCGGATGGTAAGGACTCTTCAGTTGCCATGGGAACGACGTCGCAGGCTGCGTTGCGTTGGAAAGATGGGCATCATGGGAAATGTAGTTCTCAGCGTTCCTTTTCAACTCTGGCTCAATGCCTCATCCTCTATGTGAGAGAATGAGGTGACTTGTCTGACAAACCTGGAACCTAAAAGCTCTGGGCTGGAAGTGTTCTTTTACTTAGAAGGTATTCTGCTGGGGGGCGCCTGGGGGCTCAGTCGTTAAGCCTCTGCCTTCGTCCTAAGTCATGATCTTGGAATCTTGGGATCCAGCCCTGCAACCTCACATCTGCCTCCCTGCTCAGCAGGAAGCTTGTTTCTCCCTCTCCCTCTCCCTGCTTGTGTTCACTCTCTTGCTGTTTCTCTCTGTCAAATAAATACATAAAATCTAAAAAAAAAAAATTAAAAAAAGAAAAGAAAAATAAGTAATAATAATAATAATAATAATAAAATAAAATTTAAAAAGTTCAACTATATGCCAGGGAAGTCTGCTCTCTCTTCAGTGTCTTTTTCCTCCCCAGTAGCAATGCTCTGGGAATGGAGGGCGAAACAAACTCCGGAGCTGTTTTCTAGCGATTTACTAGAGGCAAAGAATATTTGTGATTTTAGTATTTTCCAACTTTCTGCTTGTTTAGTTGTTTTGGGGTTTTTGCAATAGCGCATCACTTATTAATAAATTAATAAGCCAAACGCATCTTCATGATGCTTCATTTACTTTATCTCTGAATCAATAGTTATTACTATATGCAAGAGTGCTACACAGAGTATGGAATGAAGAGGGGAGAAAGTCAAGATCCATGCACACAACTAAGTATAATAACCCAAAGAAAGCCAGTGCTTGCTACTATTCTAAAGAGGTACCAAAAAATCACATCATAAGAATAAGAAATTATTGGGGCTCCTGGGTGGCTCAGTGGGTTAAGCCTCTGCCTTCGGCGCAGGTCATGATCCCAGGGTCCTCAGATCGAGCCCAGCATCGTGTTTTCTGCTCAGCCGGAGCCTGTTTCCCTTCCTCTCTCTCTGCCTGCCTTCCTGCCTGCTTGTGGTCTCTGTCAAATAAATAAATGAAATCTTTAAAAAAAAAATAAGTAATTATGCCAAAGAGGGTTGTTGAAACCTTCAGGGCAAGACCGCATTTGATCTATTTTGAATGCTCGGTAGACCCTGCCTCTCTGGCCCAAGGTGTCTTGAGTATTGAAAGAGATACTCTCCTTACACCCTTCTGCCGTTTGGCTTCATGTAATGGTGTGATGTTCAAGAAGATGGGCTTTAGATGGACTTGGATTTCTGTTCTGACTCAGCCACACTGGCTAAGTTGCCTCATTGCCACAGTGGGTAAATCACTCAGTATCTCTGAGCCTCAGTATCTGATCATGTAAAGCAAGGGAAATGTATGAATTTGAAATGAAATAAATACAAGTGACACATGAATTAGGTGTAGCTGACACATTGTAAGTCCTTTGTGCTTGTTATTATCATGTAAGCTACTGATCAGCAACTTTGAACAAAGAAACACAAAGACCACATTCCTGGAAATGAAACAAAAAAATTTTTTAAGGAAAGAAAAAAGACATTCATGACATAAAATCTTTGGGAACAAAATCCTTCCAACACCTAGGTGCATTTTGAAGACATAGCAGACTATGTCATGGGATGTAATGGGAGACCAGTTCAATAGAGAGAGGATGATCGCAAGGAAGTTTGGTACATCTGTCACTGAATCAGCATCTAATCCCTGGAGCTAGCCTGCCTATAAGCTCATAAACTGGTGTGGGACAGAGGGTAATGAATTATAATAATTTGAGTTCTGGAACTTTTGAATGTTAATTAGAAAGCCCTGTTGATATGAATACCAAAAGTGGCTAAGCCATTTGCTTGCTATGTGCCAGGCACAGTACTAGCATCTTAAAGGTATAATTGTTTGGATAACTGGGATGGAAGGTTGAAGAAAGAAGCCTGGTAGCAAAGAAGGTAGAAGTTGTCTGGCTGGGCCCTGGTCACCAGCACTGGTTCAGAGGCCAATCAGTGGATTCTGCTGATCTCATTGAGCAGATGAGTTCCCTTTTCTACCCTTATACCTCCTGAGGCTTCATATATGGACACAATAAGTGGCCTTCCTGGTAGATGAAAATTGTTCTTAAGGTAGGAATATATAAAGATTTGAGCTCCCCTACTGGATCACCTCTAAAAGACTCAGGAATTTCAATAGTGGTGATACAGAAGAGGAAAACTTTATGTTGCTTGCTGGGTGGAATAAACAACAGTGCAGACGGACGCCTGGGTGGCTCAGTCGTTAAGCGTCTGCCTTCAGTTCGGGTCATGATCCCAGGGTCCTGGGATCAAGCCCTCAACGGGCTCCCTGCTCAGTGGGGAACCTCTTTCTCCCTCTCCCACTCCCCCTGCTTGTGTTCCCTCTCTTGCTGTGTCTTTCTCTGTCAAATAAGTAAATAAGTAAAATCTTAACAACAACAACAACAGTGCAGAAGAATAAAGATGTATGCAGAGTGTGTTTGGGGAATTGTGAATGGTTGAGGCAGAAGCATTTAAAGGGTCTGGGGTGGCTATGGTGGGAGAGCAACCCAGTCCGGGTGGGTAGAATGGGCTTCGTGGAGGGATCCTGCAGCCTGGATTTTACTGTGTTGTTTTGAGAAATCAAATATGATTTTAAAATAGGGGTGCTCCATGACTGGACCTGAGTTTCAGTGAGGTAATATTTTGCAGATGTTCGAAGGATGTTTTGGAGTCTGGAGGTCCATGTGGAGGCTATTAACAATAGCCCAGACAGTGACATAGTTTTCACATTTTTCCCCTTGTTTTCAAAGTTATATAAGCTTATGGTAGGAAAAACTAGTATATGGAAAAAAAGGAAGAGGGTAAAAGAACACACCCTAGAAGCAATAACTATTAAACATTTTGGTGTATTTCATCTAATCTGTCCTCATAATAACTAGAGAGTTAATTAACATTCTGATTTTAACATGTGTTTTCCATCTCAATTTTTAAAAATCCATCATAAACACAACTTTGATAGCTGTATAATATCCCACTATACAGGTTTCTCATAATTTATTTAAGCATTCTCCTCACTGAGCTTTTTTCAAATTTTTATTTTTTGAGAGAGAGAGGGAGCACACATGCTGCATGGGGGAGGGGCAGATAAGGGAGGGGCAGAAGGAGAGGGGCTGAGATAATCTTTTTTTTTTTTTTAAAGATTTTATTTATTTATTTGACAGACAGAGATCACAAGTAGGTAGAGAGGCAGGCAGAGAGAGAGGAGAGAGGAGGAAGCAGGCTCCCCGCTGAGCAGAGAGCCCCATGCGGGGCTCTATCCCCGAACTCTGGGATCATGACCCGAGCTGAAGGCAGAGGCTTTAATCCACTGAGCCACCCAGGCGCCCCGGGGCTGAGAGAATCTTAAGCAGGGTCCTCGCTCAGCATGGAGCTGGACTCGGGCTTGATCTCACGACCCCTAGATCATGACCTGAGCCAAAATCAACAGCCGGATGCTTAATCAACTGTGCCGCCCAGGTGCCCTTCATATCAAGCATTTAAAGTGGTTCAGAGAAAACACCAGAGTTGGGCCCAATAGAGCCTTTCTCTGGGATTGCTCAAACTGGAATTGGGAAACTCAAGTCATTCCCCCTCTGGAGGAAATTGTCATGTTTTCTGCTGAATGAAGAAGCTGTTTTGTCAATAAGTTCCTTATGTATCCTGGATATTAACCCCTTTATCAGATATATGACTTGCAATTATTTTTTCCCATTCTACAGGATGCCTCTGATGTTTCTTTTGATGTGCAGAAGTTGTGAAGTTTGGAGTTGTCCCATTTGTCTATTTTTTTTTTTTTACTTTGTTACCTGTGCTTTTAAAGAGTTGTCTGATTTAATAAAGCCACCAATGTAATCTACCTTCAGAAAGGGATGTCAACCCCCATTCACCCACCTCTCCCACTGAGTAGATCGTTAGCAAAGTGCTGGAAGGAAGGGAACCCTGTATTCAAGCGTTGTGGTGAATATTTGTGTCTCGTTCTGGAATTATTCGCTAATGGATGTTACTCTGGTAAGCAAGTTTTTGTTTCTTGACTATTACTGGATCTAAAATTACTTATAAAGGATACAATGAAGACATTGATTATAAATATGCCTCCAGAATCACTGTGACTATGTTTGATATACGTAAAATTAAGTTCAACAGGTAAAATTACGGCATACAGCAAGTGTGTATTTCATCTCTTGACCCCAGCTTCCACCCAGGTCCATCCATCTCTTCTCTATAGCACCCATCTTCCCACTTAAGTGTCCAAGAGAAGCCTGAGTCTTGGTCCCACTGGGATAAGGATGAATCTTTCTTCACGTTAAATATCTATGTGTGCACTTTAATTTGCAGGGTTTTTTTTTTAATATAAAGATTTTATTTATTTATTTGACAGAGAGTGAGGGCACACGAGTGGGGGGAGGAGCAGAGACAGGGAGAAGCAGACTCCCTGCTGAGCAGAGACACAGGCTGAATCCCAGGATCCTGAGATCATGACCTGAGCTGAAGCAAATGCTTCACCAACTGAGCCAGCCAGGTGCCCCTTCATTTGGAGTTTAAAGTTGATCCTGTAGCAGTAAAATCCCTTTCTTCTTTCAGGGAAAAGAGAATAGGGAAAAGCAAGAGGAGATTCCATTTCTCCACGAACTGGTTAGCAGAGAAGCGTCTCCACCTTGTTGTTCCTGCCCCTCACTTCCCTTCCCTCAGTCCCCACATTCCTGGAGCCTTTGGTCCACAGCAATCAGCCTAGAGACTCTGCACTGGGGGGAGTCCGAATTCCATGGCGGCTAGGAGTAGGTAGACAGGTGAAATGTGTTCTCGGCATCCCAGGAACACTTAAAGTCTTTGTCTAGCAAAATTAGATTATCTGTGGTGGTTAATTCTTCAGGATTATACTACAGTACAATTGGGTAAGTGCATTATTCTAGGAACCTGGCCACTACTTATTTTTTTCTTTGGGAAAAATTTCCAAACAATCAATTAATAAGCACATTTCAAACAAAAGACTCTAAGTGGCGACTAACTTTTCTTGTAAATTGAGAGTTAAATTCATTTCCAGGCTAGGACACTATTTGACTTTAAGGACACACACATAAAAAATCCAGAACATATAAAATAAATTTTTAGAACACAGTCCATTGACCCTCCTGTATGAAATAAGCTACTTATGGAACTTATTATGAAATCATGGGAGAACCCCATGATTTATACATATTGTATATGTCAACATGCATACATGCATCTTAAAATTACAATTTGCCAAACAGCTTCCTTTTATATGGATAAAACAAAGTAACACTGAAGACAAAGCATGAATGCAAGAGAAGGAGGTAATAACTACCATTTTCACTAGTAGTACACCTCAGCTTTGACAATGAAAACACTAGGTACTTCTTGAAGATTGTTCAAGAGATAATGCTCAAAATGGGTTTTGTAAATCATTTATTATGATTGAAAGGGAAGAAAATGATAGGAGACAAATATTACAATTAAACATGTAACATTATTCTCTTGTAACCAATCATAATAACATACTTTGAATTTTTTAAATGGCTATATAAGCAATTTCCCAGAAAATAAAATTTTCACATCATCAGTTACAGAAAATTGATTTCTTTCCATCAAAATATTTTATCTCTGTTCTATCAAAAATAAATGCCAAGTATAAGGTACCACCATGTGAGCTAAGCCTTCACTACTTGTTCCAATTAGAAGATCTGGAGGGGTGTGTGCTTACCAGATGGTGAACTAACACTGCCTGAGAATAAAGCCTGCACACATATGTAAGCTGTGCCATGCCTCTGGCTCACCAGCTCGTGATTATTGAACAGTTTTCTGGGAACCAAGAAACTCTGTTGTATCCCAGCCTAAAAACTCTCGAGAGTCATCCCAAACTGGTAGCCAGTTTATTCTCAAAAAACCAACTTGCTTTTGCAGTGAGTAGTTGTGCCTCAAAGGATTTAGAGGAAACATTAAATGGAAATCTACTTCTATGAGGTTTTTTTGACCTTTTTTTTGTCATTGCCAATAAAGCCAAATCTTAGCTGAGCACTGTACTTCTTGGCTCTGCCCTTTCTAAGGATGCTAATATGAGATGGGATTATTTTCAAAAGGCTTAGTGCAACAACAGTACATTGCCATAGGGTGAAAGCAGCAAAGAAGAAAATATAAAGGCTCTGCCAACAAATTAATTCAGCAGCTAATATTTTTTTTTCAAATTGGTTAAAAAAGTACCACACACAAAGTGATAAATACATGTGCAAAAAATAAATACAAATTTTCTGTACATAAATAAAATTAAGTATACTCATGATTACTATTGCAATTAAACAGTTTTACAATATAATTTTCATGTCTTATCACAGTTTCATTTTTATCATGAATACTAACTACTTTGTTTTGACATATACTGGTATGAACTGCCCACTCATGTAACCCAGCAAAGTAATACATTTCTAGACTTTCTCAACTAAAATTTTACCTCCTTCAACAGAAGATTTCTCTTTTAAAAAAATATTTTGAGAATTTATGTTAAAACTATAATAAAAAAGGCCTATGTGAGGGCACAACAAAGAATTGTCTTTGCTTTCAAAGGTATTATTTAACAAAGTAAGGTCAAGATGACCCAGCACCAAATGCAATGAAATGTGGGCAATATTCCAGTGAACTTGGGCTCTCCAGTAATAGCCAAGGAATGTGGGGAATCGCTGTCTTGTTTTGAACTTTACACTCCAGTGATCTGAAAAGGTGACAGAGTATAGTTTCTAATACCACACAAGAGGTTCTGGTTACTTAACTCTCATTTTTTCACCGTGATTCACAGTGCTGGATTTACTGCACTTGCTCTAAAAATGTACCCCGAAACAGCCTCCCGCGGCTGTTTCTAACACTGTATGCTCTACTTCTTTCCAGACCCATGTCATTAATTAAGCACACATTTAATTACAGTACTTGATTTTTTGGCAGTGAGCATTTCCAAATAATCAACTGGTTTGCCAAATGAGAGTTTGGAATCTCCCTTTGCCAGAACATTTTTTTTTTTTTAAAGACAGAAAAAAACAACATCTTGTAAGATGTGTCCACTGGCAAGGCACAAAGGAGGTGGGAAAAAATGACTGAATTCTAACCCGTGTAGTCTAAGAGAAAATCAGCATGTGGGCAAATTTTGTGTTTATGTTTCATTAGTCACGTGACTATTTAAGAATCAAATGAAAGACACCCACACATTTTTAAAGTTTGGAATACCAGTGTGTGGGTGCCATGCCGCCAGGTGTAAATGAACTTATTTGCAGCTGATGCAGCCATTGCCCAGAGGACAGGAGTGAATGTTCAGGCTCCCGAGCTTTCAAAGTAAAGTGGGTCCTTTAGTCGGTCTGCTACTTGACAGAAGGGGCTGGCTTCCCACCACCCTGGCTTCCGGTCCCCGTGTCTGGGCTGAGAGCAGCGCTGGAGCAGAGAGGTGGTGAAATGTTGCCTTTTGCTGATGGAAGTTGTTTATGTAACTGGCGATCAAAAGAGTGATTTCAAGAATCTAAAACAAGAAAAATAGAATTATTAGTGCTCCAGAGAAGTTCTTGTCACTTCCAAAAGAGTAAGAGGCTGGCCACAGGTGGTCTCCATTTGCAAGTGCCCAGGCTTCCAGAATTCCCTTCTCTCCAGATCAGTGAAGTGCTTACATGTTCAGCACCATCAAGGCACTGACATATTTTCTGGCTGCTTCAACCAAAAAAAAAAAAAGAATGAGTCTTAAAAAACAATCAAATTTAGTAGCAATATTAAAAAATGTGATGATAGCGCAAGTCTATTGATTATTTTAAAGCCACATCTGTGTATAAATGAATTATGAAGTCAACTGCATCATATCAATTTTTTATTTAAATAAAGTCCTGAGTATGTCTCAGTCTTCAGTGCTTACTGGCTAACTGCCTTCACTTGAATGTCTGCCATTTAAAAAATGTTGCCGGTTCTAAAAAAAAAAAAAGTAGTCTTTTTTGGTTGACAATTTTAAGACCAAATTTTAGGAAACTCAGTTTCTCATTCTTTTTATTAAAACTGGAATTACATACTAAAATGTAGCCCTTGTGTTTACGGTTTTTGCTTACAGACATTAAAACTAAGAACAAGTAACATCTTAATTATAAAACCTTACTCTTCTCACTAAGAAGTCTATAACATGAATTATCCCACGTAAATAGGATAATATGTATAGAGCACCTGACAACAACTTACATGAAGAACACTTACTTTGAACCTTCTATGTACCAGGCACTGGGCTAAAGGATTTAACAATTGCAGCATTTAATTCTTAAGCCAAAAAAAAGTAGGTAGCATCATATAATTTTTTAGGTGAAGAAACCAAAGCTTAGCAAGATGAGGTAAGCCAGAATTTGGACCTAGAACTGTTTGACTATAAGTACATCTGTTTTCCCATCTGCAACTTAGTTTTTGCACATACATGTTTTAGCATGGAAAAAACTAGTATAAAAAAGTTAGTAGAAAGGCTTCTACTCACCTTGGGTTTTGCCATGGCAAAAAGTAACTTCTCTGTTGGTTTGTCCTTTGAATGTGTATTGTTAATTACTATCATAAAATCATCTTGATGACCTCCAAAGGTCATTAGACTCTTGTACACATAGCTGACTATTAACCTCTTCAAAGAGAAGAAAAAGTTAATATCATATACTTTTCCTTTCAAAGAAAGAGGAGAAATGATTAATAACATTTCCGTTAAAATGCTGATATTAATGAAACTAATGTAACATTATGGGCTATCTATACTTCGCTAAAAAAGAAAAATGCTGTTATTAATTATATATAATAAAAATTATTTTCTAATACAAAATCTTATGATCCAAAATAGATAGTAATGTACTAGCTTTATGTAGCCATCATTTACCTTTGTAATTAGAATACAGTTTGATTCTGATACTAATAAATCACTGTAGAAAAAAACAGAAAATACAAAAAGAAAATAAAAAGCACCCATATCCCAGCATCCAGTGGAAAATCCCTGTTAATACTTTGTATGTGCCCTTTAAGATCTCTCTCCATATGTATCTATATTAGGTTGAACCATATGAAACTGATACTTTTTAAGGTAAAAAATGGCCAAATATTGGCAAATCCATATGGTTCATCTTGATATACAGATTTTGATATAAACAGAAATAGTATCATGCATATTGTTTAGGATTCTGCTTCTTTTTAAATGTAATAACAAATCATGAATATCTTTTCATGACAACAAATGTCCTTGTATAACATCATTTTAAGTGATTTGATAGATAATCCTTTATTTAACCAATCTCCTATTGCAGGAGATTTAAATCATTTTTTATTTGTTACTATCTTAAATAATACTTCAGTGCATATTTTTTGATACATTTCATAATACCCAAACCTAATTATTTCTTTAGTTATACATCTCAATAACCGGAATTGCTATCTGAAAAAAGTAAGGACAATTTTGAGAATATTTCTAACCTCTCTTCTGGAAAAGTTACACCCAGGTACATTCCCAGCACTGCAGTCTTGCTGACACTAGATACAATCACTCTTTTAAATCTCTGCCAACCTGACTAGTGAAAAGTAGAATCTCACTGTTTTAAATTGAATGTATTTGATTACTAGTGAAATTAACATTTAAAAATACATTTGTATTTCTTCTTTGAAGAGCTTGGCTCATTTGTCTACTGGTATGTTTATCATTTCCTTATTGTTTAGTAAGGATATTAACCCTTTGCCATATGTGCTGCAAATATTTTTCCCTTTCTGTATCTAAAACAATTAAAAAAAATCAAGAAATGTAAAGCCTATAGGTAAAGGAATCTACATATCTAATGATTTGCTGGCAAGACTGTGAGCAGATAATTCTAGAACGGAACCCCCATGAGCGGCAACTGACCAGTGTCCACCTCCTGGCCTCGATGTCCATCCCCCAGGATCTAGGAAACTGGCCTACTTACTTAAGGTAACTCAATACTGGTCTACAATTTTTTTGTTGACTTTAGGTCACTGATTTTATAAACTATCTTCAAGTTACCCATTCAAGAACTAAAAAGCATTCAGGAAATATAAAGCCCTTCAAAAAGATTTTTTTTAAAGCAATTATAAGGAGAGACTACTGTAACACTAAAGAATAGTTTGATATCCAAGAAATTCTTGGTGATCCCTGACTATAGCTTGGCATAGGAGAGCCCTTTACACCTACCAGGAGAATTGAACAATTCCTGTCTGCCAGGTTTAGAAACAAAAGAAAGAACATATGAAATAGGATAGAAAGTAAAGCAAATTTCAGAGAGATATATAAACACACAGAAAGCAGTTTGACCTTATGTTTAATCATGTAAAAAGCTCTAAAATACCACATACGTGCAAGTGAAATGGTAAGTAATATTACAGAAAGTTACAGAAATTTTTACAGAAGCGCTAGGGACACCGAATTTAAACTTTGGTAAATACAGTTTCTACATTAATGTTATCTTCAAGACTTTCATTTTACACAGGAAGCAATCTTCCTAACACTATAAATGAAGAGTCGGTTTGCAAATTCAACTGTGTTTGGAGAGTCTGGGAAGCTCAGTTGGTTAAGCGTCCAACTTCTGGTTTTAACTCAGGTCATGATCTCACTGTCATGAGACTGAGCCTCAAATTGGGCTCCGCGCTGAGCTCAGAGTCTTCCTGAAACTCTCTGTCTCCCTTTGTCCCCCGACCCCCACCATGCACACTCTCTCTCTTTCTAAAATAAATAAACAAACAAACAAATGGGTAAAATCTTAAAAAAAAAAACAACTCAAAAAACCAAAAACAAATACAACTGTGGTTGCTGTTAAGTATGGTATCTTAATATTTTCTTCATAACACACTATAAAACCTGTCTGGTCTTGTTTTAAAAGATTAAATTATAATCGCAGTTGTGTTTGTAAAATGACTATTCGTTACACAGCATTAGGAAACATGTTATCTGTGGATGAGAAAAATCCTATGAAGAGAGTGGGTGGTACCCCGATCAGTGTGAAACTTCATCTTACCATGGAGTTGTACTCTAAGAGGCTTAAACCATCCTCATGGATCGCCAGCCACATGAAAGTGCTCCCGAGTGCCGATGGAGTTACAGGCTGTGAAGAGGAGCAAATACACCGTATCATAAATTCTAAGCAAAATCACAGAAAACATTTTTCCGTCAAAATGCAATGCAACATTTACAACAACAATTTCATATTAAAAATCTCTTTGGGGTGGGGAGAAAAAAAGAAGGAAATAAAACTTGGGATGAAACAATCTCTCTTGGGGCAGAGGCAGTATCACGTAATGGAAAGAGCAGTGAAACTGTTATCAGGAGATGTGGGTCGGAAGTCCAGATCTGCCATTTATTAGCTGTGCATTTGGACAAGCTACCGAGGCTCAATGTTCTCATCTTTAGCATGGGGACAAAAATGTTTAATCTTATGTTTCTTTTACTTTAAGAGGTTAATAGTTGATTAGCTAGTAGGGTTTCTATGGTGACCAAAATCCTAATGAAACAAAAAATGCCGATGTGTTTTCTAAGGTGTGTGTAGTGCTTTACATTGGTGAAGGGTTAGGATTACAAATCCACACTTTTTTGAAAGTTTATTAAATCTGATATTCAATGACTAATAACAATAGAATAAAAAGAAAATATGAAACTGTGTGATGAATGGTAAATTTCCACTAAATTTCTTATGGTAAAAAAGCAATGAAATTATATTAATAAGGAAGATCTCATCACGAACCTCCAATTAAAACCCATGAATGTTTTTGAGCATTTTGCAATGACTGCTTAACAATAACTGAATTGAACAAGAAATGAAATTCTAACAAAAACTTAACTACTTCTCTTAAACCTTATAAAAGAAGTTGAGACTATAGGGGCACCTGGGCAGCTCGGTCAGTTAAGTGTCTACCTTTGGGTCAGGTCCTGATCTCAGGGTCCTGGGATTGGCCCGCACTGAGCTCCCTGCTCAGTGGGGAGTCTGCTTCTCCCTCTGCCTCTATGCCTCACCCCCCGATGATGGATGGTGCTGAGGGTAGCATAAGAATGTGAATGTACTTAATGGCATAGAAATGTACACTTAAAAATGGTTAAAATGGTATATTTGATGTTATATATATTTATCTCCCCTCAAAGGGATGTCATTAAGCAAGGAGGTGACTTCATAGCAAAAAGGAAGAAAAGTGAGCAAAGAAAAGATGCTGCTCATATAACATGCAAATGTTACATATTATTTAGTAATATTTCTGTGCTAAAAGCACTGAACATATGATCAAAGATGGATATTTAATATTTCTTCCAATGCTGAAATCAGAATTAAAATTCATTGCAAAATGCTGCTCTACAGTTCAAATCTAGTTCTTATATTTTTAGAAGACCTATGTTCAACTCCTTGCCAATATATTAATTTTAGAGACATTTAAGCGTGCTGATGTTAATGTCCACTTACTTAGTATACAGCTTCCACGGCCAGAAGCAAATCATTTCTTACCTTTCAATGGTACAGTCGCTCATGGAAGCTGAGTACGATAGCCTAGAGTTTACGCTTGCAGTCCAAACAATCATGCGTAGATGACGAGACTGAGGTCCAAGGAGGCTAACTCATGTGCCCAAAGTGGCACAGTGATTCAGCAAACATTTATTCAGTGATACTTATGTGCAAAGCCTAACGGTGTGCACGAGAGGAGGATTTCAGGGTCAGTGAGACCTGTGTACCACTTATTAGTGAGGACCACTCAAAACGTGTATCCCTTATTAGTGAGGACAGACCAAGCATGCACACAGATCGAACACAAGACTACAAGCATTTCAGGAGCCTGAGAGAGTATAAAGTGACATGGTTCGGTAGGAAGAAGCAGAATTCAAAAGTACAGTTCTTTCTGGGGTCCTGGGCTGCCCCCCTTCCCCACTGCCGGCAGGATCCACCTCTCCTTCCTCAGTGTCCCTACAGCACTCCATCCCTGTCCCTCTTAACCTTGTTCACCAATAGTGCTTGTTTTCCAACCTGTTGCAACATGGGACTGTGAGTTCCTAGAAGTTTGGGTATAACCCATCTGAAATCATGGGCCTCTGGATCACTAGGTACATAATGTTTGGCAAACAGAAGTCACTAAATACTAAGTACTTGAGCAAACGAGTGACAGAGTGAAGGACGAGTAGGTGAGAGGCTGCCTGGCTGAAGAGAAGAAAGGTGGTTGTCTTCAGTCTTCTGGTGAACCTATGGAGCGTGAGTGACTTACGTGAGGGGCTGGGGCTGGGGACGGGGGGTGGGACGGGGGGTGGGGCGGGGGGTGGGGCGGGGGGCGGGGCGGGGAAGGTAGTGGGGCAGAGGGCACAGATGGAGAAGCTGCTGACTCCCCTGCCCTTCTTAGGGTCCCTTCATTGCTTTCTTTCCATTGTTGGGAATTTCCTTACTCCCTTTTTGGAAGCCAAATCTACTACACTTGGGGGGGGGACTGTGGTCACTGTTTGGTTCACTGAACTGAAGAGAATCAACGACACATGAGGAGGTTTTCATTCAGCGTCTCCCTCCCGTCCTTTCTTACTTTTGCAAGAAACAACTTGGCCCCAAAGAATGGCCACTTCCTGGCTACTGTCAAATAAATGCGCACACAGTCGGCAACGCTGTGTCCCCGGAGAGCCATCCATCTGGTTGACAGTCGCTGACAGAGCTGCCTAAGAAGAGAACAAAAACGAAAAGACCAAAGCAAAAACATCAGCAGTGTATTGGCCTCCCAGGGCAAAGCTCTGCTTGAGCCAATCGCAGGCATGACCGGGACACCCAGGTGTCACCCAGGAGGAGAGGTTATTTTGTGGCTCCCATCTTGCCACTGTCCACCCCTTGTCCTTTCAACCGAATTCTCATACTATTAGAGCTCTCGGCATGACCTAGGTTCCCCTCTTCCCCGCTCCTAGTCAGGCAAAGTTAAAAATTTTCTGCTACACTAACATCAAACGTTAGAGTAAATTAGACTACAAAGGTAACTTCTCATGGGAATAACTTTCATTTTAAAAGAAAAGTACAAAACATTGAGACCAAAGAATGGATCCTCAACGGTGGAATTTTAGGTGCTGCCACTCCCTGGCTTGGAGAGATGCTGGCTGTGGGTAAGATGCCTTAAATAAAATCATATGGCAACCTCTTACTCTACATAAACCAAGACTAATCTTAAATGTTTCCATTTTGGAAAACTCATGGTGAATTGGATTTGCCTCTATTTCTCAGTTGAATCAGCTTTTCTTTATATATTCTCTAAAACCAAAATTCTAAACCAGTTGAATTTAATTAAAAATTTATATTTAAAAAAATGGAATACCCTAAGAGATAAAAAGTTTTGGTACACTTCATGAAATTATAAACGCAGTACTGGCCATTTCCCCCTCTTTTATTAGAAGGATTAATTTGGGCAAGAATGAATGAGATCAAATGAAAAGGAGATCTTCTAAATTAAGGTAAAAACTTTTTCCTTAAAAAATCTTTAAATATAGATTCTCAAGTTTCTAGGCCCATCTTAAATGAAAAGACCTATAACCTCTTGGGATTCAACAGAATTAAAAAATCTTAAGAAAAATGTCATGTAAAAGAATTTTCATTTTTAAAATTTGAACAGAAGAATATCCCCAAAAGCCCAGCATAAAGAGTCACGAGTAGTTCCTTACCTTAACTGCTCTTCAGAAGAGCCATCTCTGTATCTTTTAGGATAAAATTTTTCTATGACTTGTTTTAGAGTTTGATTTGTTTTGCACTGATTAGTAACATGCCCTGCTGGAGTTGAAAAGGGCCTTTCAAAATCTCCGATCTCCACCTAATTGGAAATCCAAAGAGAAAATACAGGCTATTGAAGAGTTTTTTTAAAAATCAGGTTTATTCTTCTAAACATTCTTTATAATATAATATATAAATCTATTTGTCATGACTGAGTGATTATGGAATTTATAATCATACATAAGTATAATTGATAAGATCTAAATGGCATTTGAATTCTAATTTTGAAAAAAAATCTGTAATTCAAACATTTCCACTCCATTTCTACGCAAACCACTCTTAGTTAATGCTGTCATCTAGTAGCATTTCCTAATGGCCACTAATATTATTACCCATAATGGCAGAGGGCAATTTTTCATTTTTAAGGTACTATTTTAAAATCGCTCATAACAAAATGGAGGCTAAAAATGGAGGCTAAAAAAGGCAAAATGGAGGCTAAAAATAAAAGACAAAAAATATTTTAAAGCTATGAGAAATCTCAAAAAGTATTATTTACACTTCCTAAGGGTCTCTATTGAATATAATGGAGTAAGAACTATATTCTCATTACTTTCCTCCTAGATTTTCTGCGTAAATCATTCTGTATCCATCCCCTTATTCTGTTATTCTGGGAATAGAGCTCTCTATTCCTCTTTCTCCCGGAATGAAAGAATGTTCAATCATTACCTCTATTAGCGAGGCCAAACAGATGCCATTCTCTACCTACCCATCCATCTCTCCATCCACTTATCCACCCACTCATTCATCCAAACCTATGATGAGTCTCCATTACGTGTCAGGCGTTCTAGTAGGTGAGGTGAGATTAAAAAAAAACAACAACAAAAAAAGCTGAGCACAGTTTCTACCCTCATGGAGTTTGTGGTCTAGTAGAGGAGACTGAACTTGTTTATACTTCTAATGACTTGTGTCACGTGCCTTACATAGGGTACCAAAGAGGGCTCCAGGAGGGAGATGGAGTGGGACATTCAGATGACTATCCTACTGAACATTCAGACCCTCGTGTGCAGCACTCCCCAACAAGCAGATGGAGGGATCCTTCCAGACTTGGCGGGGTCTCCATCTTAAGAGAGCCCTCTGCCTCTAGGTAAGCTGTTAGCACAACCAGCCTCTGAGACTCTGACCCCTGTGGCTTCTCTTTTCTAGCTCTTAGTCTGACCCACTGCAGTCTAAATTCCTCATCTGAGCCTTGTCCTTATAGTGTATTCTAGCTATCTAGGTCTCTGACCCAGTTTCTTACTTGTTGGTTTCTTGGCTTGGCCCTGCTATTCAGCTCTCATCCCCATCTCCTTCCTCCTTCCCTAATTTCCTCACACCAAATACAAGCTGTTCATCTGCTGTTTAAACATACTAAAATCCTTCCCCCAGAGCAAGCTTTTTACTGTCCTCACGGACCACCAGGTCATACTCAGTACAGCTACCTGTGAAACCTAAAAGCAAAATGTCACCCCCAGGGAGATGGCAGTTGGACAAACAATCGTTACAAAAATTGGCCATTCAAGGCAACGTTTCCTCTTAAGGAACCCTATAGTGGACTTTCCAAGTTCAGCGTCCCCTCTCTGGCACCTGGCATACTGTGTGGCTTAGAATGAGTACATACGTGTTTGCAGAATAACGGAAAAGCAGCTCAGGGGATTCCCAATATGACTCACATCAACATTACGCCCTACCAGACACTATGTACAATGATTCACGGTTAGCTCCAAGAATTTCCCAAGATGGAGAATATCGACAAGGATCTACAGATATTCAAATCTACAACAGGAATAACTTTTCTTCTACAGATCTCAGATGAGTACATTTCATTTGTCTTCACAAAGACTACTCTGAAGAAAAGGGAAAGAGGTATTACCTAAATTTCCTTTCATGGATGGAGAAATTACACTTTTTAGTTAGTAACATATTCAGAATTTTCTAGGTATACATATAGTCTTACCTCTCTACTCCTTCCTCTAATTCATCTAAAACATGTTAGAAGTCTATGTCTCCAAAGTATATTATAATTTTTCTTGGAGAAACTTCCTGACAAAATTAAAAGTTGAAATAAGAAGACTAACTTAAATTTTAGCAAAAATGAGAGGATTTTGACAGAGACTCTGTGATTTTAGAGGACTAGGGACTAGAATGACAAGTGATAGGAAATTATATCTAATCCTAACACCAAGAAAATATATGGCCTATTTTTCTTTTCCTTGGCTTTTCATGACTTGCAAAAAAAAGAGAACCCTTAGTGTAGCACAGATGCTTTAAATTTTGGATGAATATAAACTTGTTACAAAAGTGAACTAAACAATCAACTATTCATTCATCCAATGGAGAATGGATTATGTGTAAGGCACTGTGCTAGGTACAAAGATGAACAGGGACAGCCCTTTCCCTCAGGGAGTCCACAGTCAGTGGTACAAAGCCAAAACAAATCAATAATAATAAGCCAGTGAGGTAAAGACAGTACTGTGCAGGACAGGACAAAACCCCCAAGACTTCAGGAAGGTTTCCTGGAATAAGTGACACCCAAGATGAGAATGAAAGGTTACACTGAAATTAACAAGTGAAGGAATGGGGATAGAGATATTCCAGGGCGGAGCACACAAACAGGTAAACATAAGAGGTAAGAAAAATGAGCCGAATGCAAGTCAGGGAATTGTGCAGGGAACCACAGTTTATGCTTTGTTGAAGCATAAATTTCAAGGCAGGGAATATTAACAGATGATGCGGAAGAGGTAGGCAGAGTCTAGAGATGGATGTCCTTCTGTGTAAATGAGGGAATGAGAGAGCTAGCTAGATTCATGTGTTTGCTAGATCTCCACCCCAGTTCCTAGTGCTGCCACACAAACCACCATGGCACAGCTTCCAGGCCCAGGCCTTAAGAAAATGGCAGCCTCCGGGGCACCTGGGTGGCTCAGTGGGTTTGCCTCTGCCTTCAGCTCAAGTCATGATCTCAGGGTTCTGGGATCGAGCCCCACATTGGGCTCTCTGCTGAGCGGAGAGCCTGCTTCCCCTGCTCCCTGCCCCTGCCTTCTGCTCTGCCTGCTTGTGATCTTTCTCTCTCTGTCAAATAAATAAATAAAATCTTAAAAAAAAAAAAAAAAAAGAAAAGAAAAAAGAAAATGGCAGCCTCCTTTCCTTGTCTCTCTTTTGGGACGTTGCTCTGCCATCCAACCACCATTCTGTGAGGAAGCACACACAGCCCCACGAAGAAGCCAGGTGCAGGTGTTGTTGCCGACAGCCCCAGGAGAAGTCCCAGCTAATAGCTGGCGTCAGACACCCGCTGTGTACGTGGACGAGTCTTCATTCACATGGGTGGACTCCAGCCTGCAGCCACAGAGTCACAGCTGGCCTTCGAGTGAGGCCAGCTGGTGCCATATGCAACACAGACAAGCTGTCCTTACTCATTTCTGCCCAAACTAGTATTTTAAGTGACAGAGTCTTAGAGTCATTGCTTATGCAGCAATAGATAACTGAAATGATCTCTCTAGCATCTGGGTGGAGGACAAATCTGTAGGGGACCAGGCCAGAGAAAGGATCACGAGTCAGAAGTCTGCCACAGGAGGGCTGGTAGGCCATGATGGTGGTCCAAACCACAGCGATGGTGGCCAGTGTGCAGATGTTGAAGAGGAACGTCTATCTAAAACTTAAAATGGGGGGGTGGGGGACACTGTGCCCTGTCGGACCAGGTGAAAAGGACGGCAGTCAGAGAGGATTCTTGGACTCGAAGCTTGCATGGGGGGCTGTGCAGAGACAGTAGCACGGTGAAGACAGAGAATGTGAAGGAAAGGAGAGAAGAAAATTAGTTCAGTTTTTGCTATGTTAAATTTAAGGAGCCCATGAAAGAAGTGAACTGGAGAAAGGATTTGGGTATCAATGACAGCTGGTAGATAAAGAGATGTCCTGGGATGGTGTGCAAAGTGCAAGGACCAAAAACCTTTGGGAATCTAAGCCTTTGTCTCAATGATATATCATAAAGTTGGCTTAACATTTTTCTTTAATTAACCTCTGCACAGACTCAGGTGCGGTGGAGACTGTCAGTTGCCTCTAATGACTATTCTCTCTTTTCTGACTAATAAAAACCTTGACTTTAGCTGTGCTCCTTGCCACCCAGCTAAGACCACATTTGCGCATCTCCCTTGTAGGCTGGCAAGTCCATATGACCAAATTTCAACCAGGGAGACGCAAATGCAAGTGTTCTATGTAACTTCCGGAAAGTTTCTCAAAGACGGGAAGGCATGCCCTGCTTCAGCTCTTCCTCCAGCATGATGCCTGGAACACTGATGTAATAGCTGGAGCTCTAGCAGCTCTCCAGGACCATGAAGAGGACATGCTATGGGAAGAAGGATGGAGAGCAAGGATAAAGTCCATGCTTCTGATGACTCTGTTGAGATGCCAGCATGCCTATCTCTTTCATAGGCATTTGAGAGACAAATATACTTCTATTTGGATTAAGTCATTATTAATTTCTGTGTGTGTGTTTATAAAATTCTGAACTTAATCCTATTATTACAATAGGCAAACCAGAGGAAGTGCTCTAGCCTTTTCAAAGACTGGTTCTTATTAGATTATTGAATGATTTCAGCATGGCACCCTCAGCCCTGCAGCTCTGCACTCAAACTCCTTTATTAAATGCACAGCCTAGAGGGATCCTTTCAAGGTAATTAAGAAACTAGGTTCCATGAGGAATACTGTCTCAGTATTCAGCAATTCTGAGTCAAACTGCAATTACAATGTCCGTAAGTTTTAAAGTGTCTATCATAGCCGGGTGAATTTAAAAAATTATAAGATATATTGTTTTGCTACATTTAAATCAATGTAGAAATTAGTATCTTACCTTAACTAAATATGACTCTATATAGCACGGAACTTACCTGAGCTAAAAGAGCCGCCATTTCTAATGCCAGGTCCTTGTTCAAAGGAAAAAGTCCATTTATTATTTGATCATTTGTCTGATACATTAACAGCAACTTTTCTCTATCAGTCTCTCCACGAGCTTGCACTGAGAAATACAGTCTAAAAAAAGCAAAAATTTTTCATTAAATGGTATTCTTACAAAGGAAGAAAGTCAAGATGAATCCAGAGGACTGATAAGGGGTTATTCTAACGTAGTTCCCCAAGTGATACAAACTTAGACTATTACTATTTGTCAGTAATCTCTGTGTCTGTTTCATGCAACATTTTTGCAGAGGAAAAGCTGTTTTGAGGTTGAGGAATGCTTCTATGCTATTTTTTTTATGCCCTAAAACACCAAATCATTAGATTCTCCTTGTTACCATACTTTAATATCAGCAGGACAACTGAGTGGCAGGAAAAGAGAGATTTAGATCCAGGATGTGCTAGGTGTAAGCTCAATTGGCTCTAAGTGGATTTTCAGCCCTTTTTTGCCCTATGTGCCTGCAGGAGAGGGCACAATAGCATCAGTTATAACATCTTTTGCACTAATTATTTCCATTGGCAGGGACTGAAAGGGCAGCAGGTCAAAATCTCAGGGAAGCATGGTAAGTGTACTCTGAAAAGCCCTTCCTTCTCAAGATTCTGATAATTCTTCTCACCCACCACATTTCAGAATCACTGGCCAGGCAGTCATTCAGTGTGGTCTCTGGAAAAAAACAAATCCTAAGCCCTCCTCATCTGTGACTCTGTGATGACAAATTGTTAACTCATAGAAGACAATGGCTGGCAACAGAAACAGATTCTTAATTCAATGCGATCAGCAAAGTGATATAAAACCAAGAGAATAAGGATTTTAACATGAAAGCCCTCTCTGTTTGGCTTAGTTTATATCTCCCCTTGAAGTTAAGAACTATGTCTTACATCAGCCCCAGCAACTTCTTTTAAGAACGTCTCCAAAGGCAAAGGAAACAAAAGTGAAATTGAACTTTTGGAACTTCAAGATAAAAAGCTTCTGCACAGCAAAGGAAACAGTCAACAAAACAAAGAGTCAACCTACGGAATGGGAGAAGTATCTGCAAATGACACTACAGACAAAGGGCTGATATCCAAGATCTATAAAGAATTCCTCAAACTCAATACCCCAAAAACAGATGATCATATCAAAAAATGGGCAGAAGACATGAACAGACGTTTCTGAAAAGAAGACATACAAATGGCTAACAGACACACAAAAAAATGTTCATTATCATTACCCATCAGGGAAATTCAAGTCAAAACCATATTGAGATACCACCTTACACCAATTAGAATGGCCAAAATTAAGAGGACAGGATAGGAAACAACAAGTGTTGGAGAGGATGGGGAGAAAGGGGAACCCTCTTACGCTGTTGGTAGGAATGCAAGTTGGTGCAGCTACTTTGGAAAAACAGTGTGGAGATTCCTCAAAAAATTAAAAATAGAGCTACCTTATGACCCTGCAATTGCATTACTGGGTATTTACCCTAAAGATACAGAGGTAGTGAAAAGAAGGGTCCTCTGTAGCCCAATGTTCATAGCAGCAATGGCCACAATCGCCAAACTGTGGAAAGAGCCAAGATGCCCTTCAAGAGATGAATGGATAAAGAAAATATAGTATAAATATATAATGGAATATTATGCAGCCATCAGAAAGGATGAATACTCAAGTTTTGTATCAACATGGATGGGACTGGAGTCAAGCAGAGAAAGTCAATTATCATATGGTTTCACTTACTTGTGGAGCATAAGGAATGGCATGGAGGACATTAGGAGAAGGAAAGGAAAAGTGAATTGGGGTAAATCAGAGGGGGAGATGAAGCATGAGAGACTGTGAACTCCAAGAAACAAACTGAGGGTTTTGGAGGGGAGGGGGTGAGAGGATGGGTGAGCCTAATGGTGGGTATTAAGGAGGGCACGTATTGCATGGAGCACTGGGTGGGGTGCATAAACAATGAATCTTGGAACACTGAAAAAAATAAAATTAAGATGTTAAAAAAAAGTCACACACACACACACACACACACACACACACACAAGAACTGTCTTATCCATCACTGTAATCCACTCGGGTTTCACTAAGTTCTTAATGAAAATTTGAATTGATACTATAGCTAGGAGGGGGAAAAGAACCAAATGTGCAAATGGCTACAGGCAAGAAGAGCTAAAGTGCATTTTCTATTCTTTCTGGCATGCCTAGAAGATGGAATCTGGGAAGGGGAAATGGAGCTTTATAGGAAAAAAGGAAAAAAAGAATCCCGGACATGCCTAGAGGAAGACCACATAAAGAGGGACTTGGACAGAATGTGAAGAGGAACCAGAGAGTCACAAAAATGATCAAGAGTCAGAAACGCAAATCCATGGTCTTGAACAGACAAGGTGTCAGCAGAATGTGATGTGAGTGTCTCCATTATGACCAGTTTCCAGGCATCCTCAGTCCTAAAGGGGCCTGCAGCAGAGGAAGTGGGCTTCTGTCCTACAGGCAGGGCCCAGGTCAGACAGCAGGGGTACTTGCAAATGTCCGCCTCCTCACTTGACACCAGGAAGTGGAATGCTGTGGGATGGAAATGTCATCACTACGAGGCCCAGTTCCGCTACCTTGACATGGAAGGGCTCTCAGCACTGCTGACGGACCCTTTGTTTGCCTCCAACTGGCTCCATATTTCATTCCTAGGAGCATGTATTTCCTGCTGTCATCTTTCTTCTCCTCTTGTTCACTTACTTCCTTCATTCTCCATTTAACTTCCCTTCCCTCTTCCGTCTGCCATGGTCCACTGATGACACTACTGAACAGTAGTCATGACCCCCCTTGCCTGCTGCCTCTATGGCGACCGCCTCAAGTCATCTGCTCAGAAGACACCATTCTGCAAAGCCTTCTTCCATATTCCCACAGTGTCCTGCACATACATACACATGTTATATTCATAGTAAGAGCCAATATGGATGGAAATTTACTGTGTGGCTGGCTCCAATCCAGATTTACATTTGCCGAACTTAGTCCTTCAGAAACCCCAGAGGTAGATCCTGTTTGCATTTCCATTTCATGTAGATGGTACCTGAGGCACAGAAATGGTAAGCGACTAGCTCAAGGCCACACAGTGAGTAGGACAGCCAGGACTGTAACCCAGGCAGTGTCTCTCCAGAGCCCCTGTTCTTCACTTTTCTGCTCTAGTGTTCCTGTTACAGGATTGATTACATTGCTAAGATTTCATGTCTGTCTGTCTCTCCCTGTAAGCTGTAAGACCCTAAAGAGTAGAGTTCTTTTCACCTTTGAGTCCCCAGGGCTTCAACAGGGCTGGACTTGGTACACAGTGAACAGATGTTTACGGCATGAGTTATTAGCCAAAAATTATTAGCCAAAAAAGCCTGAAAAGTCCCCTTCTGTAGCCTTGGGTGAGTGACCTAGCACTCTAAAGCTTCAGTTTCCTCACGTGTTTAGTTGGGGATAATTTGAACACCTGTCTCACTGGGGTGCTGTTGGGACTACATCACAAGATGCATACAAGGAGCTCAGATCAGGGCCTAGAGTGTGGTAAGTGGCCAGTACATGTTGGTTATTATTATTACTGTTAGTATTATTATTAGGGTTCTTCTCTAGTGGTCTTTGGAATTACAAGACTCTCTTCATTCTGGATTTTTTTTTGTTTTAATAGTACCAATGACCTTTATTGTTTGTAATGGGAATTGGAAGAAGAGGGGACATGACAGCTCCAGCTTCGTGGGGGCAACTCCAAAGATCTACTCTGTCTCCGTCTACCAAAAAGCCATTCTGGAAACTTTTTTAGTATGAACACACCTGGAAGAAATGGGATAAACTAGATGACCTGTCAAGATGCTTCTTGGCTTAGGAGCCAATGGATCCAGGTGCTAAAGATGGCAGAGATGGGAATGTTCATCTGTGCTCCAGAAAAATAACAAAGGACTACTGAAAATAACTTCTATTTCATAGGGTGGGGGAGGTAGAAAGAGTTGTCTTCTTCAGGGAAGGACCCTTGCCAGTTTTGTTTCATGAAAAATGTGTCTTGACTTTGGTGGTTTCAAACACACACTAAGAAACCAAACTGAATAAGCAGCTTAAACATAAACAGAATTTAAACATTAGTTTCCAAGTGGCTGCCTATGAAAACAAGTTGAAGTGCTATTAATTGGAACTTTAACCTCTATATCTAAATAATTAAAATTCCATTAACTTACTAAATATTAAATACAAATTCCATGATAGAGAGCTGGTTTCCAGTTTCGCTTATTACAGTGCTGTTTGACAGATGGAGACTCAAGTCCTTGGCCACATGATAGGTCACAGCCCATTCCCCTCCTCAATGTGTCACTGGAAATTAGGACTCATTGTCTAAGCTATTTATACATACATGCAAAGTGTGACTATATTCAGAAACATAGTACACTCTCAGAGCTGTGGTTACCCAGCCATTTCAAATCTGTGTTAAAAATTAAACCTTTTGGTTGAGTTGCTTTTTTTCCTAATGTCAAAGATATTGTCATGGGTCTTTTTTTTTTTTTGACAAGGCAATCTTTATTATACTTTATTCAAAACTCTCTTTGTCCTTTCTAATGGCATTTGCTAGACTTGGAGTATTATTCTTATCTGTGTTTCAGACTACCTTTCTCCACTTCATCCAAATTCAATTTGGGTTCCAACCACAGCCATCACAGACAGAATTAGCATGTATTAAGCATTTGTAAATTATTATCAGGAGTTGTCTTAGACATGGAAATAATTCCATTTAGTTCCAACAAAACGTCAAATTCCTGGCCCTCTCTCCATGTTGACAGATGGCAGGTCAGGTCTGAGAGTTGGCTTTCTTCCATAAAAGGTAAGATTGAAAGACAGAGCAGCAATGGGGACCTCCAGGTCAGTGCTTCTCAGAACTCAGCACACGTAAGAATCGCCTGGAAAATTGTTAAAACGCGCAGACTCCTTATGCCCAGAGATTCTGTTGGACTCAGTAGGTCTGAAGTGGGCCTAAAAATTTGCATTTCTTTTTTTTATAAAGATGTATTTATTTATTTATTTATTTGAGAGAGAGAGAGAGAGAGAAGCAGAGAGGGAGGGACAAGCGGACTCCACGCTAAGCGCAGAGCCCCACGCCGCCGGGTTTGATCCCAGGACTCTGAGATCATGACCTGAGCCAAAATCAAGAGTCAGACACTTAACCCACTGAGACACACAGGTGCCTCTAATTTGCACTTCTAATGTATTTCTACGGAATCCTGAAGCTGCAAGTCCAGGCCCGCACTTGGCGCTCCGCTCCAGCAATCACAGAACAAAATCATCTGGAAGGTCCAAGTCTTCCAGCCTGCTGTCCCTGCCCATCACCATGATAGGTCACAGCCCATTCCCCTCCTCAATGTGTCACTGGAAATTAGGACTCATTGTCTAAGCTATTTATACATACATGCAAAGTGTGACTATATTCAGAAACATAGTACACTCTCAGAGCTGTGGTTACCCAGCCATTTCAAATCTGTGTTAAAAATTAAACCTTAGACATAGATAAAGGCTACCATCAGTGGTAGCCTAGGTTCCTCCAGGTGCAGAGCCTACTAGATTTCCATTATCAAAGTCATCCTCCTTATCTCCAGGAAGCATGATTTTAAAAACCTTAGATACCAAAGCTTAACCATCACCTTCTTATTACTCAGAATCCTTGCAAATCACCACAGTTCATGAGCCCCTGTATAGAGAAGCTCCAATGGCTCATGACCACCATTCATTCAGATCAAAGGAAACCGTTCAAACGTTCAAACAGTGGATGGCCTTTAATGGCTGGCTGTCTGAGAGGAGGCCACAATATGAATGCACCATATTTGTTTAACTGTTCCCCTACTAATAAACATGTAGAGTCCCTCCCAACACTTACTTTTCACTGTCATAAAATACACGGCAAAGAAGATACTGGGATGTACTATAATACTCTCGTTCACATACGTGGGTATTTCTGTGGGACAGATCATTAGAAAAAGAAATCCCCAACTGGATCAAGGCTATCAGACTCCTTACGTTATGCAGTGTCTTTACTTCTTACACTCCAGTTTTAGGCCTATGAACATTTTCCAAAAGTTGACCTCTGAAAGAAGTAACTCTTAAATCAGTCATTCCATCAGTAATTCTCTGGTCTCATATCTTAGATTTGTTATTTTATGGGGTACAAGATCCACATAAAATCAGCAAAATACCTTTTTTTTTGTACAGTTAATGTCACCTGGTCAGTGAACACTTTTTACTAAGTACTACCTTCTGCTAATACATGGAAGAGAAGAAGATATTTGAAAAAACAGAAACAAAGAAAATCTGGTTTCTGATCATATGCCCAAGTATATTAAAAATGTATCTGTTGGGAAGATATGTGCTCCAGGCTCACTGGATTTTTTCTAGTTCCTGAAATCCTCTGAGCAACTTCCCTCCACAGGCTCTTTTCTATTCATTTCCACGGTCCACTTTCAGCCGCTTTCTGACCCTGGCATGAGCATTATTCCCTCAAAAAGGCTTGTGATGCCTCTAGCATCGGTCAGGCTTTTTCCTATGTGCTCTTCTAGAACCAAACTCTTTTCTGTCAGAGAACTTAATGTATTAATTATGTGTTCATTAGAATTACTAGCCTGTAAATTCAAAAGTTCAGGGACTGTCTCTGTGTCTGCTTTTGTTACCATTTTATCCAGAGCATCTCGCTGAGTACCTGGCTCATAGCTGAAGTTCAATAATTACAGAGAGAGAATATGAAAGAATGAGAATAAATATGAATATGTGACTTCTAAAAGACTTGAATTATTTCCTTTCTTAGGTTTGGTTTATTTTATTATTTTTTAAAGAATTTATTTATTTATTTATTTGACAGAGCGAGAGCGAGCACAAGCAGGGAGAGTGGCAGGCAGAGAGAGAGGGAGAAGCAGGCTCCCCACGGAGCAGGGATCCTGGGATGCTGACCTGAGCGTAAGGGACATGCTTAACTGACTGAGCCACCCAGGCACCCAGGTTTTGTTTATTTAAGTAATCTCCGTGCCCAACATGGGGCTCAAACTCATGACCCAGAGATCAAGTGCCACTTGCTCTTCTGAGCCAGCCAGGTGCCCCCAGAAATATTTCTTCCTACTACAGATCTTCAGTAGGGTATTTGAGTATTTAGTCTTCATGAAAAACATAATGCAAAAGAAATTTTTGAAAGTGAAAAAAATTCACCCATGTAGCGATCACCTTAAGAGAGCAGCTATTCTTTCTTATACCTTTTTCCTAATCTTTGTCCAAATCTGTATTTTTATAAAATATACCCATTCATGATTTGAAGAGACTAGAACTAGAACCAAATTTTATGTGACAGTTTCTTCTTAGAGAAGTAAGAAGTTTCTTTTATAGAAGAACAAACAAATAAATGCTGTAACTGGCAAGATTATTCAATAGGAAACCACTGGCGCATGGAAACCATTATTCAATAGGAAACCACTCTAGCATAACAGTACACCCACTCTTTGCTGTTTGGATACAGCATTACACACCTGTTTGTTCGTTTTTTAAGATTTTATTTATTTCTTTGATAGAGAAATCACAAGTAGGCAGAGAGACAGGATGCGGGGCTCAATCCCAGGACCCTGAGATCATGACCCGAGCTGAAGGCAGAGGCCCAACCCACTGAGCCACCAAGGCGCCCCTACACACCTGTTTTTATAAGTTAGTCGAACAGTTCTCGTACCTTCCCATTTCCCAGGCTGCTGTTCTTTGGAGGCCTGCTCCCATTTAGAAATAATGTCACATATCTAGAAGACAAGTGGAAAAATGGAAATTTAGAGCAATTCTCAAATCAGCATTTTTTTGAAGACAAGCATGTCTACACACTGAAAAATTTCTAATCAACATGGTCAAACCAGACAGACTGAAGCCTTTTGTCTTAAGCTTCTGTGCACTCCTGGTCTTAGACTTAATTATAAATTGCTCTTCGGTCCACTTACCCTCTTGGACACCCATTAACTTTGGACTGTGGCCATGAATTTTTTACTCAAAAAGGAATCTTAATGAAAGACTGCATGAGACTGAAAACAAGACTATTCCAGGAATTTTTTCATAATTTAGTCACTGAAGAAGCAACATTTCCACCTTCTGAGTTTCTAAAGACTGGAATTACTAAGTTATCTGGATAACTGAAGTTATCTTAAAAAACCTGAAATATAATCTTAAGATTATTTCATTGGGAAAGAAAAAAAAAAATCTTCAGGTATCAAATAAATGTTTGCTTGTTTTTTTAACAGGTCATCTAGAGAATTACAAATAAGAGCTTTCAAAAATATGTGGTAACCAGTTACTCAGCAAAGCCCCCAGCATTTACTCAGCTCAAGTCAACCAAAAAGACTAGCTTATCTTCTTGACTAATTATTAACAATAGTGCTCTAGGAATGTGTGTCTCAAAAATTTACATTTTAATGTGCTGAACTGAATAGGATATACCTGGCGCTGGGGAGAAAAAGACACTCCTTTATCTAGATTTCTCAAAATGCAGCCACACATGCAGGGGGGTAGGGGGGAAGAGAGGTGGGTAGCACACCTAGGAACCAACATTTTTTTATTTTCTTCTTTTTTTTTTTTTTTAAGATTTTGTTTATTTATTTGACACAGAGAGAGAGAGATCACAAGGAGGCAGAGAGGCAGGCTGAGGGGGAGCGGGAAGCAGGCTCCCCGCCGAGCAGAGAGTCCGGATGCGGGGCTCCATCCCAGGACCCTGAGATCAAGACCTGAGCCGAAGGCTGAGGCTTAACCCACTGAGCCACCCAGGAGCCCGGAACCAACATTCTTAATGAGCTTTAATAGTGTTCTGTATAACCCCTTCCAGCCCCAGCAGGCTGATCTGCAAGTGAAGCTGGGCTTTGGTAGTTCGAGGTAAAGTACTGACATTTCATGTCCTCTAAACCTTTGGGATCTATTACTTCTGATCCTATTCCTTCTCCTAGTCTGCCTCAATTCCTTCATCTTCAAATCACAGAAATACCTTCACCTCACTACAAGGCTCTTATTCCAAAAGCAATCAAGGACCATATCGTGTCAGGAAAGGGCCCAGACCCAGTTCTAGTTGTGTGATCGGGTGTAAACTGGCTATTGCTTCCTCATTTGCAAATAAGAGGGCTATTCCTGTAAGGTTCCTATGGTTCTATATTCTGTATTTCTCTTACCATTGCTAGATGGAAACTTTATTAAAGTCATTTGACCATGACCTAGAAAAGATTTTTAAAAAAATCTTCCAGTTGTCCATCTTTGTTCATGATTTTCCTTGTGTTTGCAATTTCCTCTTTATTTCCACAGGCCCATTTTCCACCCATCCTTCGAAGTCCAGTTCAGCTCCTCCCTATTTTCCAGCACTGAACTTAATCTCTCCGTCTGTGAAACATTGCCAGGACTCCTGAATCATTTATCACTTTCAATTCTGGCTTAAGTTTTTCAGCGTATATGGCTACTCTTCCCCAAAGAAAATTATAAGTTCATTGTGGACAGGGACTACTTCTGGTCCTTCTTTGCATTCCCCACAAGGTCCAGCCCAGCTCCTACGATGGGTAAATGAGTACTGCCTAGTGAATGAATACAATAAAAATGATTCTATTAGAGTTTCCATACCTCTTCTCTTATTACTCTACTAGTCAGAGTAGTATTCCTATTATCTCTCTCCTCTCTTAACATGGATCATGTGTGTGTGCAGATTGTGTTTAAGCATTCTATGTTTTTAGCAATTTTTTTTATTGTGCAGATTAGGTAACTTAAAATTTTTGAGACCTCCTGAACTGATTTTTTGCAAATAGCAAAAGGTAGCTTCTTGGTTGTCTGCTGGGTCTGCTTTCTTAAAAGGAGTTGGCTTCACCTTAATGTTTCCTTGAAGACAGTGCTCTAAATCCCTGCCAGAAGGATCGTCGGTGAATAATGCAAAGCCGGACTGCGTTGGCTTCCTCATTCCTGTGTCCTGGTTCAAAGTGTTCAAAAATTCTTCCACTGTGGTAGATGCATCAAATCCAACTACCTACGCATAAATAACAAAGTTGTTTTCTAAATTAAAAACTACGTACGTTTCAAACTTAAATTTCAAGAAGGATTTTGGGGGGTGGGGGGGCAACAGGGCACATTTGATGCATGATTAATGATAACATGTATTTATCTAGATGCTTTAACTTCTCCCATACCAAAGCTCCACTGGAGAAAATTAATGTCACCTTAATTGCTAGGTTGCTGTAAGAATTCAGAAATCTTGGCTTCAGCCAACAGACATGAATTTAAAAAAACGAAGATCATGTGACAGCCATAAACATCTTGCAGAGATATCATGCCTACCCATTAAAAGCAAAGCAAGAACTACATATAATATGCAATCTTTAAGCTAATGGAAAAAAGTAAACAAGAAATACACTTCAACAGTCATGAGGATGTAAAGAGGAGCATAAGGAACGTATCTTGTAATCACTTTGTATGGTGACAAATGGTAACCAGACTTATCTTTGTGATCATTTCATAATGTATATAAATGTAGGATCACCGCGTTGTACACCTGAAAGTAGTGTTAACACTTCAATTTAAAATTAATAAATAAATAAAAATAAATAATGTTTGTTTCTTTAATATGCAGTTACATATCTGAACTCTGTGATAAAAAGCTATGGCTGCAAAGATTAGCTGCCAGCTTTGGAACATGTTTGCTTCAGTTAAAAAGTGAACATCTAGGGGCATCTGGGAGGCTTTGCCAGTTAAGTGTCTGCCTTCAGCTCAGGTCATGATCTTGGGATCCTGGGATCGAGCCCACATCAGGCTCCCTGCTCTCTCTTCTGCTCTTCCCCTTGATCATGCTCTCTCTCTCTTTCTCTCAAATAAATTAATAAAATCTATAAAAAAAATAAGTGAACACTTAGATATGAGAGCTGGAAGGCCTGGAGGAGTTTTCCCAGATAATTCCTGAGATTTGGAGACTTTGAAAAAACTAAACCTGTACACACCCACTGTCAGTATTTATTTTGTCACCTAGCAAGTGCACTGGTTGGGAAAGGCCTCAACCAAAGTATTTTTGATTTTCTCTATCAGAATTATAAGAGCAGTAAAACTCCCTTATTTGGCTCAATTTGGATTTCAGTGTGACTCCTTCTTAGCAAAACTGTTTCAAAACTCAGCTGTTCTGTTAGAAGACTTGATATATTTGCACGTTTATGATCACTCTCAGTTGCTAATAAAGGCAGGTAGACAGTCTCATGTCCCTATCCCACAGAGGCAACATGTAGGATTCAAGGTGAAGCAAGCATGCTTTCAGCAGGACAGAAAGTGTAACCCACCTGATATATCCCATTCATGAAGTGCACAGGGATACTGAAGGGCAAAGAATGATGGTAAGGGTTTCGAAGAAGGGTTGAAAGAATTTCCATTCTTGAGGGTCTTGCTTCTCGATCTCCGTTTTGTTGTGTTCTTTCTACACATCGCTGGCAATAAATGGCATATTTTCCAAATTCTGTCCTATAATACACAACTTAAGATAAAGCCTAGGAATAAATTTAAGGCACCTAATACATTAGGTTGGTGTACATTACCATGTATTATGTTAATTTTGACAGTAATTCTTCTTTTTGAATAATATTAAACTGTTACACCTTTTCTCAAATCCTAGTTTCTTTACTTTTGCAACTGACTGAATTAACCTTCTCTACAAAGAACTGCTTCCTCTTTATCTCATTATTGTAGTCACAAAATCAATTTATATTTACCAGTCATTATATAGTCAATAGAGAGTAATTATATTAACAAATACAAAGGAAACAACTGTATAAAAATAGGATAGGCTAGCTTAGGAAACATGATGTGGCCTAGTTCTCTTTGGAGGAACATGGCAGTTAGTGCTTGACTGCTAAACTAGGTAAGAAAATACCTTCAAACAAACAAACAAAATACACGCATTTCCCTTCTTTACCCTATAAAACATGCACTTCTTAAAAAATCTTAAGCGTTAAAGAAAACCACTGGAGTAAATAAATGCAAAACTGGACAGAGATCTTATTTGCCCTCATTTGTTATATATAATTTTTATAAAAGCAAACTGCTAATACCTCCTAACATGTTTGTACTGTAAAGTGTCTTCTAGGCAGACCTTAAAATGTCACCCTTTAGAGGTGCTTGGCTGGCTCAATCGGCAGAGCATGTGACTCTTGATCTCAGGGTTGTGAGTTCAAAGCCCACGATAGGTGAAGAGATTACCTAGAAATGAAATCTTTAAAATGCCTCCTTTTGGGGCACGTGGGTGATGCATCTGCTTAAGCATCTGACTCCTGGTTTCAGTTCAGGTCTTGATCTCAGGGTCATGAAATCGAGCCCTATGTCGGGCTCTGCACTAAGCCCAGAATCTGCTTAGTACTCTCTCTCCCTCTCCTTCTCCCCTCTCTGTGCATGCTCACTCTCTCTCTTTCCCTCTCTCTCTCAAATATATAAATCTTTAAATGCCACCCTTTGTTTAGGGGCTTTTCAGTGACTGTAACTAAAAATGATGTGCCCTTGGGGCCCCTGGCTGGCTCCGTCAGGAGAGCATGGGACTCTTGATCTCAGGATCATGAGTTTAAGCCCCATATTGGGTATAGAGATTACGTAAAAATATAAATAAATAAATAAATAAATAAATAAAATTGCATGACTCTGATCATGGAGTCCCCAAAATATAATACACATTGGGGAGTATTTTCCTTCTATTTCCAAGTTGTTTTGTGTTTCATTGTGTTTGTTTTGTTTGTTTTAGAGCCAGAGTCTATTTAAGTCCTGGAACATGAACTTGTACACAGAATGATCGTGGTAGCCCCTGGCTGGGTGCCCTGGGTCCCACTGTTAAGAAAACCATACTGACGCTTGGATTTTCAATGTCTTTTTGAAGGGAGTAACAATTTTGAAGCAATTCAAATACACACAGGTATAAAAGGAGGGAAGACCCTCAGGGAAGTTTTCCCACATTAAAGAATTCAATGTAGAGAAAAATATCAGGGAAAACAAAGGAAACAAAACAGTTGCTTTTACGGAATGAGCACCCACTCTTGCTAAGTTATCCACCCCTAAAATGTACAAAGACTTTTCACTTAAAAATATTCTTTGCAGGGGCGCCTGGGTGGCTCAGTGGGTTAAGCCACTGCCTTCAGCTCAGGTCATGGTCTCAGGGTCCTGGAATCGAGCCCCACATCGGGCTCTCTGCTCAGCAGGGAGCCTGCTTCCCCCTCTGTCTCTACCTGCCTCTCTGCCTACTTCTGATCTCTGTCAAATAAATAAACAAAAAATCTAAAAAAAAAAATTCTTTGCCACTTTTTTAAGCTCTTATTGCAGTCTTCTGTAAAAGATTTAACACAACAAATGAAATATTTTCCAAGCCTCACATAAAGGAGAACCAAAGGCTTCCTGCATCAACATTTGTTTCACACCTTCTCCCGCAAATGTACCTGGCAGGTTACTAAATACTTATGACTTATTGTCGACTTTCAGAGCCACGTAAACGGTTCGGCCGGCTAGTTCTCTGCACACCTGGAATCTGCATTCCTCTTTAGGTGGAGCCTGAGGAGCCACAGGAAAGGATGGTGGGGAAGGAAGAGCCCAACACAGAGAGCCAAGAGCTGCCAGCCCTGGGCAAAGAGAAGCACCACGGGTTAGACACCACCTGGCAGTCAGAGATCCAAGTGAGAGCCAGTGTGACTGACGGAGGCTGAGAGGAAAGGGATGATGATGGTCCTCCTCAGCCCCCACAGGTGTTTGCTTCTCCCACATAAATACTATCTGCTTAGAGTGTTTATAATACATAAAAACATTCCATGTTCTATAATCCATCTAGTTGTATACCCTACTATCTACAACTGAGGTACCCAAGGTCATGTAGATATGGTAGTCCTTTTGACATCACTCTCAAAAGATGAGGGGCATTGCTTTTGTCCACTTATGTATTTACTCATTTGCTGAGATAGAAGTCATGGCTTTGAGGAAAGGCAGACTGAAAAACAGGAAAAAAATCAAATGCGCCAAACCAGAGCCAATCTACCCACACATACACACATATATACATATTTAAACAAAGGGCAAGTATAATGATATTAGCAGAGGTTATCTCTATGTAATGGGATCATATGTGATTTTTGTTTTTCCTTTGCTCTGTTCTGTATCCTCTTTTCATCTTATTGTTTTTAATTAAGCAAGTATAACTTCAATCATTTTGCAAATGTTATATGAAAAAGGAGGGGGAAAAGGCACTGTCTCTACTCTTGAGTTACCTACAGTCTATGAGAATTATATATTTTAACAGTAATTTACAATATAAGTTGTATATTATGACAGTTAATACTATGTCATAATCTTTTTTTTTTTTTTTTTTTTTTTTTTTTTTAGTATAACCAATGGAGGAAATAACTAATTGTTGTAGGAGTCAGGGAAGAATTCACAGGAGATATGTTGCCTGGGCCAACTATAAAGTCTATAGGTGGGAAGAGAGAAGGGATCCACGGAGCAGGAGGAACAGCAGGTGTGCGAGGAAGGATAATGCGCAGGCGCAGTGTGTCTGAAGAATGGTGTGTGTTTTGTTCCTTCAGCGTATGCTGGGTGCAGGATGCATAAAACGAAGTGGAGAAAGGGGAGGCCTCTGGAGCTAGATTATGAAGGGTCCTCAATGTAAATGAAGCTTAAGCCTCCAACATCGCTCATGCACAGGCCCTCCAAGGCCCGGGAAAGGCCCTATTGATTGTGTTTACGTGATCCTGTGTTCTTTTAAAATGTGTGAAAGTGGCATACTTACGAAAATATAAACCATCAGTAATAGTATAAGCTTAAATTGTATAAGCTTCAAGCCCCACAAAACCTGAATCTCCTGAAAGTATTATTTGCTAGACTAAGAACTTTCCAGTTTCATCCTGCAGTTAATAGGCAATTAATAAGCAAAGATTAAAATCATTCACCGAAGAGTAAACATCAGTGGCCAAAAGCCACCTGAAAATATATTCGGCTACACTAATAGTTAAAGAAATGCATCCTAAATCACTACTGGCATACCACTCTTTACCTGGAAAAAATTTAAAAGCAGAATTACATTGAACATTGTCAAAAAGATACGGAAATTCTAGAAATGGATTCAAAGAAATTCACTGGACTTGTACACAGGGTTTAGGCTCAGAGTGGTCTACTATGGTGGTACTTATCATAAGAAGAATGATTGGAAGAACCTAAATGTGTAGTGGTTGATCTTAACGCATTAATGTTTCTGAAGAATGGTGATGGATACAGGGGAAATGTTACGTCCTACAGTTTTAAAAAAGTAGCATGCACACTGCAGTTCTGGTGACATGGAAACAGTGAGTGTGCATAAGTACATACACATACACATTTATACAGAAACATATAAATGTAGAAATAAACTGAAAGAATATACATCAACATATTAATAGGTATTTTTCCCTTTTCATACTTTTCACATTTTTCAAATGTCTAGATTTAATATGTATCATCCTTAGAGTGAGGAAAACAACATCATTTTAAATTGCATGTGTATGTATCAGTAGATACCTGCAGCGGTCCTGGTTGATTCTGTGGCTGTCTCCGTCTTGTCTGTTTAATGAGCTGACAGCAAATTTCATTCTGGAGCTCAGGATGTGTCAGACAGATTTGCAAAGCACTCTGGGCTAGAGATACGTGGTAATCAATTGCAGGGGAGTCAACCACTGCATTTATAAAAAGCTGGCATGTCTGAATTAAACAAAAAAGGAAAGATATATTCAAGGTGAGAAATGATTAGATTTATTCTGCATGAATTATACTGATTTTCTTCATAGCAACAGTTTTGTTTAAAAGGCTGGAATAAGACATAGTATGATAACACTAACCGAAGATACCTGCAGTGGCTACATTAAAATCAGACCAAATAGATTTCAGAGCAAGGAATTCTTCGAGGGATAAAGAGGATTATTTTATAATGACAATGGGGTCACTTCTGCTAGAGGACATAACAATCCCAAATGTTTACGTGCTTGGGGAGCCTGGGTGGCTCAGTGGGTTAAGCCTCTGCCTTCAGCTCAGGTCTTGATCTCAGGGTCCTGGGACCCAGCCCACATCGAGCTCTCTGCTCTGCGGGGAGCCTGCTTCCCACCTCCTCTCTCTACCTGCCTCTCTGCCTACTTGTGATCTCTATCAAATAAATAAATAAAATCTTAAAAAAATAAAAAACCTTTAAAAAAATGTTTATGTGCTTTATAACACAGCTTCCAAATATATAGAGAAAAGCCTGATAGGATTGAAAGGAGAAACAGACAAATCCACAACTATAGTTGGAGATTTCAATATCCCTTTCATAATAATTGAGAGAACAAGTAGACAGAAAATCATTAAGGATTTAGAAAACTGCAACGACACTATAAACCAACTTGACCTAATTGACATTTATCGAACACCACCCAAGAGCACCATATGCATTCGTTTAAAAAGTATACAGAACATTAATGATCTGTCATCCACAAGACTATAAACTTTGTATGAACAGTGACTTTGTCTTATTTATCTTTGTATTCTCTACACAGCATAGATTGACACAGTAAATGTTTAATGAATTAATGCATTTATTTTTTTTTTTAGAGATTTTATTTATTTGATAGAGACACAGCGAGAAAAGGAACACAAGCAGGGGGAATGAGAGAGGGAGAAGCAGGCTCCCCGCCAAGCAGGGAGCCCAATGTGGGGCTCAATCCCAGGACCCCAGGATCATGACCTGAGCCGAAGGCAGATGCTTAACAACTGAGCCACGCAGGCACCCCAAATTAATGCATTTAAAATCTGATGAAATATAATATATATTAAGAAAGGTTAAAGGGAAGTGCATAAACACAAAAGGTTGGCTTTAACTACCATGTTGTTAAATAAAGCAGGTGTCTTTACCTCTTCTGAGAATAGGATATAATCATATAAACTGCCTCTCTAATCGAAAGCACTGCACCCAAGCATTACATGAAATATGCATAAAGAAAAGATTTCCACCAGTCAGTTTCATCATAGTAAGGAAACACCTATCATTACCTTATCGATGTTGAATTTGCCAAATGCCTTTTCAGCATCTATAGAGATGACGGTCTATGATAATACATAATAGTAAGAGACACCCTAATATTTAGCCATCCTTGGTTTCCTGGAGTAATTCTCTTTTAGTCACAATTTGGTATTCTTTTAAAGTGATGCTGGTTTTTGTTTACTAAGATTTTATTAGTTTTTGCATGAAGTGCTCTGTTTTGTACAAGCTTTTCTGGGGTTTGGTATCAAAGCAATATTTCACAAAAAGAATCATGTAATATGATGACTGAGAATTGCTTCAGGGTAATCCAATGTTGGGGAGCAATAGGAGTGGGGAGATGAAAACAAAGCTGGCTATGTGCTGACAACTGTGCAGCTCAATGACAAGAGCCTTGGACCTCACAATATTTTCTCTACTGTTACATAGGTTTGAAATTTTCTTTCTTTTTTTTTTTTTTGAGAATTTATTTATTTATTTGATAGACAGATCACAAGCAGACAGAGAGAGAGGAAGGGAAGCAGGTTCCCCACTGAGCAGAGAGCCCGATGCGGGGCTCGATCCCAGGACCCTGAGATCATGACCCAAGCCGAAGGCAGAGGCTTTAACCCACTGAGCCACCCAGGCACCCCTGAAATTTTCTGTGTGTGTGTGTGTGTGTGTGTGTGTGTGTGTGTGTGTTATGTTAGTCACCATACCATGTATCATTAGTTTTTGGTGTAGTGTTCCAAGATTTATTGTTTACGTATAACACCCAGTGCTCCACGCAATACGTGCCCTCCTTAATACCTACCACCAGGCTGCTACCCTATGACTTGGCAACTGCACTACTGGGTATTTACTCCAAAGATTCAGTTGTAGTGAAAAGAAGGGCCATATGCACCCCAATGCTCATAGCAGCAATGTCCACAATAGCTAAACTGTGGAAGAAGCCGAGATGCCTGTCAATAGACAAATGGATAAAGATGTGGTCCATACATACAATGGAATATTACTCAGCCATTGGAAAGGATGAATACCCAACTTTTGCATCAACATGGAGAAGACTGGAGTGGATTATGCATAAGGAATAACAAAATTTTCTGAAATAAAAAGTAAAAAAAAACCAGAATTGGGGAAATTTCCTTCCTTTTCCATGTTTTAGACATTTAAACAGGATTGAAATGATCTATTCTTATACAGTTTGGCAAATCCCCCTACTTATATTTCATTCTCCATTCAATTTGGGCCATTTATACTTTGTTATAACATTTATTACTTCATCCAGATTTTCCAACATATTTGTATGGAATCTTTCTTGTTTGGGGTATTTGTGTCTTCTACAGGAGTCTTTTTAAATTTTTTTTAATTTTTATTTATTTTTTAATGATTTTATTTGTTTATTTGACACAGAAAGAGAGGGGGAGAGAGAGGAAGGCAGAGGGAGACGGAGAAGCAGGCATCCTACTAAGCAGAGAGTCTGACGCAGGGCTTGATCCCAGGACCCTGGGATCATGACCTGAACCAAAGGCAGATGCTTAACCAACTGAGCCACCAAGCGCCCCCATTATGGTAGTTTTAAAACATGAGCAAAAATAAAGAGAACAGTGTAACGATCACACATGTACCCATTACCCAGTGTTACAATCGTCAGCATTTTGCCAAACTTGTTTCATTCAAACCACCTTCCACCTTTTTTCTGGAGTATCTTAATGTACATCATGTTATTTTATCAATAAATAGCTCACTATGGATCTCTAAGTGATAAAGGATTTTTCCATGACCATCATATCATAACATACCCCCAAATTAATAATAATTTATGTTATCTAATAAACAGATGATTTTTTTTGAGATAGGAGAAATGTAGGCAAGAAGCCAAAAGAAAGATAAAAATTGAGACTCTAAGAAACTAGGGCAAAATGAAATACCAACGTCCTGGTGTGGATTGAAGACCGGAACCCACAGAAGGTACACAAGATTCTGAGACTGGAGGAAAGAAAGAGAAGGAAAATAAATGAAAGAATGTTTATTGGGGAGTGAGATTTGAGGCATTCATGTCTGATGCTCTCTAACTTTCTTGATGAAATAGAAGGTAAGTTTGTTGTGAAGAACATTATTGAATAGGGAGTTTGGCAGGGGGTTGTGACCAAAGAGAAGCAAAAGAAGAGTAAGTCAGCCCCAAAGAATAAAGACCACAGATTTATATTGGCTCCAGTCCACACATAGTTGCAAAACAAAAAAAGTGAATGGCTCAAAACAAGGATCTCAGGATGAAAAATGGGAGAATAAGAAAATAAGAGAACTTGTAGACTAAGAGATAACGGTTATAGAAAGAGATATTAGAATTGAAGCTTTTTGAACAAATGAAACAAGATGGGATCGGGGGGAAGACAAACCATAAGAGACTCTTAATTTCACAAAACAAACTGAGGGTTGCTGGGGGGAAGAGGGGTAGGGAGAGGACGGTTGGGTTATGGACATTGGGGAGGGTATGTGCTATGGAGAATGCTGTGAAGTGTGTAAACCTGGTGATTCACAGACCTGTACCCCTGGGGCTAATAATACATTATATGTTAATAAAAAAAATAAAAAATTATTTAAAAAAAGAATTGAAGCTTTTAGAGGTAGTATACTTATAAGGAATGGTGGGGTCAGGATATGGACATGGAGAATGGGAAGGTGAAGCTGACTACAGGTGAAGCTTCCTGGCATTAAGAAGGTCAGGAGTCTTATTTATTTATTTATTTATGTGACAGAGAGAGAGAGATCACAAGGTAGAGAGGCAGGCAGAGAGAGAGGAGGAAACAGACTCCCCGCCGAGCAGAGAGCCCGATGCAGGGCTCGATCCCAGGACCCTGGGATCATGACCTGAGCTGAAGGCAGAGGCTTTAACCCACTGAGCCACCCAGGCGCCCCAAGAAGGTCAGGAGTCTTAAGACCATTCACTGGTAAGTGAAGTGAAAATAAAGTCGTTCAACATAACAGCAAAATTGGAGGTTGAAAGAAAGAGTGTGAACTGGGAGCTAAGATCCTTAATGAGATTTGAAGAGTTACCAGAAAATGACTAATGCAGAGATGAGGGGATAAAGAGTGATATCGTTGAATGGCAAAAGTTTCAAGTGATCAGGGATTTCTAATAGAAATTGAGTGGTAAGGATTGGAGAATAGCACTGGAGAAGAGGGTGCTGACCCGGCTCCTCCAACACTGAGGGCGGTATGGTGTGAGAAATCCCTCCTTTTGAGAGGTTGAAAGGAAAATGATTCTTCTGATATTAAGGGTTTTATACTGCTTGAACCATTCATAGTTTATTTATTTATTTTTAAAGATTTTATTTATTTATTTGACAGAGAGAGACACAGAGAGAGAGGGAACAGAAGCAGGGGGAGTTGGAGAGGGAGAAGCAGGCTTCCTGCCAAGCAGGGAGTCCGACACGGGGCTCAATCCCAGGACCCTGGGATCATGACCTGAGCTGAAAGAGCCATCCAGGTGCCCCCTCATTCATAGTTTATTTAAGTAAACCCCAAATCCTCAATCAGAATGCATATTAAATTCACCTAATTTTATTTCAGTAGATTTTCTTAATAATAATTTTTTTATATTATTAAATTATTTATAATAATGTTTTAAATAATAAAAATGATCAGTTGTGGGGGGTTGGGGAGGTAGGGATAGGGTGGCTGGGTTATGGACATTGGGGAGGGTATGTGCTATGGTGAGTGCTGTGAAATGTGTAAACCTGATGATTCACAGACCTGTACCCTTGGGGCAAATAATACATTATATGTTAATAATAATAATTTCAAAAATTTTATGATTAAAAAATGATGGTGACGATCATATTTTTAATTTTGGGGGAGAGAGTGAAAGTTTACAACCTAAATTATTTACTTTTATTTTTTCCAATTAAAATTTTAATAATGTTTAAGCCCATATAAAGTTTTACCTTAAATAATTTAATAGCTTCTGTCTGTAGAGCTTCAGAAGGTAGTGTTGTCAGTGGGGAAATGATTCCTTCTTTGCTGTGACACAAAGTAGGGTGTCTCCATATCTGAGAAGCTAAATACATAATAAAGTGTGAATAGAAAACAGAAGAATCACTTATTTTGGCCTCCCATTAATTAGCCCTCTAGAAATGAGCTCATTCAGGCCTAGCTCACAACCTTAATTCATACAGGTCACAAGAAACCTTTGGCAATGTTATCTTACTTGTTTCCAGGCCATTGGGATTTTCATGTTTCTGTTTTGGGTAAACTAATCTAGGAGAGCACTATCACATTGCTGAAATGTGCTAAAGATTGGTGACCCAGGTAGGAGATGCCTCCGAGAAGGAGCTGGTGAGAGACAGAGGAAGAGAAGCCAAAGTAGAGGGAGATAGAAAGGTAAAGAGAAACTTGAAGTCTTTCCTAAAATCAACATTTGTTAAATTCCTATGCTAGATACTACAAATATGATCTCTGTATTATGTATAGCATAGAATCTATATTCTCAATGGGGACACCTGAGCCATAAAAAATAATTTCAATGAACAGTAACAAATGCTATAAAAGAGTTAAGTGCACAGGGCATTGGGACATACTTTTAACGTTTATTAAGCACCTTTTATAAGCCAGAGGCTGATGTGAAGTAGGCTTGCTAGTGGGGGGAGTTCCTATGGTAGGTAGGATTTTATCAGGTTAGTGAGAAATGTGAAGGAAGGGGAAATTTCAGGCAGATGGAGTAATGTGAGTGAAGATAGAAAGATTACAGGACATGGCATATCAGGGACTGATGGAGTCTAAAAACCACAGTGAGAAACCTGGCCCGTGACAAAGCCAATGAACAGATGGGTACATTAAATAAGAACTCACAAAGTAAAAACTCAATTAGGCTAAGGGAGTTGGGTCCATTTCATAAACTATAAAGCCTTATATGTTATGAACTTACAAGGTTCTCCTTCAATATTTAGCAGTTTGCAAACAAGTTGCTCAAATTCTGATCCAACATTTACATTGTTACTTCCTGCTGCAACAGTCAGATGATAAAGCCAAGTATCCTTAAAATCAAAACACATTAATAGAGATGTTAACCAAGATATAATCTTTGATGACTTAAAGAAAAAACAACTGTATAAACAGTAGAGAACTTTGTCACTGAAAAAATTCTTTAGTTTTTAAATAACCAAAAGTCATCTAGTCAAACAGATCTGAAGCAAGCTCACTTGAATTATGCTCATAGTGCTTTTTCCCATTGTTCACATTTTTATTGTTTTCTATAGATGTTTCTTAGAAAAGCATGATAAAATTAAGGAAGTTAATATGATGTCGAAAAACTAGAATAAATGCAACCAGTTCATATTCTTTTAAGAAACATAATAAAGTCTATCAAATTTAAAATCTGACTCTGAATACATACGAATAACACATTCAAAATACTTGGGAAATCTGGAAAATTTAAGGAAGAAAATACCCAGAAAGAACTTACCTCAACACAATAAAGGCCATATAAGAAAAGCCCACAGCTAATATACTCAATGGTGAAAAACTGAAAACTTTTCTTCAAGATCTGGAACGAAGCAAGGATGCCCTCTCTTGCTACGTCTATTCAATATAGCACTGGAAGTCTTAGCCAGAGCAATAAGGTAACAAAAAGAAATAAAAGGCATCCGAATTGGGAAGGAAGAAGTAAAATGATCTCTCTTTGCAGATGACATGATTTTATACATAGAAAACTTTAAAGATTCCAAAAAAATATTGTTAGAACTAATAAATGAATTCAGCAAAGCTGCAGGATACAAAATCAACATACATAAGTTAGTTGCATTCCTATACACTAATAATGAATTATCCAACAGGAAAATGAAGAAAATAATACCATTTACAATGGCACCAAAAAGAATAAAATACTTAGGAATAAACCTAACAAACCAGCTGAAAGACTTGTACACCAAAAAACTATAAAATACTGATGAAATAAATTAAAACAGACACAAATAAATGGAAAGATATTTAGTATCCATGGATTGGTAGAATTAGTATTATTAACATGTCCTCACTACCTAAAACACCTCCAGATTCAGTGCAATTCCTATAAAAATTCCAATGGAATTTTTAACAGAAATAGAAAAGCCAAACCTAAGGAGCCACGAAAGATCCTGAATAGCCACAGCAAATCTGAGCAAGAAGAACAAAGCTGGAGGCATCATACTTCCTGATTCAAAATATATTACAAAGCCATAATAATCAAAACAGCTTGGTATGGCATGAAAACAAACTTAGAGGCCAGTGGAACAGAACAGAGAGCCTGGAAAAAACCCATGCATATATGGTCAACTTATCTTTGGCAAGACTGCCAAGAATACATAATGGGGAAAGGATAGTCTCCTCGATAAACGGTGTTGGAAAAACCGGATATCCGCATGCAAAACAATGAAATTGGACCCTTATTTTATACCACACACAAAAAATCAACTCAAAAATGGAATAAAGACTTAAACATAAGACCTGAAACAACAAAAGTCCTTGAAGAAAACATAGGGACAAAGCTTTTGGACATTGACCTTGGTGATGATGGCTTAGATTTGATACTAGAAGCACAGGCAACAAAAGTAAAAACAAAGTGTGACTATACTAAACTAAAAACTTGCACAGCAAAGGAAGCAGTCAATAAAATGAAAGGCAACTTATGAAATGGGAGAAAATATTTGAGAATCATTTATTTGATAAAGGGTTAATATCCAAAATATTTAAGAAACTCCTACAACTCAATAGTAAAGAAAACAATTAGCCCAATTAAAAAATGAGCAAAGGAAAAAGAAATGGGCAAAGGAGCTGAATAGACATTTCTCTAAAGAAGATATGCAGATGTCCCACAGATACCTGAAAAGGTGTTCAACATCACTAATCACCAAGGAAATACCAACCAAAACCATAATAAGATATTACCTCACATTCAGTAGAATGGCTTGTATTGGGGCATCTGGCTCAGTCAGTAAAGAGTCTGCCTTCGGCTCAGGTCATGATCCCAGGGGCCCTTCATTGGGCTCCCTGCTCAGCGGGCAGTCTGCTTCTCCCTCTGTCCCTCCCCCTGCTCTTGCGCACACACTCTCTCTCAAATAAATAAATAAAACCTTTAAAAAAATGGCTTTTATATTTAAAAAATGATAGCAAATGCTAGCAAGGGTGTGGAGAAAAGGGAACACCTAGCCACTGCTAGTTGGCACGTAACTGATGCTGTCGCTGTGGAAAACATTATGGAGGCTCCACAGAAACTAAAAATAGAACCACCCTATGTTCCAGCAATTGTACATCTGGGTACATATCCAGACAAATTGAAATCAGGATCACGAAGAGATATCTGCACTCACATGTTTATCTGCAGCATTAGTCACAATAGCCAAGAACTGAAAGCAGACTAAATGTCCACTGACAGACGAATGGCTAAAGTAAATGTGGTATATACATACAATGCAATACCATGCTGTAAAAAAGAAAGAGTAATTTATAAAAGTTGTTTATATATATATATATATATAAAATATATAAAAAAGAAAGAGT